>NC_141699.1:5291588-5681588 GCF_964263255.1 Lissotriton vulgaris | reverse complement strand
CTTCCCAAAATTATTTCTCATTGGATAGCTTTCACCACATAGTGCCACACTGCGTGGGTTTCCCGAACTGTGAGCAGTTCTGTTTGAATATATATATATATATATATATATATATATATATATATATATATATATATATATATATATATATATATATATATATATATATATATATATATATATATATATTGCAGCTCCAGAAACACCAGAGCGAAGCACTCACAGGCGGGTGCTTTCAATGCGGGGGTGCTCCCGCAAATCAATTGCCGCTTCACTTCCGTCACACCGGATTTACATCCTTCAAGAAAAAAGCACTCCCGGGGGTCGTTTGGGTCCTTTATTGACGACAAACAAACACAGCAACAAGCAGACGCGTTTCGCTATGAACCTTCATCTATGTTTACCGAAGCGCCGTTTAGACAGTTTTATGCAGCCATTGGTGTAACAAAAATCAACAAGGGACAAAAGCAACACATCAATGCCCCTGCAAATTGAGCGCCATCTTAGAATGTCAAAATAATTCAACTAAGATCATCACACAACACTGTATAGTAGTATACCATAATTCATTATACTTTACAATGAAGCCCATGGATGGGCAATTGCCAATTTAAATTCGCGCTCACAAAATATATATATCGTAACTAGGATATATGATACACGATCCCGCCCTGAATGGGCTTAAACCAATCAACCACATCAAAAATCCTGTGTCTAATGAGAGCCTCATGTACATTGTAATATCTACATATATACAAGAAGAAAAATCAGAGATTGAAAGAGATAAAGTCAGAAAGAAGAGAACCAAGAAAGGAAGAGAAGAGAAAAAAGAAAGAAGAAGACAAAAAGAAAAGAAAATAATCCAATAATTCACAAGAGTTCATTTAAACTTCATAAGAAAGATACAGAGAACACAGAGTATATACAAGGAGATAGGCGAGTGAGATAATGAGCATCTGGATATACAGTCACATAAATCACTACACAAATGCTCCAGTAGTAACACCCCAAAACCTACTCTAGCAGATGTTTTAACTGACCAACTAGACTTATACAGTCACATTATTCTCCCAGATGAATCGCTAATTCCTCACTGCAATTAAGTCCCAGAGGATTCTTGGTTTGCATGTCAATGATGTATCTCGACTCTAATCTACGGAGCAGCAGCAGTCTATCCCCACCTCTAGGATTGCTGGGTACATGATCTAACCCAAAATAGCTAAGTAAGTCCCTGTTGCGTTGATGTACTTTGTCAAAATGACGTGCAACAGGGTACGCTTCATCCCCCTTGGCAATGGCCTGCATGTGTTCTAGAATTCTAATTTTCATGGGGTGGATCAATCAATCAACAGAATTTGTATAGCGCGCTACTCACCCGTAGGGTCTCAAGGCGCTGGGGGGGGGCGGAGGGGGTCGCTACTGCTCGAACAGCCAGGTCTTGAGTTGTTTCCTGAAGGAGAGATGGTCCAGGGTCAGCCGTAGGTGAGTGGGGAGGGAGTTCCATGTCTTGGCTGCCAGGTAGGAGAAGGATCTTCCTCCGACGGTGGATTTGCGGATTCGTGGGACGGAGGCGAGGGCGAGTCTGGCGGATCGGAGCTGGCGGGTGGGTGTGTAGAATGTGAGGCGGCTGTTGAGGTACTTCGGGCCCGTGTCGTGGAGAGCCTTGTGTGCGTGGGTGAGGAGTCTGAACGTGATCCTCTTGTTGACGGGGAGCCAGTGCTGGTCTGTCAGGCGGGCAGAGATGTGGCTGTGGCGCGGGATGTCCAGGATGAGTCGTGCTGAGGCGTTCTGAATGCGCTGGAGTCTTTTCTGGAGTTTGGCTGTGGTTCCAGCGTAGAGGGTGTTCCCGTAGTCCAGACGGCTGGTGACGAGGGCCTGGGTGACCATCTTCCTGGTTTCGGTGGGGATCCATCGGAAGATCTTTCGGAGCATGCGCAGGGTGTTGAAGCAGGAGGACGAGACGGCGTTGACTTGCTTGGTAATCGTGAGGGAGGAGTCCAGGATGAAGCCCAGGTTGCGTGCGTGGTCCGTTGGCTTGGGTGCGGTGCCCAGGGCAGGGGGCCACCAGGAGTCATCCCAGGCGGAGGGAATTGGTCCGAGGATGAGGACTTCCGTCTTGTCTGAGTTCAGTTTCAGACGGCTGATCTTCATCCATTCCGCAACGTCTTTCATTCCTTCCTGGAGGTTGGCTATGGCGGTGGCGGGGTCGTTGGTAAGGGAGAGGATCAGCTGGGTGTCGTCGGCATAGGAGATGATGTTGAGGTTGTGTTGGCGTGCGAAGGCTGCGAAAGGGCTCATGTAGACGTTGAAGAGGGTGGGACTGAGTGAGGATCCTTGCGGAACGCCGCAGATGACTTCGGTGGCCGCGGATCGGAACGGGGGGAGGCGGACTCTCTGGGTTCTTCCGTCGAGGAACGAGATGATCCACTCCAGGGCCGCTCCTTGGATTCCGGTGTTGCTGAGGCGTTGTATCAGGGTGCGGTGGCATACGGTGTCGAAGGCTGCTGAGAAGTCCAGGAGGATGAGGGCAGCAGTTTCCCCGTTGTCGAGCAGGGACCTGATGTCGTCGGTGGCTGCGATGAGGGCGGTCTCGGTGCTGTGGTTTGCTCGGAAACCGGACTGTGAGGGGTCGAGGGATCCGTTGGTCTCGAGGAAGGCGGAGAGTTGTCTGTTGACGGTCTTCTCGATGACTTGGCTGGAAAGGGGAGGAGCGAGATGGGGCGGAGGTTCTTCAGGTCTGTGGGGTCCGCTGTGGGTTTCTTCAGGAGAGCGCTCAGCTCGGCACGTTTCCAACTCTCTGGGAAGGTGGCGAATGCAAAGGAGCTGTTGATGATGTTCCGGAGTTGGGGTGCGATGATGGAGTCGGCTTTGTTGAAGATGTGGTGTGGGCAGGGGTCGGTAGGGGAGCCGGCGTGGATGGTGTTCATCAGGCGGGTGGTGTCTTCGGTGCTGACAGGGGTCCAGATGCAAAGGGTGGTGGTGGGGGGCGCTGGTTCGGTTGTTGGGTGCGTGGTCAGCGTGCTGAAGCTGTTGTGTATGTCGGCGATCTTGCGGTGGAAGAACGAGGCAAGTGAGTCGCAGAGGTCTTGCGAGGGTGTGATGTCGTTGTGGCAGGCGCTGGGGTTGGAGAGCTCTTTAACGATGCTGAAGAGTTCCTTGCTGTTGTGGGTGTTGTTGTCCAGTCGTTCTTTAAATGTTGTCTTCTTGGTGGTGCGGATCAGCTGGTGGTGTTTGCGGGTGGCGTTCTTGAGGGCGGTCATGTGTTCTGCTGTCTGGTCGTGGCGCCAGGCTTTTTCGAGGGTGCAGCAGGTTTTCTTGGAGTTTTTGAGGTCGTTGGTAAACCACGAGGCTTTCCTGCTGCCAGGTCTGCTGGGAGGGTTCTTCAGTGGTGCGAGTTCGTCGGCGCAGTTGGTGAGCCACTGTGTGAGGTTGCGGGCTGCTTCGTTGGAGTCCGTTGTGTTGGTGGGAGGGTTCTGGCTGAGGGCGGTGGTGAGCTGGTCGGCGATGATCTTGCTCCAGCTTCTGCTGGGAACCTGTTCCGGGTGGTGGTGTGTCGTGGTTCTCCTGAAGTTGAAGTGGACGCAGCTGTGGTCTGTCCAGTGTAGTCCGGTTGAGTGGCTGAAGGAGATGTGCTTGCTGGAGGAGAAGATGAGGTCCAGCGTGTGGCCGGCATGGTGGGTGGGGGTGTTCACCAATTGCTTGAGTCCGAGGTTGGCGAGGTTGTCCAGCAGGGCGGCGGTGTTGCAGTCTTTGTTGTTCTCCAGGTGGAAGTTGAGGTCCCCAAGGAGGATGTAGTCTGTGAAGGTGAGGGCGTGCGGACTGACGAAGTCTGCGATGGCTTCGCTGAATTGTGTGCGTGGTCCCGGGGGTCTGTAGATGAGGGTGCCTCTGAGGGTGGTCTTGGGGTCGGTGTGAATCTGGAAGTGAAGGTGCTCGGCGGCGGTGAGGGTGTCGTCGGAGTTGGTCGTGATGCGGATGGTGTTTCTGTGGACGATGGCGATGCCTCCTCCGGTTTGGTTGACGCGGTCCCTCCGGGTGATCTTGTAGCCCTCCGGGATGGCTATGGCGATGTCGGGGGCTGAGGAGGCGTTCATCCATGTTTCTGTGAGGAAGGCGACGTCTGGTGATGTTGTGTCGAGGAGGTTCCAGAGTTCGACGGCGTGCCTGTGGACGGAGCGGGTGTTGAGCAGGATGCACTTGAGGTGGTTGTTGCTGGAGCTCGGCTTGGCGGGTGCGGTGCAGGTTCTGAGGCAGGTGAATTTGGAGGCTTGGCAGGTGAAGGGTCCGTGGGTGCGTTTCGGGGTGGCTCGGTAGCAGGCGGGGTTCCGGCTGGCGTTGAGTGCGTGGAGGGTGGCGGCGTCGTAAGTTCTTCGGGTGCGTTGGCATCGTTGAGGGCCAGGGGTCCTGGTGCTGGGCACGGTCCAGGCACGGACGGGCGCAGACGGGCTTGCCTTTGGCGTGCCTTCGGCGCACAATCGGCGCGCCCGCTGAGCGCGTCCGCTGCGCGGTCGGATGGTGCTCCCCACATAGCGAAGCCCGCAAGGTGAGGACTCTTTTGCTGGTTTGTCAGGCTTTACACTTCCCGCATGGGAAAAACCCTTGTAAAGGGCCAAAAGCTGATTTTGGGGTCTCAGTCAAATAACTGTGCACTAGATCATTTTTAGGTTTTGCCTAAGTGAAAGCTGCGCACTGCGCAGCTTTTCGCACAGGCGAAAACCTAATGAGATCAACTATGTGGCTTGGGAATCCGCCCTCTGTTCCATTGGCTAGCTCCATAAATGGAGGCTAGCCATTGGAACAGAGATCTGTCCGTCATGGCCGGACCAGATTCGTGGGCGTTCCCGCGATTGCTTCCCTCTCCACCCTTTTCTGATTGTCATCGCGGCGGTGGGTGTGTTTATTTTTATTTTTTTTCAAGGTTTGTTTTGTTCATTCCGCCAGGCCGACCGCCGCCGGAGGAAGTCCAGTTCGTCTTTGCGTGTTTCGTTGTGTCTCCGACTGCATTCTGGTCAGGCTTGGTTTGTCCGCAGTGCTGATCTCTCGCTGCCTGCTGCGGGTGTCCACGGACCGCTGCTGTACTGTGCCTACTCCTCCGCGGGCTCTGCTTCTCTGGCGGCTACCCGCCACTTCCGTGTACCCAGGCTGAGGGTACAGGGCTGCATGGTCTATGTTCTCTTTTATGCTCCAGGTATTTGGGTGTCTGCTGTTAGTCCCAGGCCGAGTGCACAGGGCTGTGCACCGCGAATCCCCACGCAGCCCCAAGCGGTGGGTGCCCCCCACTCAAATATACCCATTCTGTGGGTAATGTTGTGGGTACCACCCGTTTCCACATACACGGGCTATGCACTGACATGTTACATCCTGGTCTATAGGCCGTGTGCACCCATGATGTAGGCCCAGGAACGTACAGCCTGAGATGAAGGAACATGGGGACTGCTGCTGTTCACATGCACTGACTGAGGGCATGGCTGGTACAACCAGTGCTGCAGTACTGTTTGTTAGCTCGTGGTAACTATTCCCCCCTAAACGTTACATCTTTGGCTATTTGGGTTACTTTGTGGTTATTCGTCCTCTGTGTAATCTGACAACTTCATGGCCCTGTGACAAAGGCGCGTAGATGGCGGTAAGGACCTGTGAAATATTGCCCTGCCTGCCTGCATCTCCAGCCTCTCTCAGAGTTCCTGAATATTGCCCCGCATGCCTTCTGGCCTGGCTACGGGGGAGCTGGTGGGGGAGGACTCTGGCTGTGCCAGTCTGCCCGCATACCCCGCCGTGTGGGTGTGTTGGCACCCGATAGGAATGTAGGAAGCTTGCATGGGAGGCAGCTGTCCGTACGCACAGTCCCTGCTACGCCCCCACCAAGCAGGCCTCTTCTTTCTCTTTGTAGTCTGTATCTAGGCTTGGAGCATCCTCTGCAGTGGGCAGTGCCCGTTTCGAAGGATGTTGGACATCTTTTGGGGAACTCGAGAGATATGTCGTCACAGCTGTGGCATGGTCCGTCCCAAGGCAGGCGCTTTCCACCGCCCGAGGGCTGGCTGCATGTAGAGCTGCATTACCATGATTTTAGACGGGCTTGTGATATCTCAAATAGGCGATAATTAGGTTTCAAGTTCCTGTCAGACACCGACGGTGTGATCCTGTGGAGAACTCCACAGGATGACACAGTCGGTGTCTGACACAAACTTGAAACCTAATTATCGCCTATTTGAGATACCCTGAGCCCTTCTAAATGCAGACACTTCACTGCCTTATCTCACTCAAGTGTTACATCGCGGGGCACCTCTTGAACCACCTGGGAGCCAGTGACGTGTCCGCGAGGAGGTGTCAAGCACCCCCTCCCTCAGACTGAAACACACGCACGACACCGCGACACTGGAGCCGCTTTTCTCTACACATCCATGTGATCTCACTGCTACATTTAAATTGTTACTCTTTCGCTCCAACTGTTTCCAGCTGTCTAGCTCCCCCAAACTGGCCACAGTGCGTTGATGAACCAAGAGGCAAGACAGTTGTAATGTGAACCCTCTATGTGGCCTGTTTTAAAATGCAACTTTATAGGCTATTAACATAATACGTTCTGTACAGATGGTATTCAACACTCACATTTTAAAGTACTCTTATGCGCAAATAGGAAGAAAAAATAATTTTGCTGAAATAAAATATTTGCCCAAAAGATCACACAATTTAGACATGTTTTCTGGTTTCACTTTGTACGAATCAGCCATTAAACGGGTATCTATTGGTCTCTTTTTTTATTGTCATGCTTTGTTTTACCCCTCTGTGCATTTTTCTACAGTTTTTATATAGCAGGGAACTTGACCGCAAGCTATTACAGCGCCTTACATAAACACCAGTTACATTACACAATGTCACATTCATTTTTCAGGCATGGGGAGATTAAGTGGTTTTCCCAGAATCGCAATAAGTTGAGCCAACGCCGAGACTCCAGGCTGGTTACCCAGCTCCAATGTCGGCAGCTTTGGCCAGCTTTGGCCATTAAGCCACATTCTGGGTAGAGCGAAAGGGCAGACAAAGGTCACATGAAAGTTCCGTTCGTCGTAGGATTCAACATGAGCTCGAGTTGAGCCAGAGCCAGGATCGAACTTTCAGTGGCTCACCCACCTTTATTCTGCAGCATGTGAAAAAAGTACCAGTAACGCAGGCCCACGTGGGTATGCAAATAATCATCTTAATTCGGTGCACTGTGAGCCCCGCTGTTACTGCACCTGTTGCACTATTGAGAGCTACGCCCGTAGGAGGAGGGGGGGGGGATTGGGTCCAGAGACTGCTTTGAAAACGCACGCAGTGGACCGGATATACCCCACGCTTGTTTTAAATACGAATGCCAGTCCAGATGAATAAGACTTCTTAAACTTCTAACACACGTCGCTACCTAATGAACATTTTTTAAAGAAGAAATACACGGTTAAGAGTATGGTAGAGAAGGCCACACAAACATAGCTGTGTGGGCTGTGAGAGCAGTGTGGGCTGTGAGAGCTGTGTGGGCTGTGAGAGCTGTGAGAGCTGTGTGGGCTGTGAGAGCTGTGTGGGCTGTGAGAGCTGTGTTGGCTGTGAGAGCTGTGTGGGCTGTGAGCTGTGTGGGCTGTGAGAGCTGTTGGCAATGTAAATACCAATGCCATTTATTTATAAGTAAAAAAAAAAAGAAATGTCATGAGCAATGCCAATAGCTCTAACTTTTCCAAAGGCGAAACCATTGCATTGTAAATGCTTGTTCATTGATCTTCCCTTCCTAAAAGTTATTAAAGGATTAGGAGGAAGATCAGTGCTCAGAACCTCATCTGTCTGCAAAATGTGCCAACTTTTTCTCAAGATCTTTTTCAAGTGCGTTGCACTTTTCGAGAATGTAGTGATGAGGCGAAATTTCCCTCCACTTTTATCAAATGAGTCCTTTTTATTAGTCTCCTTAGTCTTCAGTAGGTTCTCTCTTTTGAGATTTTTAACCCTGTTGAATGCTTTATTCAGAATTTCCTGGCTGTACCCTCGTACCTTGAAACGTTGCATACTGGCCTTGGCTGCAATTTGGAACTCCCTTTCATGTGAACAATTGCGTTTAATCCTAAGAAGTTTCCCATAGGGGATACTTCTTATAAGATTGGAAGGGTGACTGCTCGAAGCTTCCAGCACGGGGTTGCCTGCTGTCACTTTGCGATACAGTCTTGTTTTCAATTCCCCTGACTCCACATAGATATTAACATCTAAGTAATTGACAGATGTGGTGCTGACTTCTCCTGAAAATTCCAAGTTGAGTTTGTTCCTATTTAAGACCCTAATGTACTCCGTAGCTGTTTCTGGGCGCCCATTCCTCACAATAAACAAGTCGTCTATGAAACGATGCCATCCCACAGCTTTCTCGGTCCATTCATTGTTTGCCACCCCCCAGGCCACCTGCTCCTCCCACCAGCCAACGAACAAGTTCGCGTAGCTGGGGGCGAAGCAGGTGCCCATTGCTGTACCAGACAGCGGTTGATACAGCTGTGTTTGAAAAAAGAAGATGTTATGTGACAGACAAAATTTTACAAACTCCAAAACCATCACACTATGTTCCATATACTTCATTGGTCGCTTGTCCAGAAAGTACTTCATGGCCAAAAGGCCATCATCGTGCTTTATCGAAGTATATAAGCCGGTAATGTCAAGTACCAACATAGTGTACCCTTCCATCCAGTGCATTGAGGCCAATTTGTCCAACACTCGACCGGTGCTTCGCCAAAATCAATTGCACCTCCAGAAACATCAGAGCGAAGCACTCACAGGCGGGTGCTTTCAATGCGGGGGTGCCCCCGCAAATCAATTGCCGCTTCACTTCCGTCACACCGGATTTACATCCTTCAGGAAAAAAGCACTCCCGGGGGTCGTTTGGGTCCTTTATTGATGACAAACAAACACAGCAACAAACAGACGCGTTTCGGTATGAACCTTCATCTATGTTTACCGAAGCGCCGTTTAGACACAGTTTTATGCAGCCATTCATGTAACAAAAATCAACAAGGGACAAAAGCAACACATCAATGCCCCTGCAAATTGAGCACCATCTTAGAATGTCAAAATAATTCAACTAAGATCGTCATACAACACTGTATAGTAGTATACCATAATTCATTATACTTTACAATTCCTAATGTAGGAGAACGCAGGGACATTAGAAGGTTTCTTACATGCTCTACTCCCTACAGTGTTTACTGTCTCACCTGTCCTTGCGGGCTGTGTGGGGATTCATCTGGGAGAATAATGTGACTGTATAGGTCTCCTTGGTCAGTTAAGACATCTGCTAGAGTAGGTTTTGGGGTGTTACTACTGGAGCATTTGTGTAATGATTTATGTGACTGTATATCCAGATGCTTATTATCTCACTCACCTATCTCTTTGTATATACTCTGTGTTCTCTGTATCTTTCTTATGAAGTTTAAATGAACTCTTGTGAATTATTGGATTATTTTCTTTTCTTTTTCTCTTCTTCTTCTTTCTTTTTTCTCTTCTCTTCCTTTCTTCTGGTTCTCTTCTTTCTGACTTTCTTATCTCTTTCAATCTCTGATTTTTCTTCTTGTATATATGTAGATATTACAATGTACATGAGGCTCTCATTAGACACAGGATTTTTGATCTGGTTGATTGGTTTAAGCCCATTCAGGGCGGGATCGTGTATCATATATCCTAGTTACGATATATATTTTTTGTGAGCGCGAATTTAAATTGGCAATTGCCCATCCATGGGCTTCATTGTAAAGTATAATGAATTATGGTATACTACTATAAAGTGTTGTATGACGATCTTAGTTGAATTATTTTGATATTCTAAGATGGCGCTCAATTTGCAGGGGCATTGATGTGTTGCTTTTGTCCCTTGTTGATTTTTGTTACACTAATGGCTGCATAAAACTGTGTCTAAACGGCGCTTCGGTAAACATAGATGAAGGTTCATACCGAAACGCGTCTGTTTGTTTCTGTGTTTGTTTGTCGTCAATAAAGGACCCAAACGACCCTGGGAGTGCTTTTTTCCTGAAGGATGTAAATCCGGTGTGACAGAAGTGAAGCGGTATATATATATATATATATATATATATATATATATATATATATATATATATATATATATATATATATGTATAGAAAAATTAAAATATACACTGTAGTCCCCTATATGGTACTACAGTGTATTTTGCTATTTTTAACATATTTAAATTTTAACTAAGGAGACTACAGAGTACCGTGGTAACACCTACAAATTACTGTGCTGCTTAAAAAATAATGTAAACAAAATGTGCAGTTCTCCCTAAACTGCTGGAAAAATATAGAGAATCCAGATTACCCTTGTGAGGTCTCTGCAATAAAAACGCGGGAGACTGATGTGAGCTGTAACCGGAGAGACGCCAAGTCCTAATGTAATTCCAAAAGAAAATGAGAACCCAAAAGGAGGACAGAAGGAAGCTGTTTGAATTTGATTAAGGTATCCCTTGCAAAAGCACAGTGAAGGTGCTCTAATTAAAAAATGAACAAGAATTATAACCAGTCAGGGGGACAACCCAAAAGGAATAAGAGGTTCGAAACGCGTCGATGGAAAAGCTTGGGGAGTGTCTTCATTGGATTTAATATGTACAGTAGACTTTCAAAAAAAGACTCAAGATCTGATAAAGTCTACTGTACCAGAACTACACTAGTAGCAAGAGGGTTTAGATAAATAATCATAGCAACTACAACCTCTGCATTTTGTTTATCATCATACTGGTCATATGTGTATGTGTCAATATTTGTCACTATTGTATAAGTAATAACAGAGTTTTGTACAGGATTGTATAGTGTAAAAATTAGTATTTTTGCTTACCTGAATGTGGTTTAACGGGTATGTTTAAATGTATATAAATTGCAAAGAATATCACAAAATACAGAGGTCAAGAAAATTCATTTACTTGATCGAGAATATAAAGTGTTCTTTGAATAATTACAGCTAGTGTAATCTGTTTTCTATATGTTTAAGGCGGCCTAACCCAGCTGTAATAAAAAGGCCCAACCCCCAAATACGTAACGTTAAAATATGTAGAACATTATAAGTACATTTCTCTATCTTTTAACACTAAATAAAGTGTGATAGGTAGGGAACAACAATAAAACCAACTGCTTACCTAGATCTAAGACCTTAACCTAGAATGCAGTGAAACGCAGAACAGAGACATGGCTGCCGTTTACGCTTGGTAAACACAGGCATTAGCCAATCACATGCTGCCTTATTATGCACATGTACTGCATTAACTTACCGCGGTATGCCATGACACATTATGTAAAATAATTATGACTTTAAGACTACTTACACTATTCACCCATACTTACAAAAATTACCATTTACACCAAATAATCTATTTTCCTGACACACTACATCTACATTCATTACCACAATTTCACGCCACGTCTGTTTCAATCACAACACTCTTCTGTATGCCATTCCACTCTAAGCCACTCCACTGTTAATCATTCCACTCTACACCACTACACTGTACAATATTACTCTCTATTTTATCACACTCCAATGTACACCAATTCACTGTGCGCCGTTCAACTCTATGCTACTCCACTGTACGCTATTCTACTATACACATCTCCACTCTATGGTATTCCACTCTATGCCACTCCACTGTATGCCACTTCAGTGTACAACACTGCACTGAATGCTACTCCACTGTATGCCACTCTACAACAATCCATTGTACTCTATTACACTGTACCTCATCTTCTCTATGGCACTGCACTAAACGCCACTCCACTTTACATCACTTAAGTGCATGCTACTCCCCTGTATGCCACTCACTGTACCTCACTCCACTCTACACCAGTCCACTCTACAGCACTCTTTTGTACTCCACTCTATGCCACTCCACCGAATGCTATTCCTCTGTATGCCACTGAATTGTACACCATTCTACTAAACCCTATTATCCAGTGTTTGCTGCTCAAGTGTGCGACACTCCAATCTACGCCACTCCATTGTATGCTACTATACAATATGTCAATACAATCTACATTATACTACTGTACTCAACTTCAGTGTACGACACTCCACTCTATCCTATTCCACTCTGTCTCTCCACTCTACACCAGTCCACTGTATGTTAATCTAAATAACGCCACTCCACTTTACCCTCACTCCACTGTACCCCACTCTACTGTACCCAACTTCACTCTACCCCACTCCACTCTACTCTATGCCACCCCACTGTACACTGTTACACTGTGCGCCACTCTATTCTACATCACTACACTCTACGGGGTCTGCGACTTTTCTGTACTGAGAGCTACTCATGTTCAATGAAACGCTTTGACAGCTACTAATTTTATTAGTGCTGTATAATTAAAATCTTTTTATATGTATAATAATTCAACCAAGCCGAAAAAGTTCTAATTAAATAAGCTGGGGTGCACATGGTGAGTAGCTAGAGAGCTACAGTAGCTCACGAGCTTCTTGTTGGAGACCCCTGCTTACGCCAATCCATGCTACCCTGCTACACTATTCCACTGTACGACATTCCGTTCAACTCCACTCTACTGTATGTTGTTCCACTCTCTGCCACTCCACTCTACGTCACTACATTGTACGCTAGTAACACAATGTTATTGCTCTCTACACCACTCGACTGTAAGCTACACCACTCTACGTCACTCCACTCTATTCCACTCCATGCCCCTCCACTCTACTACACGCCACTCTACTCCACCCCACTCTACTCCAGTCTACGCTATTCCACTGTCTGACACTCTACAACACTCCACTCTCTGCCACTCCACTCTACGTCACTACATTGTACACTAGTAACACTCAGTGTTATTGCTCTCTACACCACTTGACTGTATGCCGCTCCACTCCACTCCACAGTATGCTGGTACACTGTACTCCACTACAGTCTCCCCCACTGCACTACCCCGCTCCACTTTACTTTATTCCACTCCACAGCACTCCACTGTATGCCACTCCACTCTACACTATTCCACTGTATGCCACTGCAGTGTATCTCACCCCACGCTATGCCCCTCTACTGTATGCTACTCCACTCTGCACTATTCCACTCTATGCCACTCCAATACCCCACTCCAGTGTACACTATTCCACTGTATGCCACTCAAGTGTACGCAAATTCACTGTGCGTGACTTCACTCTACGCTATTCCACTGTACTCCACTGCGCTGTACATCACTTTACGCTATGCCAGTCCACTGTAGAATACCCCACTGTACGGCACTCCACTGTACGCACTGCACTGTACACCACTATACTGTACACCAATCCACTCTACTAAACTCTACGGTACGGCACTTCACTCTATACCACTCCACTGTACGCACTGCACTGTACACCACTATACTGTACACCAATCCACTCTACAACACTCCACTCTCTGCCACTCCACTCTATGTCACTACATTGTACACTAGTAACACTCAGTGTTATTGCTCTCTACACCACTTGACTGTATGCCGCTCCACTCCACTCCACAGTATGCTGTTACACTGTACTCCACTACAGTCTCCCCCACTGCACTACCCCGCTCCACTCTACTTTATTCCACTCCACAGCACTCCACTGTATGCCACTCCACTCTACACTATTCCACTGTATGCCACTGCAGTGTATCTCACCCCACGCTATGCCCCTCTACTGTATGCTACTCCACTCTGCACTATTCCACTCTATGCCACTCCAATACCCCACTCCAGTGTACACTATTCCACTGTATGCCACTCAAGTGTACGCAAATTCACTGTGCGTGACTCCACTCTACGCTATTCCACTGTACTCCACTGCGCTGTACATCACTTTACGCTATGCCAGTCCACTGTAGAATACCCCACTGTACGGCACTCCACTGTACGCACTGCACTGTACACCACTATACTGTACACCAATCCACTCTACACCATTCCACTCTATTCAACTCCACTGTACGGCACTCCACTCTATACCACTCCACTGTACGCACTCCACTGTAAACACTGACCTGTACACCAATCCACTCTCCACCATTCAACCCCTCTGCACGGCACTTGGCTCTATTTTTTTCCACCCTGGCACTCCACTGTATTGTATTCCACTGTACACAACTCCACTGTACGTCACTGCAGCCTATGCCACTCCACTCTGCTACTCCAGTCTACGCCACTGCACTTTACGCAAGTCCCCACTACACTGCTCCACTCTAAGCTAGCCCATTGTACCCAACGCCACTCTTATCACTACACTTTATTCCACTCTACACTGCTCCGCTATACGCTGTTCCACTCGACGCCACTTCAATGTACTCCACTCCACTGTACTGTATTCCACTGTACAAAGCTCCACTCTAGGCCACTCCACTCTGCACCACTCCACTGTACACTCTTCCACTGTATGCCCCTCCACTGTACCAAAATCCACACCAGGGGCATCGTGAACCCACTGTTTTAGCAGCTAAAGCGGGGACGAGGTGGAGATGGACCTCTTTTGTCCGCAGTTTGGTAGAAAAAAGGCTCTAATATGAAAGGGTGGCTGGTTGGATGGTTGGGTTGAGTGAAATGACTGATGTATAGGTGTGTGAGTGAAAGTGTGGATAGATGAATGAAAGAAAGAGTGAAAGGATTGATGTAAGCATGGGTGAGTGAATGCATGGATGAGTGAAAGGGGGTTGGATGGATGAATGACAGTGTGGGTGGATGGATAAGTGAAAGAATGGGTGAATGAACGAAAGGGAGGATGGATGGTTGGCTGGATGAAAGTATGGATGGATAAATAAAAGAATGGATGAATGAATGATAGGGAGGATGGATGGATGAAAGGATGGATGGATGAGTGAAAGGGTGAATGGAAGGATAAGTGCAAGGGTGAATGGAAGGATGAGTGAAAGCGTAAATGGATGATGAGAAAGAATGGATGGGTGGATGGATGGATGGGTGGGTGGATGAATGGATGGAAGAAATAGTGGATGCTGGGACCTCGTGAACACCCAACTTTAGAAGCTCCAGTGGTGTGGAGTTCTTGATAGGCCTCTTCTGTCTACAACTTGGCAGACAAAGGGTAGTGAGAGGATGGATGTTTCGCCACTGGGTAGTTCTAGTTAGGTCAACTGTTCCATAAGAAAAGTGTTTTTGTGTTGCTAATAACTTTGGCTTGTTTAATGAATCTCGACAAAACTTTTTTTAAAGGTACTACTTTTTGGTGAGTTTGTGCATGGAAAGTTTTGGGGTGATCCGCCTAGCGGGGGGGCGAGAAAAAAGGAAGCCCTCAAAACGCTGTTCCCCATGACTTTTTTTTAAGGAGAACCAATGCAAAAACTGCTGAACGGAATTACACCAAATTTGGCAGGAAGCTAAATATCAGTCCAAAGATTGTGCTTTTTGTGATTTGGTGTAAATCAGTTCAGTAGTTTTTTTGGAAAGTAAGGGTCAAAACATATTTGTATATCTGGACGGTGGGTCCTCAAGAGGCTCTAGAGACTCTTGTGGGAGCTCCAATTTAAAAACAGAGCTTTCTGATTGACCCAGGGAGCTTTATTTCCCTTGGGTCAATTAATTAACTCCCGCGGGAGCGAGCACTCTGATTGGCTGCCAGCAACATGAGAAAAATGTTGCTGGCAGCCATTCCAAGATTCTGGCACATTATCCTAGTCCTGAAGTAAATAAACAAAAATAATATAAAGGGCAGGGTAAGGATACCCTGCCCCCTCTGCCCCATGGGGGGCGGTGGGGGTGGGCAGAGGTACCACCCCTGGGACAAAATTACAAAAAAATCAGCAATTTAAAAAAGTTGGCGGCATGTTGTATAATTAAGGGGAGGGAGGTCCCCCGAGCCGTTAGGGGCATCAGGGAGCCCACCAATGGGGCCAACATGTCAAAAATAGGGGAGGGCCTGGTCAACCACCCCCCACTCCCCCCTTCCACCACCACCACCCGAGCCTTCAAAGGCCTCCATCACCTGTGGCTGATATATTTAATTGAGGAGAGGGGGTCCCCTCCCGATCCATTGAAGGCCCCTGCGACCCCATCCCTTGGGGCCGCTAGTCTTCTTTTAAATGGACGGGTGCCATGCGACCCCCCTCCCTGAGCCGTCTATGGCCCCGGGGAACCCACCCCCGTGCTGGCTCACATTCTGTGTCCCGGGAAGCCCATCTTCGGGACACAGTAATAACTGTCCCCGCCAGGCGGGAGCATTTTCAAAACTCCCACCAAATGGGAGCAAACACTAAGTGTTCTCCCTGTTGGAGGAATCTTAAAAAATGGTCTCACCAGCTGTGAGCAGACTTTTAAGTTGTTTCCCTTCCTGTACTGATGCAGGCAGGGAAACGGATGAAGAGACTGCTCCCGCCCTGAGCGAGCAGCATAAATAGCTTCTCCCTGCAGGCGAGAGCAATGCCACATCCTGCAGCATGCAGGGAGCTGGCTGGGGCTGCGGGGGACTAACTTGTGTATGGTGGGTGCCCTGGGTGGACACCAGGGCACCCACCTAAGATAATGAGAGGGGTCCCAGGGGCCAAAATAGGCTCAGGGAAGGTGCCACCCCCCCCTCCCTTAAAAAATACATGGCCCTGATGAACGTGGTCACCAGGGCCTTTTTAAAGCTCAGGCCATTTGTTGGAAGTTTCCTGCACCCTTTTTTGGACGTTTGTGCACTTTCAAGGAGTTGTGTTTGTGGATAGTCGCGCCCATTGCCACCCTAGACATACTCTGATATTTACCTCTGTCAAGGGCAGGAGTAAATCCATGGCCTTGGTTGTAATTATGAGGGAACACCCCCAAAATTGGTGATAAAGAAAGGTGGGGCGTTTATCCACTGGAAAAATGATTTTTTTCCCTTGAAGAAAAATGTTCTGAAGTGTAGTTGCACTTGGGTATTACTTTCATGCATGCATAAATGTGCACTCCGCCAACGGTGCATGTGAAATGCTTTCTCTTGGACTTACATTGGAATTTACAAAATAATTCCAGGGGGGCTCCTTTGTGTGTTCAATTGTTGGAGGAGTCCTCTTGGGTACAGGCTGCTCCTGAACGGGTACAAGCTTCTCTTGCACGGTTACAGGCTTCTATTGCATCAGCTGATCAACCAAATGTAACAGCAAAGAGAGACCAAATGGCCAATCAAATGCTACCTAGGGGAAGAGAGGAAAAAACATAGGATATGTCCTCCCGCCATCAATCCTTCAAGACCAACAGTATCCTATTTTTACAGTGTTCGGGCTAAAACTTCACAAGTCCAGGTATAGTACCACTCAGGCGCGTAGGTGCGGGATCCCTGGCTTTAAAGTTACAAAAGGAAGTGGGGTCGCACACTACTCACACACCGGCGGTGTCCCCCCTAAGGACTCTGGTTAGTGTAGTTAGGTGTTCTGGGGTTGCCGATGGCTGTCAAATATCTGCCAGGTATAGCACCACTCAGGCGCGTAGGTGCGGGATCCCTGGCTTGTCAGCCGAGAGCTTAAGGGAGCTTTAAAGTTACAAAAGGAAGTGGGGTCGCACACTACTCACACACCGGCGGTGTCCCCCCTAAGGACTCTGGTTAGTGTAATCTACCGTGGAGGAACGGCAAAGGTACAGGCACTGCTTAATTTGGGGTTATCTCATTCCTCTTGATGGCTCCCTCCATTCTACTTATCTTAATTTAATCCAACGGTGTGTGAGCACAGGGGCATGTCTCCTCTTCTTCCATCTAGAATGACATCCTGAAACTTCAGTGCAGGTGAAAATATGTGAGATGAGTTTATACTATTGATTACATTGTGTGTTGATTCACTTTAAATCGCCCTTATACCTGCACAGGCGTCCATGGGGGGCGGGAGGACCCACCCTCACCTGCCTCACTGGCAGTCCATAAGATCGGGCAAGTGGAATTACAAATCGTCCAGAGGGGCTACTACACCCCCTTTCTGGAAATCCCACCTCGCCCATAACTTTACCGTCGGGATACTTTTTATTTCACGTTTTAATTAGATTAATTGCCTGGTTTCCTTTCATTAGCTTGCATTATTGTTTGCTCCAGAAAAGACCAGTGCAAGCAGAGGAAACAGGTAAGCAGTGGTCGTCCATTGCTAACTAGTCTTAAACCATGAAACCAAGGTTTGTCCATGAATTAAAAAAACATAGACCTTGCGTCTCACTCAGTGCGAGTGAGATTCACACATTTGCGGGGTTTTCACTCACCTCAGTCTGAATGTCACACCTGGTAAGAAGAGCTAGGTATCTAGCTTCTAAGGCTCTGTTCCAACCTGCCAACTCACACGCCCCACTGCGTCACACGATATCGACTCACTTCAGTGGCCTAACAAAACTTGAGGGGGGCGAAGTGCATGGAGACTCCCCCCCCCCCCACCCCCCCCCCTCTACTGCCAGGAGCTCTCAGCTCAGGGGCTTGTCACCCGTGCACAGTGCAGGAGGGGGCTCCTGGAACTTGCTACCCCCTCACCCTGGTGAGTGGACTCCACTGACTGCCTTCACCCAGGTGCCCAGCGGAGAGGCGATATCACATTTTGGGAGACAAAGTGAGTTGAAACTCCTCCAGAGTGGGTCGTCAGTACAGCTGATGTCCACAAGGGTTTCCATCCTGCCCAGAGTAAGCAGAAGCGTGTTTGTGTGGGGGGTGAAGGGGGTGCATTGGTGTTTGTGGGTGGTGGAGGCAGAGGTGGGTAGGAGTGACTCTTAAGCATGCTAGGCTCGATGCCACGCCCCCACCTTGGCCTGGTCTCCAAGGAAGACCCTCTTCAGCTGCGTATGCTGTATTGCCTCAACAGACACCCCATGAAGAAGGGTAAATATTTCCCCCCCTTCATGGGGTGGTATTTGGGGTGTTAGATCCCCTTATATATGTATTTTCTGATAAATAGTGGGGTGCCGGTGCTTTCAGTCGGGTATGGTGAGGTGTCAGACGGATTTCACCAGGAAATTTTACATACACACGGACAAAAATGCACACACATTCTCTCTGGTTTGAAAGTCCTCAAAAATGTTGGTTACTTTACCCAATTTTTTTTTTTTTTACTTTAGTACTCTTACCAATCCACACTTTTCTCCCTCTTTACTGCCCCTTAAGCACCTCTCATGCACTCTGCTTTTCATGTAATGTCATTTAACATTGTTGGAAAATCTGAAATACACCCAGCTCTGAAGTCGGCGGCTCTGGCCATTACGCCACATCCTCTCCCCATGTTCTTGGTTAGTAGTTGGTTCTGGCGCTACCAGGAGAAATTGGCTGTGGCCAGCTCCCTCCTGATGAGTGCCCCGCACTTATATTTTTTTTCTTCTTCAAATTAACCACTGCACCCCTGATCTTCAAAGTTGGCAGGTGTGCTGGTCAGAGCAGGGTTGCGTGCAGAGCAGCTCCTGTGGTCTGTGGAGTCTGCGGGAAGCCCACCCGCCACTGGGGGGCGCACTGCAGCAGACACTTAAGGCCCTGAGATGAGCTGCCAGTTAACAGATGTCACTGTTTAGGTTGTCTTGTCGCTCATGTTAAGGATTGTGTGTTATTACTTCCTGTGATGTCATCGAGTATGCTAATCATTGTTTACTCGCAGGGATGCTTGGGCACTGAGCCCACTAACCCTTGTACCCATGTTGTGTCTCGGCAGGTGCAGGTCCGAGAGATGCCCTCCCAGCGGCTGGTGTGCGCCCTGACCCCAGAGGGCGAGCCCCGGGCCGGCATGCCCATGTGCCTGAGACTGTGGCAGGTAAGCCACCAGCTCAGGGTTGTGAGTCACTGAACACAGCACATGACTCATTCCGTGCAAGGAATGGGCTCGTTGTCGAACCAATTAAGTAATTATCTTGTTAAAAAGGAGCTTGCAAAGTATTATTAAGACACCGAGGAGGCTTTCTTTTCTGAACCTTACGTGATGTTTTGTAGATGTGCCGTTGAAGGCTGCGCGCGCCCGGGGCTTTCTCTGTTGTGTTTGCACCGCTTCAATAAATGTCAATCACTTGATATCTAACTGTGCCCTTCCAGCTCCCAGAGCGGGATACTTGGAAAAGGGATTCAGTGGGGAGCGCGAACGCGCGCCTACGGACTTTCACACCCTGCCAGGCGGCGCTTTGGCGCCCTTCCCCAGACTCTGCCATGCAGGCCTGTTATTATTGTAGGGTTTTGGGCCCTAGGCTCGCTTGCTACGAAAATGAGGGAAACAGACACCGTGGGGATGCTTCTTAACTGGTATCGGGCACGTGCACTCGGGCCCTTTTATTGGCAGAACCACGTCACTTGTGACGCCGGTGATGAATGGGTGTGAGTGTGTTCAGCCCTCGCTAGAGCGGCTGCTAAAGCTAGTGCCTGCTGAGACACTATAACGTGTCGAGGAGGACACTGCAATTATCTCGGCGCACCATCGAGGACATATTGGTCTCCATGGTGACGCCTGTCCGGTGTAGTTTGTAGAAACTCCCATACAGTCCTGCCAAGTATTACGCATCAGACGTAACTCTAACGCATTTCAGTTTGGTGGTCCGCATCACCGCACTAAAATGCAAAATCACGCATTATAGCGCCTTCTCTGCTGACAAGTGGAGCAGTGCTATAATGCATGACTGAGCTGCAGCCGACGGTGCTCCCGTAGGCTAGAGGGCTGGCTCTAGATCTGCCGGCAGCTCTACTCTGCTTGCTACAATGTTTCTATTGTAGTGAGATACCCCGAGTCCCGAGTCCCGATTTCGCATGCACATAAATGCCAGCGACCTCAGTTAAAATCTTTAAAAACATGATCACATCACATTTTATCAACGCTTACAAGTTCATGAATCCACCATGAGATTTTGTGAGGTGTGCCTCAGATGGAATGAAACGCCAGCAGACATTATGGATGATTGTAAGTGTTGTAAGAATTTAAGGGCCAATTTACAATGTCTACAAGGATATTCTGTTAAGAGTTTTAACAAAAGACGTTCTAAGAACAGTGTAAAAGCCGCGGTAGAGCATCAAGTGCAGCATGCCTTGAGATGAGTGGTGGTCACAAGGATATTTCTCGAATATTCTATCCCAATTATTGTAGTGTGGAACTGTGGCAGTACAGATTATCACATGGAGTCTAAATCAAGCCAGAACATATCTTTGAATATTTGTGATTTGTGCCAAGAAGGGCTGCAAATAGATCTCAGCCGATAATTGCAATATAGCTCCCTTTCTTTCTAATGGATAAGACTCCTCTCCGAAATGCTGATGACACAAGTGTTTAAGTTCAGTCCTGCTCACCTGAAACAAGGGCTCCAGATCATCAAAATATTGTGGTCTATCAATTTTATTACATAGAGTCTTAATGTTCTTAGTCCACAGGATATTACCTTCCTGATTAAGAGAGCTACAGTCCTAGATTATTGATCTATTCAGTCGTGCATTGGGTTTTATCCATCCCCTGTGCAATAGGAGAAGTGGTTGACTCTAATCAGAGCTTCTATATAGGGCAACCCCAAATCATTATGACCTGTGGCAGTCGTACAACTCGAGGAGACCCACAAAAGTCTCTTCAAGTCTAACACTGTTTGGTGATGATATACCGAGTCACATTAGTATATTTCCATATCCCACCCAGCCCCAGAAGAGACCACTGAGATGCACTTTGCACGATAAGCCGTGCAAAGTTCCTTCATGGGCGCTAATCGAAGTTCAGCTGAAAACGAGAAAAGACCGATAGTTGCCATAGCACATTGGTCAATTCTCATATTGACCTGCTGTTTCCGGTGGCAATAGAATAAAAAATTACTCTCCGGTATGAAGATGTCGTAGCTCAACACCTTGAATACTAAAGCAGCATCTGCTTCTGGGTGCAGTTGACCCACAGGTCATTAAAATGTTGTCTTAAGGTTAACTTTGAGCTTCAAGTCTTCCATAGAAAATGCAGAGTTATGTACCAGAAGCTGGAGAGCTTTTGGAGTGCATCCGCATTGAGGAGCACAGGGATTGATTGATGGCCAGCCTTGGGCATGTCCTTGCACCCCTTCACCAACACGCTCTTTAAGTTATTAATGTAGATAGTGAAGGGAAAGGGTGCAACTCCACCGCCCTGCCTCACCCCTGCTTATGATGAATTTCTCTGAGCATTCCCCGTCATTCAGTCTAGAAACAGTCCCAGGGTAGATATCCCAAATTTTTTTTAGGTCAAAGCCCAGCAGATAGCACAGCTGTCTGGTTTGCTAACGACTTCATGTGGGCATTCTGAAAGCTTCCCTGGGAATGTATTCTGCCTGTGGCTGACCATATGCTTTGTGGTATGTAACTCAGGTTTACTTGCTTTTTATTTGCTGGCTTCATTTGCTTTAGGCTGTTCAGCTTGAGTATGTCCATGTGGTAGAGTATCCCTTGTCTACTGTATCCTTCCGAGTGCTCGTTTTCTGTAAACAGGCCTTTAAATCTTTTTCTTATCTTGTCACATTTGCCATGCATTCAAAGACCAGGGAGCCTGGTGTTTACTTTTCTTTCTCTGACTTCAAAGTGAGAGAATTTATGTGACAACCTTACTGTAAAATGGAAAGGATTTTTTTCTAGCACACAACAGAAACGAACTCTGCTGATAGTTCATTAGAATTAGGAAGAACAAATTGTTTATTTTTTTGCATTTCTGAAGTGCGGTTAAAACCAATATTTGAATACCATCAAAATATATCAATATACTAGGGGCTACATGTATCAAAAATCCATTTTGCATTCCCAAGTAGAGAATTTTAGGTAATCGCTATTTAAGGAAGGCAAAATGGTATGTAAGAAAATAGCAATTGCCTAAAAGCGATTCCTTAAGATTTGCAATCTCAATTAGGTAATTATGTAACACTACGCCATTCGTTCCTGTGGGCCTAAAGACCCGTAGGTGCGAATGGTTTTGCATTACCTAATTTGCAATTACCTAATTAGTAATCGCAAATTAGGTAATGCAAAACCAAGGGTGCCCGGAGGCCCAAGGCCCACCAAAGCACCCTGAAAAAAATGTGCGCATGTAAAGTGCACACATGCCCTAGGACATAGGTCTTCAAACTTTGTTGCACTGAGCCCCTCTAAGCTACATATTTTGAAGTCGGCCCCCACTCCAAAACTTTATGGCAAGGACTTGAAGAGCTGGAGGGGCAGGGCAAGCACAGAGGTTTGGGCTTATGGCACCATGTCAGGGGTACTTTTTCTGTAGCTCTTAATCCACCCTAATATGAGACTTATAAAAGAGTAAATGCTTAAAACAAAAACAGAAATTGATCAACAAACACTGCTCCCAATAATTGAGGGAGTTGTGGCCCCTCACACCCCTGTGCACCAATGCAACACCACCAGCTTCACTGATAATAGCTGCGTCCCTGAGTAGCTGTCTGTCTTGTGTACCTCTTTCATCCCTTCCAGACCATGCCTGGCTGTCACTCCAGTCTTGCAATGCTTTTTAATGCCCTTTGGATGTATGTAAATGAAGATAGCCTGGAAATGGGACAAATAAACAAGTTTGTGCTTTCACGCCATCTTCATTTACATTTACATTTGTCTCTACTGAGACATTTGGGCTTCTCTGAGAATGCAGCCACGGACCCCCAGGGGGGAGCGCCCCACAGTTTGAAGACCTGCCCTAGGGGCATTTGTGCACTGCATGGCCCTGTGAAAAATTAATTTGCAGAGTTTGCATTTAGAAAATGCTTGGTACATGTGCTTAGAGAATCGCAAATTGTGATTCCCTATTTGTAGTGGCAATGTTAGGTAGTAGCAAAAAATTGTGATTACCTAAAATGCGGTGCCAAAGCCTTTCATACATCTTGAAAGGCTATTTTGCATATGAAAATGGTAAAACGTACCAGTTTGCACCATTTACGGATGCAAAATTGGTTGATACATGTGGCCCTAGGTGATGACATTTGCAAACATTATTGATTATGCACCGTCTACCCGTATTTTGGTGCAAATGTGATGGTAATTTTAATTAAAAATGTGTTGTATGTAATAGCATTGTGATACCCTATACCCCTCCACTCTATACCACGCCACTTTATTCTTACAACACTCCACTCTATGACATGCCGTTCCATTCTTCGACACTCCACGTCACTCCACTCGACCACACGCCACCCTACTCTTTGCCGCTTCATGCCACTCCACTCTAGCCCCTTTATTCTATGTCCCTCCACTCCACAACACTTACCCCACTACCTCCACTCCAATCTATCCCACTCCACCCCACTCCAATCCTATCTACCCCAATATACTTCAGTCCAATCTACCCGACTCCACTTCACTCCAGTCTATCCTACTCCACCCTAGTGTGACCAAATCTGCTCTACTGTACCCAACCTACCCCAATCCACCATACCCCAGTCTACCCACTCCACCTCAATCTACACCATTCCAATTCACCCTCTCCAATCTACCTACATCCACCCCAATCCACTCTAATTTAATCTAGCCACTCCACTCTTACCCAATCTACCCCACTCCACACCAATCTACCTCACTCCACCCCACTAGAATCTACCCCACTACACATTAAGCTATCCCACCCTACTCCACTCCAATCTCCACTCCAGTCAACCCCAATCTACACCACTCCAATCTACCCCACTCCAGTTTATCCCAATCTACCCCACCCAAACCTACCCCACTCTACGCCACTAACTTATAGCCATGCTAAACAGCAGCCACACTGGTATACAACATGGCTTATATACATTGGCAAAGCCAATAGCGCTTACATATGTGAAACCTATTAGCTTTGGCAATGCTTGTTATTAGGTGTGCATCCACCCCATGTCTTCCTCAGATACCATTGCTTGCTATGGGAGATGCAGTCAAATGCTCTTATCTGGTCCATTAAGCCTAAATAGATGGTGCATTTTTTAGCTACTCTATATTGTGAGGGCAGTAAAAACCAATTAGAGCACTGTTCCACAGTGCCTAGAGGCCTCCGAAATCCATATTGAATGTCTGCCAAGATGTGGGGTTCTTCTATCAACTCTTCCAACCTACCTAGGATGAGTCTCCTCAACACCTTCACTGGCGCCACCAATAAGGAAATCGAGCGATAGCATCTCGAGTCACCGCGATTACCTTTCTCGTAGACAAGTAGACTTAAAGACCGAAACCCGATATTCAGTTTTGGGTTCCATAAGCTGCCCTGTGACATTTGTCCATAATGCCCCCAAAAAATCAATGTTATCCTGAAAAAGGTTTGATGGCACCCCATCAGAGCTCGGAGCATTTGAGTTGGGGCATTTGTCTATGCAATAATTACCTCTTGCAAGGCTCGTGCAAACATTGCGTTATCTCTGTAAGAAGGGAAGGGATTATACAATCCGGGATTAGATGAGCCCCATCCTTTGGGTTGCTCTTCTCGTCCCTATTTCCAAGTGCTTAAATGCTACTAAAATGAATGATCCGTTCATGAGCGGGATGGCTACTTCTAAAGATGGACCTCCTTATCTCGGAACATTGGGTGATGTATCACTTGCCAGAAGGTCAGGTTATCTCTGGCCTCGCTGAGTACTTCTAAAGATGCACCTCCATCTTTGGATGCCACCTCCATCTGAACATTGGACGATGTAGCACTTGCGAGAAGGTCAGGTTATCTCTGGCCTCGCTGGGTACTTCTAAAGATGGATCTCCATCTTTGGGTGCCACCTCCATCTGAACATTGGACGATGTATAACTTGCCAGAAGGTCGGGTTATCTCTGGCCTCGCTCGCTACTTCTAAAGATGGACCTCAATCTTTGGATGCTACTTCCATCTGAACATTGGGGAATGTATCACTTGCCCGAAGGTCAGGATATCTCTCTTCATCGCTGGCTGCTTCTAAAGATGGACCTCCATCTTTGGATGCCACCTCCATCTAAACATAAGGGGATGCATCACTTGCCAGGTCAGGTTATCTCTCTCCCGCTGGCTGCTTCTAAAGATGGACCTCCATCTTTAGATGCCACCTCCATCTGAACATTGGGGGATGTATCACTTGCCAGAAGGTCAGGTTATCTCTGGCCTCGCTGTGTACTTCTAAAGATGGATCTCCATCTTTGGATGCCACCTCCATCTGAACATTGGGGGATACATCACTTGCCAGAAGGTCAGGTTATCTCTGGCCTCGCTGTGTACTTCTAAAGATGGATCTCCATCTTTGGATGCCACCTCCATCTGAACATTGGGGGATACATCACTTGCCAGAAGGTCAGGTTATCTCTGGCCTTGCTGGGTACTTCTAAAGATTGCGATACAAAAGGGGATGATGGACGGAGCGTTTGAGCAAATCAAACACTCACCCCCAGTCAACTGATCTGGGTTTAATCCATCACCATTCTTTAGCCCACTCTGCCACCCCAGTTCAGACATGGCCATATGCAAATCAGTCTGACCCTGTGCCTCATGGGAACAGTCCAGCCCGAACTGCCAAGCCATGTCTTCCCTGGACCGGAAACAAGCATCCTGGGACCGGTTTCTGATTCATAATCCTAATCAGCCAGGCTATCTTGAATCCAGTGGCAAAGTGAGCAAGGGACGCACTTCTGAGCATACCCTGCCAACTTAGGGCGAACAAAAGGGGATGATGGATGGAGCGTTTGAGCAAATCAAACACTCACCACCCGGTCAACTGATCTGGGTTTAATTCATCACCATTCTTTAGCTCAATCCGCCACCCCAGTTCAGACATGGCCATATGCAAATCAGTCTGACCCTGTGCCTCATGGGAACAGTCCAGCCCGAACTGCCAAGCCATGTCTTCCCTGGACCGGAAACAAGCATCCTGGGACCGTTTTCGGATTCATAATCCTCATCAGCCAGGCTATCTTGAATCCAGTGGCAAAGTGAGCAAGGGACTCACGTCTGAGCATACCCTGCCAACTTAAAGCGAACAAAGCGATACAAAAGGGGATGATGGACGAAGTGTTTGAGCAAATCAAACACTCGCCCCCAGTCAACTGATCTGGGTTTAATCCATCACCATTCTTTAGCTCACTCTGCCACCCCAGTTCAGACATGGCCAAATGCAAATCAGTCTGACCCTGTGCCTCATGGGAACAGTCCAGCCCGAACTGCCAAGCCATGTCTTCCCTGGACCGGAAACAAGCATCCTGGGACCGGTTTCGGATTCATAATCCTCATCAGCCAGGCTATCTTGAATCCAGTGGCAAAGTGAGCAAGGGACTCACGTCTGAGCATACCCTGCCAACTTAGGGCGAACAAAGCGATACAAAAGGGGATGATGGACGAAGTGTTTGAGCAAATCAAACACTCGCCCCCAGTCAACTGATCTGGGTTTAATCCATCACCGTTCTTTAGCCCAACTCTGCCACCCCAGTTCAGACATGGCCATATGCAAATCAATCTGACCCTGTGCCTCATGGGAACAGTCCAGCCCGAACTGCCAAGCCATGTCTTCCCTGGACCGGAAACAAGCATCTTCGGATGCCATCCCCAATCGAACATTGGGCGACGTATCATTTGCCAGAGGGTCAGGTTATCTTTGGCCTCGCTGTCTGCCTTGAGGGGCAGCCCCAGACCCCTACTTAAGAGTTTTCTTTGCCTGGGTTAAAGCACATTCTCAACAGTCTCAGTCTGAATCGATTTTCCTTTCTCAATGCGGCTTTAAGTCTTGCATAAGTTTGCTGCACTTATGATGGAACCTTCCTGTTCCTTTTGTACCCAATCCACGAGAGAGTCTACCGAGGTCTCCTTTTTATAGAACCTGAGATTTCGACAAACGCCTCTTGAATATTCATGCCACCGGCATCCTCGTCCATGCAGATATCAACCTGAGATTTACTGTCCTTTATTACATTTGCTTGGAAATCATTGTATTTCACTGTTCTTACTGATCACCTTAATTTCCCCGGCATCTTTGTGACACTTACTTTGACGTTCTTTGTGACCTAACCTCTGGTCACTCCCCACGCCGCACGGCTCCTCCTGGTTGCCCGTGACTGACTGTGTCTGCCCCTGCTGCTGCTGCCAAGGGTTCGCCGCTGGTGTGCCCTGGTACCTGTCTCTGCTGTTTGTTTCTTTTCATTGCTGATTGTTGCCCTGTTTTAATTGTTGGTTGCCCCTCTGTTTGCTGCCCGTTCTGCGCCCTCGCCCTCTTTGCCCCCCCGCTCCCCACTTCCCGCCGCTGCTCCCCTGCGGCCCGCCCCCTTTTGCCTTCTGTGCCCCGTGCCAGTCGCCCATTGGCCACCCCGTTCCCGCCTCCCAGCTGCTCCTCCCTCCCACTTGGCCTCTTATGGAGGGCGCCACGCGGCAGTGAGTGTGACCTGACCTCTGGTCCCTCCCCACGCCGCACGGCTCCCCCTGGTTGCGCGTGTCTGCCCCTGCTGCTGCTGCCAAGGGTTCGCCGCTGGTGTGCCCTGGTACCTGTCTCTGCTGTTTGTTTCTTTTTATTGCTGATTGTTGCCCTGTTTTAATTGTTGGTTGCCCCTCTGTTTGCCGCCCGTTCTGCGCCCACGCCCTCTGTGCCCCCCCGCTCCCCACTTTCCGCCGCTGCTCCCCTGCGGCCCTGCCCCCTTTTGCCTTCTGAGCCCCATGCCAGTCGCCCATTGGCCACCCCGCTCCCGCCTCCCAGCTTCTCCTCCCTCCCACTTCACCTCTTATGGAGGGCGCCGCGCGGAAGCGCAGCGGACGCGCGCATCCGGCGCGCCAAAGGCAAGCTCGTCTGCGTCTGGACCGCGCCCAGCGCCAGAACCCCTGGACCCCGCGCCCCCCGCAACACCAGACTACACTACGACTCCAGCACCCTCCGCGCATCAACACCGAACGAGACCACCCCTGCTACCGGGCCACCCCGAAGCGCACCCAAGGGCCCTTCGCCTGCCGGAACTGCAGATACACCAGCATCCAGCCCTACAAACCACCAGCCAGCGAACCCAACCACCTCCGCTGCATCCTCCTCAACACCCGCTCCGCCCGCAAGCACGCCGTCGAACTCTGGGACCTCCTGGACTCCACTGCCCCCGACGTGGCCTTCTTGACGTAGACCTGGCTGAACGCCACCTCAGCACCAGACATCGCCATAGCCATCCCACAGGGCTACAAGATCTCCCGCAGAGACCGCACCAACGGAGCTGGAGGGGCAATCGCCATCCTCCACAAGGACACCCTCAGAGTCTCAACCAACACCAATGACACCCTCACCGCCGCCGAGCACATGCACTTCAAGATCCACACCGACCACAACACCACCCTCAAGGAACCCTCGTCTACAGACCACCCGGACCACGACCGCAGCTCTGCGACACCATCTCCGACCTCGTCAGCACCCACGCCCTCGCCTCCACAGACTACTTCTTCCTCAGGGACCTGAACTTCCACCTCGAGAACAACAACGACGCCAACTCCACTGCCCTGATCGCCAACCTCGCCAACCTCTGACTCAAACAACTCTTAACGTCACCCACCCACGCCGCTGAAAACACACTGGGTCCCATTTTGTCCACAAGCCCCCATGTCTCCTTCAACCACACCACCGAACCCCACTGGACCGACCACAGATGCGTCCACTTCACCTTCAGGAAACCCATCACACACCACCGCACCCAACAGCTACCACGCCGCTGCTGGGTCAAGGTCACCAAGGACCAACTGACTACCACCCTCGCCCTGAGACCACCCACCGACCCCCCCCGACACCGCCGCGACCAACCTCAAACAATGGATCAACGACTTCGCCAACACCCTCACCCCTCTCAAGACCTCCACAACTAACCACACCAACATGAAAGCCGCCTGGTTCACCGAAGACCTTTCGGACCTCCAAGCGTACCTGTCGGAAGCTGGAGAAGAAATGGCTCCACGACCGAACCCCAGACAGCCACACAGCCCACAAAAACGCCACCTGCAAACACCACCAACTCATCAGGACCGCCAAGAGGACCGCCTTCAAAGACCGACTAGACAACTACGCACACAACACCAAAGAACTCTTCAGCATCGGGAAAGAACTCTCCAACCCCAGCTCCAACACCAACGACATCCCACCATCACAAGACCTGTGCGACTCCCTGCCCACTTTCTTCCACCGCAAGATCATCGACATCCACGACAGCTTCAACTCCAACACCCCCTCATCCACGACCCATGCGACTACCACCCGCACATCCCACCTGACCGCCTGGTCTCACGTCAACGACGAAGACACCATCAAAACCATGAACTCCATCTACTCCGGATCCCCATCCGACCCCTGCCCTCACCACGTCTTCAACAAAGCCAGCACAACCATCGCACCCCACCTCCGGAAAACTATCAACAGCTCCTTCGAGACAGCAACCTTCCCGGAAAGCTGGAAGCACGCCGAGATCAACGCCCTCCTGAAGAAGCCCAAGGCGGACCCCAAGGACCTCAAGAACTTCCGGCCCATCTCCCTGCTCCCGTTCCCGGCAAAGTGACAGAGAAGATTGACAACAAACAGCTAACCCGCTACCTCGAAGACAACAACCTCCTGGACCCATCCCAATCAGGCTTCCGCAGCAACCACAGCACAGAGACCGCCCTCATCGCCGCCACCGACGACATCAGGATCCTGATGGACAAAGGAGAAACAGCCGCCCTCATCCTCCTGGACCTATCAGCTGCCTTCGACACGGTCTGCCACCGCACCCTATCAGCACACCTCCATGACACCGGAATTCAAGAGAAGGCCCTGGCCTGGACCACATCCTTCCGCTCCGGCAGAACCCAGAGCGTCCGCCTCCCTCCCTTCCTCTCAAAAACCACTGAGATCATCTGCGGCGTCCCACAGGGATCCTCCCTTAGCCCGACGCTGTTCAATATCTACATGGCTCCACTGGCCCACGTCGCACGACAACATAACCTCAACATCATCTCCTACGCCGACGACACCCAGCTGATCCTATCCCTCACCAAAGACCCCCACACCGCCAAAGCCAACCTCCACAGAGGAATGAAGGCCATCGCCGACTGGATGAAGGACAGCAGACTGAAGCTGAATTCAGACAAAACGGAGGTCCTCATCCTCGGACCCACCCCATCAGCCTGGGATGACTCCTTTTGGCCCACGTCGCTAGGCACACCCCCAGAACCCACCGACTACGCACGCAACCTGGGTTTCAGCCTCGACTCCTCCCTCTCCATGACCAAGCAAGTCAACGCCGTCTCTACGTCCTGCTTCAACACCCTCCGAATGCTCCGCAGGATCTTCAAGTGGATCCCTCCCGACACAAGCAAAACAGTCACCCAGGCCCTCATCACCAACAGACTCGACTACGGAAACGCCCTCTACTCAGGAACAACATCCAAGCTCCTGAGACGACTACAACGAATCCAGAACGTCTTGGCACGACTGATCCTCGACGTCCCCCGACGCAGCCACATCACACCCCACCTGAGAGGCCTGCACTGGCTCCCAGTCAACAAGAGGATCACCTTCAAGCTCCTCATCCACGCACACAGGGCACTACACAACACCGGACCATCATACCTCAACAACCGACTCAGCTTCCACACCCCCACCCGCAACCTTCGCTCCTCCACCCTCGCCCTCGCCACAGTCCCCCGTATCCAAAAAACAACCGCCGGCGGCAGATCCTTCTCCTACCTCGCCGCCAAGACCTGGAACAACCTCCCTACCAGCCTACGACAGACCCAGGACCTTCTGGCCTTCAGAAGACTTCTCAAGACCTGGGTCTTCGATCAGTATCAGGCCCCCCCCTTAACCCCTCCAGCGCCTTGAGACCCTCACGGGTATGTAGCGCGCTTTACAAATGCTTGATTGATTGATTGATATATGTGAGTGTCTAGCTGCAAAGTTACCTGGCAGTGGTTGGTAAAACACTTTCTATGAGTCTCAAAAAATTATGGATCTAAAATCTCAGGTTGTCAGGCACTAATATGTGGTCAGTAATATTAATTTCCTTCTTCTCTACCTATGTAAGTATTTACGAAAGGGGCTGTCGGGGGCGCATTTAATTCGCTAACACAAAGCTACGTTTTACAAACGTGTGGTTGACCATGTTGTGATATCCCTCCTGGGTGAAGTGTGTTTGCTCATTTTCTTCTATGTCACAAAAAAACACACATTTCTGTAGCAGTGGGTTGACATAACTGTGCATAAAAAGTTCCCGCCCCAGAGCAAATATAATAGATGGCCCTCACTGTTTAATGTAATTCAATCTTTATTCAGTTTACATATGACATCAATTCTCCCCTAGCTAAACACATTATTGTAAAAATTAACAAATGTCAATCAAGAGCCCTGAAGTTCTCTAGGCCCAGAGGTTGGTGATATGGGTCGCCAGACTGGAATTTCTAGACCCACTCTTTTACCTGCGTAGAAATATACATTTCCGGACCTACTTTGGCATTACCTGAATTGGCTTTCACCATTGGAATATGGAATGTCATATATTTATTAATGTTGATGGGTTCGATTGTCCATTTGTCCTGGAAGTAGAAGATCAAATATTTTTTGATGAAATTCACCCTTTCTGCATTATTACATTTATTTTTTCAGGTCCCCCCTATACTAATGATGGACTGTCAGGCTCGGCCGCGCATCATCTATCGGTGCATTCTGATGTGTCCCCCGGGGAGCTACTACACCTTTTGGGGTACCCGTCAAGGGGGCATGTATGTCAACTGCCACCGAAGGGGCTTCTATTACCATTAACTTTGAGGTTTCCACACCAACTCCCAGTCCATTTGCCCTTATTTGAATCTTGACTGCCACAGAGAGGACTCCCATTTTCTTAGGCCTTTTTGCCCTTGACTTTGGGTTTTCAGGACCTGCCCCGGCCCACTGACCCCTAGCTGAGTGTCTGATAGCTGCCAGAGTCACTCTGGGCCCTCTGGGTTACTTAGAGAGGTAAAGAGATGCAGATTCTGCCTGGTAGATTCTGTTGACAAATAATGAGATATAATAGTGAGCCTGTGGGAGGGACCTGGGCTTTGAAGAAATAACCCACTGGAACAATTCCTATCTCTTTGAGAGCTGAGAGAGGTGATCTGTACTTAATGCACTTCTGGCATCGCCTGTCACCTTTGCACTACATTCATTGCTGCTTCTAGGAGCTTCATGCACACAGGCTTGCACACTTCCAACAACCGGACCCTGCAGGACCCGACACCAGTAGAAAGACTCCTACTGAGGGTGTGTGTGGGGGGGTTCTGTATGTAATGCACTTTGGGCACCTTTGCACCACATTCATTGCTTCTTCTATTATCTGCATGCATACAAACGTACACACACAGCTGGGCCCTGCAGGGCCAAGCAACTGCCTTCAGAACAGTGGGGACCACACCCTGCTGAGCTGGGAGATATGCGGAAAGACAGATTACCGCTCCCAGCCTGTCAAGCCTCAGATGGGGGCTGGTCTGACTGCAGCTCCCATTGAAATGCATTGGACTGGGGGAATATTTGGAGATTCGCGGCAGGAAGCTGTCATTTGTTTACATAGAATATGGAGGTCTCGTGAGTGGCATGACTTACATATACAGTGTGTGTAGATCAGTTGGGGCAGTATCCCGTCTACCTCCTCGTGCAGACCTGGCATGTCTAGTAATCAGTGACCCTTCCTCCTGTGTCGTGAGGTACTCCTGGGAAACGGGGACATCTGTGTAAGACATAGAGGACATGATGGATTTAACCCCGATCTCTTGACTGGGGGTGAATGTTTTGATTTGTTCTGCATTCCGGCCATCAATTGTGTGTCTTTTGATTTCTCTCCCTAAGTGCGCCACGTATGCCCAGACGTGGGTCCTGGGCTCACTGTGCCACTGGAATCAAGCTATCCTGGCTGAAGAGGTGTGAAACCCCGAAACCAGTCCTAGGATGCTGGTTTCCGGTCCAGGGATGACCTGGCTTGGCATTTCCGGCTGGACTGTTCCCATGAGGCACTGGGCAAGACTGATTTGCATATGGCCAGGCCTAAACTGGGGTGACATGGTGAGCAAAAGAATGATGGATTTAACCCAGATCTCTTGACTGGGGGTGAATGTTTTGATTTGTTCTGCATTCCATCCATCAATTGTGCGTCTTTTGACATTTCATCCTGGGCCTGTGCTGGGTGCAGTGGGGAAGGAACCTACAGCAGTGTGAATGTGCCCCAAACATGATTAAAAACTCACAGATGACGCGCCTGGCATCCCTCAGAGTCTGCAGGGCTACACACAGTGTGCCTTAGTCACAAACTGAATTTTGTAGTACAATTAGTAAAAATACAGCAGCAAAATGCTATTTGCAAACCTGCGAGTATAAATCGCCACCACTCCTACCCTTTCTGTGAGGAGAGACTCACATGTATGTTTACTACGTAGGGGCCGATTACGATGTTGTTTGGAAAGGCTCCGAATGGGATTCAGTGTCTGAGAATCTGATTCAGAACCCTTGTTTCCAACCGAATCGTACACCTTTCCCAACGACCAATTACGATGCCCGGAAACCGTTCAGGCTGTCCGATTCGGTTCCAAAAGACTTTCGGACAGGCAGAGTCTTTCGTTCCGGTCTGCCTGACCAAAATGGCTATCAAAATCTGTCTTTGGGGCCCGTAGCAGACCCCCCCCCCCCTTCACCTGTAGGTGTCCGGTTGGGGCCATGGGGGTACTCAAGGGACCCCACTTTCCAACCATGTACAATGTGGCAGGCACCATGGGGTGCCCCCCACAGGGTGCAATGTTTTCCCCAACCACCTCTTTTTTCAATGGGAGCCTGTGTTCTCATTTGGAATTCAGTCTCCCATTGAAGTCAATGCTAGTCCGACCGAACGATGTTCCCATGAGGCACAGGGTCAGACTGATTTGCATATAGCCATGTCTGAACTGGGGTGGCAGAGTGGGCTAAAGAACGGTGATGGATCAAACCCAGATCTTTTGACTGGGTGTGAGTGTTTGATTGATTCAGATGCTCCGTCCATCACCACCCCCTTTTGTACCGAACGATGTTGGGAAGCATCGTAATCGGTCAGTCGTACTCGCACAACCCGATTCGGTCAAAAACAATTCCGGACCGATTTAGTTATAACAGTTTCCAAACGACATCGTACTCGGCCCCTTAGTAGTAAATATGCAAGAGACATGGGGAAGCGGTTGAAAACTAAGGGAGTACTTACTACAAAGTAGGGAGGTTTAAGGTGGCAGACGCCCACCTACAAAAGAGTAAGCCTGTTGCTATTCACAAACTGCACTTCTATATCTACTACAGCTAAAAGTCACAAAACAGTAGTAAATGTACTGTAGCTCAGATCTGGAGTAAGTCCAGCACCACACATGGCTAGCCACAAGTATTGCAGCACACTCCAATCGAAATCAATGGAGGTAGGGGGCTTAAAGTGAAACCTATAGGAAATAATGTTAAATTATTTTTTTAAACTAAAAAATATAAACAGATTTAATTTAATGTTTAAAATGAACTAATAAATATGTTTTATTTTCCAATCATTTTTAAAAGTATTTTAATAACCTATGAATTTATAATTTAAAGTAACTAATTTTTATTATAATATAATTAAATTACTTGTAATTCTACGCATTACTTAATAATGATTAATACATAATAAATAAAACATTTTTGCTGAAGGTGGTGATTTTTTTTCATTTACAGTTCAACACAACATTGTGTATTTAAATTAATGTTTACATACTTAATTCAAAATTAATTCAACAGAGTTGTATCATTTTTATTTTGTAGTGCATTTAAAATAAATATCTAACAATAATTTATATTAATATTTAACATATATAATATTCCTACTATTTTTCTCAAGGTCAATAAACTTTTTTACATTTCCCTATACTTTACCATAGTGAGATCTCCACCACTGGGGGTTCTTTGTAAGTCCCTGCCTCCATTATTTACTGGGGGGGTGAGGGGGGGGGGGAGTGATGCAGTACCAGTGGTTGGCCATGTGTGGTGCAAGACTTACTACTGCTACTTTTTGGCAGTAATGTCTTTACCCTTGTAAATTTGGCTCCACCTCCCTGTTTCAGGGGGTGGGGACATGCAAGTCTACACTTTCGAGCAACTTTACACCCTTTAATGCTGAATAGCCTAAAGTATTAAGAGGAACCTTGCACATGCAAATTAACTTGTACAAATTTACCTTTGTGAATAGGCCTCTTCGTGTTTAGTATCGGTTGAGGAAGGTGTTGAGTGCGCTCTCAGATGCTGCACAACTCCTCTGGGCCTCCAGCTGAAGGGCATTTATTGCAGTCTGTTTTGTGGGAGTCTTGTGTAATTTACATTTACTTTGTCTTGCACTATAATGCTGTGCGAAAACATCTTAAAATCTCAGCTGCCGCCCCAAGGTGTGCTAAATTATAATCTCACCAATGACGTTTAGCAATGGCAAAAAACTTTCAACCTTAAGTTGCGAAATGTGTGCCCTCAAACGTTCAATGGCAGATGAAAGATTTCTGTGCAGGAGAATTCTCCCACAGAAAATGTATATTTGAGTTTTCTATTCTCCTGTAAAACCTACGTTTTGCAGAATGTTTCACCCATACCTTTATGCCTCTAGTGATGCATACAATAGCAGTTTACAACTGAATAATGACTTGTTGGTCACATAGTTTTCTGAAACCAAATATAATTTAGATATAGTTTAGATACATAATGTTCAGAATCTGATTAATGCTCTTCCTAAATGTAATGCAAACACTCAGTCCTCTCCTATTTGTAGTAGCATATTCTGTGTAAGTAAACAAAATAGGTAAATGCAAATACTTAGAAATTTTAAGTTAGCAAACGTTTGTTTAACATTTAAGAAATGTTTATTGATATACTAAAGTTTTTTTTAAATTTTAATGTGAGATTGAGCATGAGGAATACAAATTCCAGCTATTTGGCTTCTAATAGGGGAATGCAATAGTTTTACCACCGGAAGTGCCGGAAACAGACTTGAGTGACAGTGGTGGGCGCTTCTGCCTTCAAAGAGAAGGAATGACGTTGTCCACTTTGAAGATCACAGGTACAGTCACCTCCATCCAGTCCTGGTTGATTTCTCACCATTAAGATCTCTTCCAAGGACCTCCACTTCTGTTTCCTAGGAAAGATCCCCTTTTGAGCTCTCCTCCTTCCAATCTTCCCAAACCAAGACACTGGACCAACCAGTTGACACACAGTGCAATATGAGCAAGAAACAGAAAAGGGAAAAAAGGTTATGCCAAGTTGTTCATTTTTGCCAAATTTTGTGAAGTTGTGTGGAAAATATTGCAGTTCTTTGAAGGTTGCAAAGTTGTAGGACGAAAATCATGACGTTTGTGGCAACTTCTGTTACGAAAGGTGACTTTGCAGAGAACACATTTATATGCATTTGCCATTGTTTAAATAGAAACTCTTTATAATGTAAAATTGCAGTGAAAAGGCCTTTGTACCTTTTCCATCTTGGCAGGTTTCAATGACAGTATGCAGTATTTTATAATGGTGTGAAAGTTATCTTGTAGCTTATGGAAAATATTTTTCATGGACCAAAGAAATAATTAAACCAAGATACTTTGCTAAAGGCGAAAATCTGAAACCGGATATGTTATGTTGTATCTTAAATGTTATCTTATGTTATATGTTTATTTGCATAGCGTAAGGTTCACCCGGGAAGGTATCCTGGTGCTGAAGCAGGAGCTGTATGGGTAGAGCGAAGACCAGGGCTAGGTGAAGAATTAGGTCTTCAGTTTCTTGCAGAATTAAAGAACTGACGAGGTGGCTCCAATGTGCAGAGGCGGGTCTTAGGACCTAGGTAGGAGAAGGCAAGCCCGCCGGATCTGGTTCTGTGTATGCAGGGGGTGTGTGTGTCTGTAGGAGTCTGGCTGAGCGGAGGTGTCTGGTATGTTTGTGGAACTATACACAATTGTTGAGGCATGAGGGGCCAATGTTGTGTATGTGTGCATTTGGCAGGGAGCCAGCAGAGCTCTTTGATGTGCAAGATGATGTGAATACGGGATGGAAGGGGAAGGGTGAGCCTTGCCGCTGAGTTTTGTAGGTTCTGGAGTTTCTTGGTCAATCAAGTGTTGATTGCGGCATAGAGTGCTTTGCCGCAGTCCATCTTTCTGTTGATGAGTGCTTGGGTGGCGGTTTTGGCGAGTGGTGGTGTTTCAAGATCTTCTTAAGCATCTTGAGTGGGTGGAAGCAGGAGACGGAGACTGCGTTCACTTGGCTGGTCAATGTGAGTTGGTTGTTGATTACTATTCTGGGGTTCTTTTCATGGGTTGCCGGGAGGGGTGTGGTTCCAAGTTTAGCAGGCATACCAGGCGGAGTCCCAAATGGAGCTGTCTTTGCCGAAGATTATTCCTTCCGTCTTGCCTGTGTTGCGCTTTAGGCAGTTGGCTTTCATCCATCTGGCGACTTCACAGGTGGAGAAATTGGTCTGGTTGTTTTGAGTCTTGTCTGAGAGAGAGAGTATGAGCTGGGTGTCGTGAGCATAGGATATGATGTTGATTCCATGGGAGCAGATAATGCCGGCGAGTGAGGTCATGTAGGCGTTGAACAGGGTGGGGCTGAGTGAGGATCAGTGTGGAGCTCTCCAGACGAGGTTGACAGCGTCTGTTCTTAAAATTTCACTGATGAATAAATAGCTTTGAACAGTCCCAGCTGAGTCTGAAATGGGAGTTTGGAGCAGTCAAGGTCTTTATCTGCTATTAAAACCAAAGGGAAACTCTTCAGGAGGTGCTTTGAAGAAGCCGTGTAGCCACACTGTATAGGTACTACAAAAAAACCTTTAAAAAAACCTGATGCAATAAAACCTTAAATAAACAAACACATGTTTCTTGAGATCACATGAAGGAGATGGGGCTACTCCCCTTTTCCTTTATGCCCTCCTAGCGGTGACCGCCCACCTCCGACAGAAGTGGCAAGCGAATGTGATTTATTGTCTATGCTGGCAGAACGACACAGTGCTTCGGCGCTCCAGGAAAGGAGGGTTTATGTCAGGTTTGTGGGCTTGGAAGGCTGGGCTCGGCTTCTGCCAGGAGGAACTGGTATCAGCATGTTTGGTACTTAATGTTAAGGATCTCGTTGAACTAGTCAAGTGACAGGTGCTGTTTCAGCTCTTCCCTTTTTACAAGGTCTTTTAATTGAGTTTGTATCTGCCAACAAAATCCTCTTTAACTGACAGGGGAATTAGCGCCAAGGCGAACCTGGCCAGGTTGACTGTCATCAAAGACTGTTGTGCGCTTGCTCAACCAGGCTCCCTGTGCCATTAGGGCTGTGGTGCTGTGGCTGGCTTGTCCTAGGGTCCAGGATCAATTGAGAGGAGTTTTTCCTGGCCATTCATTGGCTGTTTCCTCCTGGACTCTCCCCTCCCAACAAGATGGCATTTTGACGCCTCTCTTCTAAACACCTTGTCGTGTGACTCCAGTGTACTGATTTCAGAAGTGGTTTGGGGATTCGTCCCTGGACTCATTTACCTGCCCCGAAATAGAAGCCCATTTCTGTCCCTTACCTCATTCCTGACTCCCCAGACCAAAACTTGAACAATTGGACGCAGAGGCCTACAAAGGCGGCGTCACAGCCATCTTGGATCTAGGTGTGGCTCCAATTTATTGGCTCTTACTTCTTCGCCCCTCCCCCCATCAAGGAGGCCAGCCTTCCCTGTCTCACCGCGAAACATTTTGGTGAGCTTTAGTATCCCTACAGAGGCAGGATGCCAATTTGTTGGCCTGTTTAGATGCTTCTCTGTGACCCTGGCCAGTGTTCATGGCCAAACCTCCCTCTTCTGACATAGTCCCATACCATCTCCGTCCTCCACGTGAATTTTAATTGACTCTTGTAAAGCGCACTAACACCCAGAAGTGTCTTGGTGCGAAGGGTCAAGAACGTATCATCAGCTAGAGGCAAAGTCCATGACTTTTAAGAAGCAGTATGTGGTGATGTGCTCTAGTCTTCGACTTTCCATGTTCCTTGGATTCTCTCCATGGACCGTGGAATGAAGGTTGATGGAGTTATGGATTCTATAGGAGTCAGGTGCCTGTGTGGTCTGACAAGATGCTGTTGCGGATAAAGCTGTTACATAAAGTACATTGAGTTTGATCCCTCTTAAATTCACCACTCAGTAGGAAGTAAGAAGGGAATGGGTCTGTCTAAGGGGCAGAGAAAGCGTGTTCCATGTCTTCCGAGTCCGTGCAGAGAAAAGATGGGCACCATTGCAGGCCATAACAACAGAGGAATATACTAGGCCTGGGTGGTAAATTCTGTTCCGCTTGCGGAATTTGGATAATTTCGCATTCCACGGAGAACGCGGAATTGTCAAAGATTTTGCGGCGTCGCAGAATTTTTTGCTTGTTCACGCTTTCAAAATGCGTGTTCGCAAGATATTTCTCCCCGAGCACGCATACAGCTTTCGCAAACAGGAAAAAGGCATCGCCAATTGGCAGAACAAGCAATTCCACGTGTTTGCTGAACTTTTGCCTGCTTGCGGAGGTATTTTACCATTTCGCAGAGCTTTGTGTAGCGCGACTACGCAAATTTACGCCAACCTCTAGAACATACAACTGTTTGCCATCTAGTCAACCTTAGACAAAGATGGTAAAGCAGAAAACCTTGGTTCATGAAAGCTAGAGAATGGCCTTGTTCTGCCCAGTGGCATAGTAGTACAGAGAACCTGCTCTGCCCAGTGGCACAGTACTACAGAGAAGCTTAACAATGATTCACAATGCAGTAGAAATAAGTGTAGAGAAGACTTTAGATGCTGGACTGGGCAACGCTTGGAGAGTTTGCCACCATGCGGAAGAATGCTCCAGTATCACTTGAAGACGTTGCAGTTGATAGTTGAAACACATTGATGTAATAAGTTATCGAAGTTATCAAAGTCTAGGTGGGAGCAATCCTGACCAGGCGTGGTTACAGTCAATTAAAAGGCGTTCTTACCCCTCGTGGTAAGTCTGTGCACCTAAAGGTATCGCAAAGTGTAAACTTGTCGATAGCTGTTCCTGCTTGTCACCAAAATACTGTAGTAATCATGTATGCATACTATTAGGTTCCAAGTTGCTTATTCCATGTATCTTGGTACACATGTGTACACAACCACCTCATCTTTACAGCACTGTTTCTAACGGATGCCCGCATTCCATGTCATCATATAAATACTAGAACCCCCAAACATTCTACCCAGTGTACAGTTCTACGTATTCCATTTAAAGGGAAGTATACGCTTAACTATCTATCCACTACTAAACAGATCTTTCTTTCAATTAATAGGGGGGGGGATTCTCCTCATGGAGTGTATGTGGAACATACAAGAAGAAACTACTGAGGAGACATAGTCAGAGAAAGTAAGGGCAAAGTCGAACTGAACCTCCAAGTTCCACACAGACTTGACCAAGAAGGGTTGGGCCCTTTTCACTTGGCGAAAAGAGGTCAGTCGATAGGGGAAGTCCCTCTGAGCAGGATCTCAGTTTTACTGTAGTAGAGTTTAGGCCGGTGGCTGCTCATCTGCTCCTGGACCTGACCCAGGCGCAAATTAAAGGTAGCGCCCGAGTGACGCATCACTTTAAGATGGATGACAAATTGTGTGTCATTGACCTACAAAACAGCATAAAATTGTGAGTCGACGAGTTCAGACAGTGGTTGCACATGAAAACTAAATACACAAAAGAGTGCAGACCCTCTAGGTAGGACCTGAGCGGATGTGGGGGTTTAGATTTGTATGATGCATGAGTGACCTTCTTTCAGCACATGCACAGGGCAGGAGGAATACAGCTGTGGATTCAGGGAGTACCCTAGAAATATTAAATCAGTGGCTGCAGCCTCTAGTTAATTTTGCATATTAACAGTAAAAGGCTGAGGAGCACTGCTATGTTGGTCACATCTCTGTGGCAAATCAGAGAGAAGGAGACGTGGGAGGTGTTTGTTTGCGGACTCGCTCGCCATCTTGCCTCCCAGGCACCACCTCCCCCTCAATCTAAACCTGCGTTTAAAAAATCCTATTTGTTACGATACGTCTGTAAACAGAGCAGGTGCGCTGGAGAACAAGGTTTTACATTTCTTTTATCAAAAAATATTTGCAAAAAAAGTCATCTGTTTAGCAAATGGAGCATAAGAAACAGAGGGCATGTGCTGAGACGTGGTGCTTTTCCATTGTGTGCACCCACCCATTACAGCTCGTTGAGAGACAAAGTTCCACCCCCAGGAGCCTCTCCTCTTCTGAATTTAAGGTTTTTTTTTTTTTGGTCTTCACACCCTGTTTGAACACATCAGGAGAGTGCTGCAAGTGGCCACCTAGATTGAGCGTTGACGCCCTCCTCTTGTTATATTTTTTCGTGACGTCATAGAGCACCCGCTGCTTTTAAAGAATGTCAGATCTGTCACCGGATTCAGACTCATGATGCCTTTCATCAAAACATTCAGACTTCCTTATATGGGAGTTAATGAAGCTCAGGGCAGTGGGAAGACGAAGGAAGAAACCCAGAATAAAAAATCCAAAATCTTCAGTGATACTTGACCGAGGAGATTGACTCCTTATCCTCCAGAACTTCCCAGCGCCTCGAGACCCTCTCGGGTGATAAGCCGCACTTAATGTTTGATTGATTGATTGAATGAGTAGTTAAGAGAAGAAGGCTGGCCCTTTGATTGTCCACAAGAGACCGTACTTCTCTCTGTGGCCAACCTAATATGTTATGTGGCGCTGGACAAAGTATTGCGTTGGAACTAGGAGTGATCCAACGTCTGCTCCAGCAGAGAGAACTCTGGCTGGGGATGGACGGGAATGCAGGATCTGGCTTAAGGAGCTCACTGGGTGGACTTGGGTACCATCATTTTCTGTAATCAATGGCCTTTAAGGTATCCCATGCCCAGACCACCATCCTGCATTTCATCGGGGTTGAAACAAACCCAGTCTGGTGCCTCCTCCATCCTTGTGGAGAACCGGAGATCCTTCAGCTGATCTCGGAAACGGGCTTCATCCTCGATCGTATGATCCACCAGAGATGGGATCCAGTTACATGAGTGATTTCGGCCATACATGAGTGATGTCGGCCACCGGTCATGGGAATTCTAGCTAGTTATTTACCTAAGGCAAAATTGGGTGTCTCCAGCTTAATCTCTAGGATTTCCGCCACTGTTATTTCCCAGTAAGTGTCAGGGACCCAGGTCGTGTTTGTACCACGCTTATAAGTCTCTTTACCTAACAGGTTTCTCACAGCCCAAATGTAACGCTACTGGGTACATCAAGCCCTCCGAAATAGGAGAACTGTCCACAGTAGGTACCATTAATGTATATTGGCAGCCTTTTGTTCAGTTAGGTTCCCAGGTTTCTCTATGGGGATGAGAACATGCTTTACATCCAAAATGATCAGAGCACTTTTTCCGTACTAGTCGAGTTATTCCCATTTGATGGTTGGAGGTATTGTTGGTCTTGGAGTCCTCCTTTGTGTCCTCAGATGCATAATGAGATGGACCTGTATCTGCCCTTTGTTGTGGCTGAACTTCTGGGATACCTTTTGGATGGTTCCTCGCATGTTCTGACTTTTCCACAGCTTCTGTCCTGCCCTTCTATTGCTCCAGTGGTAAGACATGCCGCCTTCGGGAAGAATTGCCTCTTGGCATTGTGAAGGCGCTAGTGTTGAAACCCTCGTTATTGCCAAACATCTTCATGTGGACTCATCAGAACGTTCCACTGGACCAAGTGTAGATGTGGATCATTACAGCAGATCGACTTAGGATGTCAAGCTGGTCGCCTTCGAGACACTACAACATTCCTGATAGTGAATGATGGTAGGGCTCCTCCGAGGGACCCCTTCTCAGAAAACGTCATTCAATTTTGGGGGGGGAGAAATCATCTCCCAATGTCTAGTTTCTTGTGTGGGACCCTGTTGCAGAAGGTCCATTTCTTTGCCCTTGAAGGCTCATCTTAACTCTAATCAATTAATCAGGGGGTTGTGAAGCACACTACTCTCCCGTAAGGGTCTCAAGTCTCTGTTGGGGGGGTTCGAGCAGTTCTGTCTGATCCGAAGAGCCAGATCTTGAGGCTCTTCCTGAATGCTTGCTGTGTGGGGGTTCATCTGATGCTTAGACACATCCCTCCTTTACCCATCATACTCTTGTACCACCATTTCCCGATGAATGCTTCAATCCTCAGTCGTATGCAAATCTTGAACGAAAACCCTACGGAGTATATATTTTTCCTTCTTCATCCCAGAAAGGACACTCATCGAAGAAGGCTGTCATTGTGGCTAAGAAAACGGCCGATGAGGATGCTCTTCAAGAAAAAAGACAAATCAGGCGTTTGATGCCTAAGGACTTCAAATGAAGATGAAAAAATTTTTTCTGAAACAAAAACAGCCCAAAAGGAGAGACATTTGGTCAAACAGGCTTGCCATACAGAGAGAAAAAATGTAATTCATTTTGGGACAGTGAAGCTGCTTACAGCTGTAACGTGGGGCCTCTCCGCACCATTTTGCAACTTCCAAACAGTGCTGCCTGTAGATACGTTTATACTGTCTGCTAAATCTTTTTAAACAAATATCCGTTTCACAATGTGTGTTTTTCAGGATCCACATGTAAGGACATGTATTTAACCATTTATGAATTCAAAGAAGAGATAAGTTTACAGGTGAGTAACTTTTTCATCCTCATTCTTGTTGAGAATTATTTACCATCCAAAACCAATTTTTTCCTGGACCAACAGATCATTTAAAATATGAAAAAGTATTTGAGTAATGATGGAGCTGATACAGAAAAGAAGTCTGGCTATTTAAAACATGTTGTTATATGGAGCTTTGCTGCCCAGCTTGGATTGGGTACCTCTGAACTTTTAATGTAGGGAAGTGTTATGTTTATCCCTGAAGGGTTGGTTGTAGGGGTGGGCAGAACTCGCATAGTATCACTCCGTGGAATTCTGCTGGGTCACAGAAAAACTCAACGAAATTCTGTGGAATTCGGCCAAAAGCCTGAAAATATGCAACACTGCACCAGTGTTGCGCACAGCGTCGAAAATCAGTACGAATGGCACCCTGCATTCTGCAAGAAGGGCACAGCCATTCCAGTTGATTTTGCTGTTGCTTAAATAGGTAGTCTACTCAAGCGGTAGCAAATCTACTAGAACTGCAGCCATCAAACGGTGACCGCCAGGCCCGGACTAGCCGTAGCGGTCACCGGGCAATCCCCCGGTGCGCCGCACGAATGGGGGCCGGTTTTGGGCCCCTGGGGTCCGATTTTGTTACAGAGCCGTTTTTGCAGCATAACCAGCCCTGGCAGAGAGCTCAGCGGCACCCCAAACCCCCGGGGGGGGGGGGCCGCCGAGCATTTTGCCAGGGCCGGTCTTGGTTCCCAGTCCGGCCCTGGTGACCGCTTGCAAACACCTGTGTTGGAGGGTGCCAAATCTCACTCACACTAGCCATCTTGCATATTCTGGAGCCTCGCAGGCGAAACCATTCGGCCAACTGGAGGTATTTGTCCAGAACTCCACGTTAAAGAGTTACACGAAATGGCCAAAATTCTGCCAATTCCGCAGGCGGAATGGGAGATTCTGCCCACCCGTAGTCAGTAGCTGATGAAACTTCCACGACAGAGCGGATGCCTGGAAGGGGGATTTTTAACTTTATTGAACAACTTCTCATTTCCACACTCATTATCGTTTCACATATATTTTTTCTATTTTTTCGATTTGATAAAAATAATAACACTTTTGTCAGTCACCAAGGTTATCACATGTCGTGTTCCGTTGTCATGTGAATCCCAAATTGAATGTCTGGCTGCCTTTCCATAGCTTAATTTTTTTGAAGACCTGCAGTAAACCTTTTCTCAACAAATTTCACGTTCAATGCGAAATTATTTACCCTATTTTTTCTAAACACAAAACACTAAGGGGCCCATCAAAATGTCGGGCCGATTGCCCCCGCCAGGCTGGCGGTAGCCACCGCCAGCCTGGCGGGTGCAATCCGCCCGACACCCTCACTCGTTTCCACCCCCGCCATATTAGTATGGCGGGGGGGACCTCGGCGGACGGAAAGACCGTCTGCCGCTTTTCCACCCTGTTCGCCTTGCGGCCGGGGTGGAAATGGAATAATATGGTGGCGGTGTCTATCAGACACCACCAGCCATATTACGATTGGCATTTTACAATGCCTTTCCGTGGCGGCAATGACGCCACGGAGAGGCATGCGGTCTTCACTTTGTGGGCCCCCTGCAGGCCCCCAAAGTGAAGGAGGGGTGGGGGTGCACACGGGGGGTACCTGTGGTACCCCTCTGCATTTGCATATACAATGCGGTAGGCTCCGCGTGGTTGCTTCCGCATTGTGTATGCAAATGCATACATTCATTTATGGCATTGTGGCGGGCGGTGTAGAGAGCACCGCCCGCCACAATGTTATAATGTTATAAATGCAGGATGCGGCCGCCACTGTGGTGGCTGCATCCTAATGCCACCCACGGGACCCCTGCCCTTATGGCGGGCGGTCCCAATCCCCGACAGGATGGCGGGCGGGCTAAGTCCGCCCGCCATCCTAATGAACCCCTAAGGCTCTGATTCTGAGTCTGTCAGACTGAAGGTGCTGAAGTACTCCTGTAAACCTTTTACTGTGACCAGGAGCACTCCTGTAAACCTTATTTATACTGTCACCAGGAGTACCCCTGGAAACATTATACTGTCATCAGGAGTACTCCTGGAAACCTTATTTATACTGTCACCAGGAGTACCCCTGGAAACATTATACTGTCAGTAGGAGTAATCCTGGAAACCTGTGACTGTCACCTGGAGTGCTCCTGTAAACCTTATACTGTCACTAGGATTACTCGAGTAAACCTTATTTATACTGTCACCAGGAGTACTCCTGTAAACCTTATACTCTCACCAGGAGTACTCGTGTAAACCTTATTTATACTGTCACCGGGAGTACTCCTGTAAACCTGTGACTGTCACCTGGAGTACTCCTGTAAACCTTATTTATACTGTCACCAGGAGTACTCTTGTAAACCTTATACTGTCACCAGGAGTTCTCTTGTAAACCTGTGACTGTCACCTGGAGTACTCCTGTAAACCTGTGACTGCCACCTAGAGTACTCCTGTAAACCTGTGACTGTCACCTGAAGTACTCGTGTAAACCTTATTTATACTGTCACCAGGAGTACTCGTGTAAACCTTATTTATACTGTCATTGGGAGTACTCCTGTAAACCTGTGACTGTCACCTGGAGTACTCGTGTAAACCTTACTTATACTGTCACCAGGAGTACTCTTGTAAACCTTATACTGTCACCAGGAGTACTCTTGTAAACCTGTGACTGTCACCTGGAGTACTTCTGTAAACCTTATACTGTCACTAGGAGTACTCGTGTAAACCTTATTTATACTGTCACCTGGAGTACTTCTGTAAACCTTATACTGTCACCAGGAGTACTCGTGTAAACCTTATTTATACTGTCACCAGGAGTACTCTTGTAAACCTGTGACTGTCACCTGGAGTACTTCTGTAAACCTTATACTGTCACTAGGAGTACTTGTGTAAACCTTATTTATACTGTCACCAGGAGTACTCCTGTAAACCTTATACTGTCACCAGGAGTACTCGCAAAACCTTATTTATACTGTCATTGGGAGTACTCCTGTAAACCTGTGACTGTCACCTGGAGTACTCCTGTAAACCTTACTTATACTGTCACCAGGAGTACTCTTGTAAACCTTATACTGTCACCAAGAGTACGCTTGTAAACCTGTGACTGTCACCTGGAGTACTCCTGTAAACCTGTGACTGTCACCTGGAGTACTCCTGTAAACCTGTGACTGTCACCTAGAGTACTCTTGTAAACCTTATTTATACTGTCACCAGGAGTACCCCTGGAAACATTATACTGTCACCGGGAGTACTCCTGTAAACCTTATACTGTCATCAGGAGTACTCCTGGAAGCCTTATTTATACTGTCACCAGGAGTACCCCTGGAAACATTATACTGTCAGTAGGAGTAATCCTGGAAACCTGTGACTGTCACCTGGAGTACTCCTGTAAACCTTGTATTGTACCCCTGGAAAACGTTTTTATACTGTCACCAGGAGTACCTTTGGAAACCTTATACTGTCAACTGGAGTACTCCTGTACACCTTATACTGTCACCAGGAGTACTCGTGTAAACCTTATACTGTCACCAAGAGTACGCTTGTAAACCTGTGACTGTCACCTGGAGTACTCCTGTAAACCTGTGACTGTCACCTGGAGTACTCCTGTAAACCTGTGACTGTCACCTAGAGTACTCTTGTAAACCTTATACTGTCACTGGGAGTACTCGTGTAAACCTTATTTATACTGTCACCGGGAGTACTCGTGTAAAACTTATTTATACTGTCACCGGGAGTACTCCTGTAAACCTGTGACTGTCACCTGGAGTACTCGTGTAAACCTTACTTATACTGTCACCAGGAGTACTTGTGTAAACCTTATTTATACTGTCACCGGGAGTACTCGTGTAAACCTTATTTATACTGTCACTGGGAGTACTCCTGTAAACCTGTGACTGTCACCTGGAGTACTCGTGTAAACCTTACTTATACTTTCACCAGGAGTACTTGTGTAAACCTTATTTATACTGTCACCAGGAGTACTCTTGTAAACCTGTGACTGTCACCTGGAGTACTTCTGTAAACCTTATACTGTCACCAGGAGTACTCTTGTAAACCTGTGAATGTCACCTGGAGTACTTCTGTAAACCTTATACTGTCACTAGGAGTACTCGTGTAAACCTGTGACTGTCACCTAGAGTACTCTTGTAAACCTTATACTGTCACCGGGAGTACTTGTGTAAACCTTATTTATACTGTCACCGGGAGTACTCGTGTAAACCTTATTTATACTGTCACCGGGAGTACTCCTGTAAACCTGTGACTGTCACCTGGAGTACTCGTGTAAACCTTACTTATACTGTCACCAGGAGTACTTGTGTAAACCTTATTTATACTGTCATTGGGAGTACTCCTGTAAACCTGTGACTGTCACCTGGAGTACTCGTGTAAACCTTACTTATACTGTCACCAGGAGTACTTGTGTAAACCTTATTTATACTGTCACCAGGAGTACTCTTGTAAACCTGTGACTGTCACCTGGAGTACTTCTGTAAATGTTATTATGTCATCAGGAGTACTCTTGTAAACCTGTGACTGTCACCTGGAGTACTTCTGTAAACCTTATACTGTCACCAGGAGTACTCTTGTAAACCTGTGAATGTCACCTGGAGTACTTCTGTAAACCTTATACTGTCACTAGGAGTACTCGTGTAAACCTGTGACTGTCACCTAGAGTACTCTTGTAAACCTTATACTGTCACCGGGAGTACTTGTGTAAACCTTATTTATACTGTCACCGGGAGTACTCGTGTAAACCTTATTTATACTGTCACCGGGAGTACTCCTGTAAACCTGTGACTGTCACCTGGAGTACTCGTGTAAACCTTACTTATACTGTCACCAGGAGTACTTGTGTAAACCTTATTTATACTGTCATTGGGAGTACTCCTGTAAACCTGTGACTGTCACCTGGAGTACTCGTGTAAACCTTACTTATACTGTCACCAGGAGTACTTGTGTAAACCTTATTTATACTGTCACCAGGAGTACTCTTGTAAACCTGTGACTGTCACCTGGAGTACTTCTGTAAATGTTATTATGTCATCAGGAGTACTCTTGTAAACCTGTGACTGTCACCTGGAGTACTTCTGTAAACCTTATACTGTCACTAGGAGTACTCGTGTAAACCTGTGACTGTCACCTAGAGTACTCTTGTAAACCTTATACTGTCACTAGGAGTACTTGTGTAAACCTGTGACTGTCACCTAGAGTACTCTTGTAAACCTTATACTGTCACCAGGAGTACTCTTGTAAACCTGTGACTGTCACCTGGAGTACTTCTGTAAACCTTATACTGTCACCAGGAGTACTTGTGTAAACCTTAGTTATACTGTCACCAGGAGTACTCTTGTAAACCTGTGACTGTCACCTGGAGTACTTCTGTAAACCTTATACTGTCACCAGGAGTACTCTTGTAAACCTTTGACTGTCACCTGGAGTACTTCTGTAAACCTTATACTGTCACCGGGAGTACTCGTGTAAACCTTATTTATACTGTCACCGGGAGTACTCCTGTAAACCTGTGACTGTCACCTGGAGTACTTCTGTAAACCTTATGCTGTCACCAGGAGTACTCTTGTAAACCTTTGACTGTCACCTGGAGTACTTCTGTAAACCTTATACTGTCACCGGGAGTACTCTTGTAAACCTTTGACTGTCACCTGGAGTACTTCTGTAAACCTTATACTGTCACCAGGAGTACTTGTGTAAACCTTAGTTATACTGTCACCAGGAGTACTCCTGTAAACCTGTGACTGTCACCTGGAGTACTTCTGTAAACCTTATACTGTCACCGGGAGTACTGTGTAAACCTTATTTATACTGTCACCGGGAGTACTCCTGTAAACATGTGACTGTCACCTAGTGAAAGGCTTTTGTTATTTCCTGAAATGTTTGAATCTGCCCCTGTGCGGGGGGGGGGGTGGGGGGAAGGGTAAAGACAAGTTGCTGGCTCCGATTTACAAATGTTTTTTTTTGCACCCTCTCCTACATTCTTTCTTATCTTAAAAATAAAAATGCTACAAAGTCTCAGGGCTCATCCCGGTGCCTGCACGTGACAGCAATCATCTAATTGAAACATTAAACAACTTTTTAGAAAGGCAAAAACTATTTCAAAGACTTCCTGTAGCTGGTGTGCTGACTGTTCTCTTTTTTGTCTTGCAAATACACATATTTCGACTGTGGCGTTGCTTTACAATTAATTCACCAATCCTTCAGTATTTGCCAGCGCTCTGCGGTTCAAACGCTTTGCGGTGATTTATTTTGCAATCAGTAAACCCCGTAAAGGCTGAAAGTAGCCATTCTCCGCGCACGGCCTCGTTTGAGGGACTGAGAATAAATCAGGGAAGTTGGGCTTTTGACCTCCTGACCTCGACGCTTTTTCTTCCTCTCCCATTAAATCAATATCACTCCGAAGAAGTGAGTTTTTGGTGTTTTTCCTGCGGGATGCTGTGTCTGCTGAGAAGATGCACGCTCCCCCTGGACTGACAGCGCCCCAGCCTCGCTCTGCTGCAGTCACTTCAGCAGCTAAAACAAATGAGGTGTCTGGCCAAGGTATCCTGCCCTCTGGCCTCAGCAATAATTAATCAAAATATTTCCAAAATGCTCACAGGGAGCTGCAGGCCCGTGTTTAACTCTTTAGCTGCCTTTTGAGAAGCATCTACAGGGAAGGAGGTGTTGTCCAGGCTGACACAGCCCTGGGTGGGTCCCATGAGATATAAGCTGTTGCTTTTATTTTTTAGGTCTCACCCGAGACAGCGCAGTCGCTTGTGAGACATTTTGTTTACTTGCAGGGGCTTGAAGGCCACTCATTGCTTATCATTGGTTGGCTTCATTGTCACTCTCAGAACAAACAAAAAACGATTGGCGCATGCGGTAGTCACTTCCACTTCTTCTGTTTGTCTTTCCCCAGCTCCTTTATTCGGGCGCTACTTTTTTCCTTTTTGTCAAAACACTCGATTAGAGTGCGTCTTTTCCGTGTATTTGTCTTTTGTTTTGCTTCGGGCCCCCACGACCCTCGTCCTCCATTTTGTTTCACCCTCAGTGTTACTTACCCCCTTTCACCATCTTTGTTGGTACTTGCCCCCGCCCACTGACCATGTGGTTGCTCTCCCTCAAGACTGGCCGCATCATAGGGCCTTTTTTTTCTTTTTGCTTTCAGCCTGCTGTACACCAGCTCGGCTGCTATACTTGGCGCTCATTGAAAAGGCCAATAGCTCTGGTATTGTAGGCAAAAGCCATTGGTTTTGTCATTGCTTATTATTTATTTGGACTATTTTTTATGTAGATGCGTTATCTCTGTGGCTTAAGCTTTAACTACGTACATTTGTTGCTTACCCTAAAGATCCGAGGACTGAATTAAAGCTGATCCCCCTAATCAACAAGTAACCGTGAGTTTGATGGCTATAAGGGCCTGTTCTAAGTGCCTAGAAAACAATTGTGTTATGCACGTGGCACTGTAAGGTCCAGCTTAGTGTTCCCTATGTTTGGGTGTTGAAAAGAATTTATACAAATAATGTATGCTTTATTAATATTCTCACGCACAACGGTTGCGTTGAAAGATGTGCTTAGTGGATCTAATACGGGCTAATATTTACCTTGCGTGCTTACGGACTACTATGTCATCTGCCTTTCGTATGGGGTGCAGGGGTGCTTCACAAGAGAGGAGCAGGACCCCCTCAGCTGATAAAATGAAAGGAAGAAAGTCGAGATCTAACATCGAAGCCAGCTGAGTAGTTCCTGCCACAAACAAGTCACAGTGCAAACATCTACCATGGCTTTAAGGCGGTGCGACTGGTGCTACCGCACAGGGCACTACGGCACACATCAACACACCAAGCAGTCGCAGTCTCACTGATCCGGCCTGTCGGTTAACTGTTTTTATCGCCTTTGTCTCTTATTAATTTGCTGACCTTTTTAGCCAAGGAGCGGATATCAGTGATTCTGGTGTATTGGATAAACAATGGCGTGAAAGGAATTTGCAGGTGGTCCGACAAGTTCACCAGTATTGGGTCGGTGGTGGTCTGAAGCGCATACTTGGAGATAATCAGGTGGAAAACGGCTCCTTTGCACTGTGGGGATTTTTGGCAGTTCTGGAAATAGTCCTAGTTTCAGAGAAAAAGAACAGATTAACAGGTTTGTTGTTTTCTTCACACCAGGGTAAATTGAAATTGCCCAAGAAGAGTCTTGAGATTACTAGTGGTAACAAAATAAAATCCATGCACTTCTTGATACATGAGCGGTTTTAACCGGGAAGGGGGGTCTATGACATTCATTCTTGATTAGCGTTGTTTGAAAAGGAGATTTCAAGGAAAGGCATAGGAAGGAGGGAAAGGGTTCTGTAGGAAATATTTTGCACTTTAGCATGTTCTATGAATTACTGCTATTACACCGCCATGTCTGAGTTCTCAGTCACACTGGAGTATTGGTTGGGAGCGTGGAACTTCCGTACCCAAGCTTGAACTTAAGCGAGCCTACTGGAACTGGGTGGATGAGCAAGATCTAAGGGACTCTAACCAGGGTAGGCTGACTGAGGAGTTTAAACAGCATAAAACTCAGCCTCGTTGGGAGCCTTACCTGGACCTTATTGTAAAACCAAGGGATAGATCCCTGTTCATCCAGTTCAGGTTGGGAAACTTACCTTTGCATGATTACACCTGTAAATGGAAGCCCCCGTACCAAACCTCATCTGAGTGCCCTACTTGTAATGGCGTTACCGAAACTATTGCCCATGTCTTTTTTGTGTGCCCGGCATATGCAAAGCCTAGGCAGAGATGGCTAAAACCCACATGCTTATTGCTCGGCACCAGGAGTCATTCCGTAGCCTTGAGAATTCTTAAGACTGACACCAGTACACGTTTAGTCTGTGGTGTTGCTAAATTCTTGAGCTGGGCCTGGGTAATAAGAGCAAAATCTCTGTGATGAACCACTTTTTAACTAAACATCCTTAATTTTTACTTCTGCAAAGCTTTTACTGTTTAATATGCCTCTTAACCTATTTATTGTAGTATGGACGTTTTTATTGTTATTAATTTTGTAAATTGTAATGACTTATGAATTATGGTTTTTATCTTGTGTATGTGCTTTTATGATATCACATGTTTATCGAAATAAAGCTTTGAATTGAATTGATTAGTTCAAGGGGATATAAATGTCTAGGAAATAGTTCGAGGAACCACTGAACCAAGTGTCAGTGAAGACCAAGATATCTGGGTTGAAAACATGCATGAATGTTCCAAGCACTGTTTAACTGTGGATCGGCAATTATGTAGTAGGCACAAAGTGATGGCTTTGTAGGAGCCTAGGGCGCTCAGTGGGAACAAAAGTGAGATTGGACAGTTCCTTCTACGGGGGTGGTGGGCATGAATGATATCTGTGGGTCCTTATAAATGTAAAAATGTAAATCCGTATTTGTAATGGCAAACTACTCACCCTTACGGGTCTCAATGTGCTGGGGGCCGTCGTGGAAATTAAGTGAGCTATTGCCCAGAGTCCCATGCTGCTGAGCTGCCGCCGGAGCCGGGGATCGAACCATGAACCCTGTGCTCCGAAGTAAGCTGCCCTGGCCGCTGCACCACACCTCTCCACAAGGTAGACATGGTTGTCTTGTATAGGGTAATGGACAGGTTTATTGATAACATTTAAGGCTTCATAACTTTCAATGAGATCGCTGAGGTCAGTACCATCTAGAGTTAGGTTTAGTTCTGTTGGGCCTGAGATGGTGACTGTTGGCTGTTCCTAGGTAGATTTTCAGCCCACTGGTTATTCTTCAGTGTATACCAGCAAAGTTGTGAACTATGGTGTGGACAGCAACTGAGCGTAGACATCGAGTGTGGAAGTTGTAAAACTGCTCGTGATAGGACATCCATTTTCTTAGACAGGAGACTCGGTGACGATAGGAGACCAAGAGAGTGAGACGGGGATCGCATAAGGGGAGATGGGTTCGATTACCTGTTTGAATTTGGAGTTATCTGGGGGTTTGGTTTTCAAAATTGGTTGTGAAGAACTTATTTGTGGAGATATGCAGGTGTTGGAAGGAGATCCGCTTCGACATCCATTTAGGGCAGAAGGCGGGGAGAGGTTGTGATATGTGCCGGAAGAAGAGGAAAGGCGGAGGAGTGCCTGGTTGAAGCAGGCACTGTCTCCCTACTCGTGGGGGAGGTGAAAGAGAGTGTAGTTCCAGTCAGGAAAGAAGGCAGGGAAATTTAGAATATGAAGAAGAAGAGCGGAGAGAAGGCAGGCTGAAGTAGGAGTTGTTCCCCACTCGTGGTGTGTGAGAGTAATTAAAGTGTGACTGATGGTATTGTATTGTATTCTAATTGCATTTCTATAGGGCTTACGATCCCTGACGAGGCGTTGAAGTGCTTTTTCGGCAAGTAGCACGTTACTCCGGAACCCGTAAAGGATTAGTGTTGAATTAGTATAGTGAAATATTAAAGTAATTTAAGTGGTGGATAGGTTAGTCAGTTATTTGGATTCAGAATGATAGAAGAGGAAAAAAGGTTTGTATTTATATAGGGCTTGTAACCCCTGATGGGGTGCTGAAGCACTTATTTGGGCGAGTTGCACGCTACTCTTGAAACCCATAAAGGATTAGTTGTGAATTAGTGTGGTGAAATATAAAAGTAATTTGAATGGTGGATATTAGTCAGTTATTTGGAGTGAGAAGGATAGCGGAGGGATAGAAGGGGAAGAAAGGTTTGCATTCATATAGCACCTGTTACGCCTGATGGGTGTTGAAGCTATTTTCTGGCAAGTAGCACGCTACTCCAGAACTTATAAAGAATGAATGTTGAAAATTAGCGTAGTAAAATATATGTAGTAATTTGAGTGGTGGATATATTATTCAGTTATTTGGATAGAGAAGGGTAGGCGGCGGGATAGAAGAGCGAGCAAGGTTTTTATTTATATAGCGCTTGCTACCTATGATGGGGTTTTGAAGCGCTTTTTTGGCGAGTAGCCTGCTACTCTGGAACCCATAAGGTTTAGTGTTGAATGAGTATAGTGAAATATGAAAGTAATTTGAGTGGTGGATATGTTAGTCAGTTATTTGGATTGAGAAGGGTTGTGGAGGGGTTGAAAAGGGAAAAAGGTTTGCATTTATATAGCGCTTGTATCCCTGATGGTGTGTTGAAGCGCTCTATTGGCGAGTAGCAGGCTACTCTGGAACCCATAAAGGAGTAGTGGTGAATTAGTATAGTGGAATATGAAATTTGAGAAGTGAACATGTTAATCTGTTATTTTGATTGAAAAGGATAGTGGAGGGATAGTGAAGGATTTAGATATGTATATATTTTTTGGGGGGAGGTCATAGCAGTAGGAGGAGGCTTTTGGATGAGTACAAAATGTGTTGTGGAGGGGAAGAGTGAGAGGAAAGAGTTTAGAAAGGTTTGTTGTGGGGGATCGGTATAGAAAAAGAGGTGTCAGATGATGCAAGGAGGGGTAAAGTAGGTGGGAGTCTAGAAAGGGTTATTTTGGGGATCATAGTATTGGTATGGGGTTTGGGATAAATTAGAGTGGCTGTAGAGGATATATTGATAGGTGTATAGGATGAGAAATAGGGTAGTGCACTGGAAAGAGTAATAGAAAGAAGTTTGAGATGAGTCAGAAAGTTGGGCTAGAAGATATATTGAGAGAAGTATAGGCAGAGAAATAGTGCATTGGAAATGCTAAATTGGAAGAAAGTGATAAATATACAGATCCATAAGTACATTGAGAGTATATAGATGCATTAAGGTGGGAAGTATATGTAGATTATAGATAATGATAAAGGTACAGGATGAGAAATAGGATAGTGCATTGAATATACTTTTTCAGGAGAAAAGTAACAAAAGCACAGATCCAAGTACATGGAAGACACATAGATGCACAATGGAAGTATGTACATGTAGACCAAAGGTGCATCAGATAATCTCTGGTTTTCAAGTGTTATTGTACTTTTTTTTTAAACAACATAATTATTCTACATGTTTATACAAAGCACTACACAAAGATAGGTGCATGTCTATAGTAATATAAATGCTTATATACAGAGGGACATGCTGTGAATTTCTGTTTGCGTATGGTGCTTATGTGGGGAAGAGCCAATTCTTGAGTAGTTTTCTGTAGATAAGGTGGTTGTCGGTGGATCTTATGTTGGGGGAAAAGAGTTCCATTGTTTGGCTGCTTGAACAGAGAAGGATTTGACACCCATGTTTTTTTCTTGTATCTTGGGATTTTAAGGTGAGGTGCCCCTTTAGAGCATAGGTTCCCTTGTTGAATGTGTTTGGTGATTTTATTCCTGATGAAGAGCGGTCCCATCCAGCTACCATAGAAATATAAAACTGTCACGGAAATTGTATATCACTACACAGTTAGCGGAGACTGGCAACTCTTCTAAAACCCTGTACCAAATCCTGTAATTTCATTAATGCGGTAGCATGTGAAAGCTTAGAGGCCCCGTCACTGCCCTCTATTTCACACAAAAGATAGAACTGATTTATGGGAAAATCATTGGATCAGGAGGTAGGATACAGATCCAGGAGGGCACCTACCAAATTAATTCAATGGAACTTCAGCTATTAGAGAACTTCCCCGCAATCTCGCGGAATGAGGTTGAATTATTGAACTTCCCCGTAACCTCGCTGAATGAGGTTGAATTATTGATTAATAAAATCAAGTCCGGCTCTCCTGACGATCACATTCCTGCTAGAATTCTCCCCTTTCTGGTTAAAAATGTGTCCTATGCCATGCAATCCCTTATCAATCTCTCCCTTGGAGAGGGACACGTACTTCGGGAGTGGAAAGTTGCCCAGGTTAGGCCTATCCGGAAGAATTCTAAACTTCCCTGGACGGATCTTTCCAATCTCCGCCCTATTTCACTCCTTCCGTTTGCAAGCAAACTAATGGAAAAACATGTAAACAGCCACCTCTCCAATTTCGTCAAAGCACTGGATGTTTAGATTCTTCCCAGTCCGGTTTTAGGCCCAAATACACCACCGAATCAGCTCTTCTAGCGGTCACGGCTAAGATCAGGATGACCCTAGATAAGGGCCATTCTATGATTCTGGTACTGTTGGACCGATCCGCGGCGTTTGACACAGTCTCACATAACATCTTGACTAAAAGACTGGAAGAGATTGGGTCAAGGAAAACAGCTTTGCAGTGGATGAGGAGCTTTCTATCCCACCGTTTTCAGATTGTTAACCTGGGTCATTATCGATCGGCCCCTACTAAGTTGTCCAAGGGAGTACCACAGGGCTCATGTTTGAGCCCCACACTTTTTAACATCTATATTGCTCCCTTGGCCAATCTTCTGAGGGCCCATGGGTTCATCCCCATATCATACGCTGATGACACCCAGCTACTATTCCCATTTAACAACTTCACTCCAGCAGTACAGGTGGCCTTCTCCAAAGGGACGAGAGCAATATCTGATTGGATGCGGAACAACTTCCTCCGGTGCAATGTGGGGAAAACTGAAATCATGCTCTTCGGAGAGGTATCCCTTCTGTGGACTCCTGAATGGTGGCCGACAGATTTAGGCCCCCTTCCTCCTCCTAAGATGTTAGTAAAGAACCTAGGGATCCAGCTTGATCACGCACTTACTCTGAAAAAACATGCCGCCCAAACAGCTGGGACTTGTTTCCATACAATAGTCCTACTCCGTCGAGTTTTTCCCCTACTACCAGACTCCTCTCGGAAAACACTTGTCCAGTCACTTGTTTTAAGTCGCCTAGACTATTGTAATCTCTGCCAATGATGCTTCACTGGCAAGACTACAGGTGGTTCAGAATACGGTGGCACGGATGGTCCTTAATGCTCCTCCTAGGACCTCTTCCCGTCCTCTTCTGATAAAATTGCACTGGCTCCCCATCCGCAAAAGAGTTAAGTTTAAAATCTGCTGTGCCATCCATAAGGCACTGCTTAACTCAGGACCTTCATATCTCTCTGAGAAATGTATGTCGTATACCCCCTCAAGATCACTCCGTTCGAGCACTAAATCCTTGCTGGTAGTACCACGAGTAAGAAGAGCAAGATTGGGAGAAAAGGCCCTATGCCACCTTAGCCCTCGCTATTGGAACGAACTCCCGCTGCCCTTGAGGCAGTGTCTAGACCATCGGCATTTTCGAAAGCAGCTGAAGACTATCCTTTTCCTCACTTACTAACTCATTAGAGTTATTCCGCCACCCATATTTCGCTGAAGCGCAGAGATACCCCTTCGGGTGTCGATTCTAGCGCTATACAAACAAGCAAATAAATAAGTAAATTCCATGTATGGCTTTGTGGGTGATACAAAGCATCTTGAACGTGGATCTTCTAGCAACCGGTAACCAATGCAGGGCTTTCAAGGCAGGTGAGATGTGGTCTCATGGTTTGATATGCAAGAGTAGTCTGGCAGCCCAGTTTGGAATGCTTAGTAGTCTTTTCATGGACATTAAAGGTGATCCGTGGTAGGGTGAACAGTCGAAATATCAATTGTAAATATCGATATGGCAAAATATTGAGTTTAAAATATAGAGTGGACTTAATATTGACTGTCAAAAATATAGTGGTGCAGAATATCGAAATGCAGGTAAAAAATATCGTTTGTCATAATAGCGAAGTTACTAATATCGACAGTCATAATATAGTTGTTAAACATATCAATTTTTTTGTGAGATTTAAATGTTAGTATATGTGTTAAAAGTATGCATTATTTTTGTAATGTATGTTTGAATTTTTTTTAAGTAATGAATTTTAAGTTACTACATTTTTGTGTAATTTAATTCCGTAGCGGGCTGTGGGTTTATAGGGGAAATGGGGTGGGACGTAATTTAATTATAATACATTTTTTAAGAATTATTTAGAATTAATTAATTATATGTTAGTCACTTTTTGCGTAAGTTAATTCTGTAGCGGGTTGTGGGTTTATAGGGGAATAGGGTGGGTAGTAATTTAATTGTAATTCATTAATTTTATTAATTATTTAGTATGTAATAATTTATATTGTTAATTACGTTAATTAATTTATTATTAATTAATTATACATTGATTAATAACAATTAATAATTAATTGGTAATTATGTTACTCTGTTTTGTATTAATTAGTAATTCATTATATATTTATGAATAATTAATTTGTAAATAAGTTAATTGTTTACTTTTTTTTAAGGGTGGGTTGAAGGTTGATAGGTGAGTAGGGTAGGAAGTAATTTAGTTTTAATGTAATTTTTATTTTATAGATTATATATATTAAAAGTAATTTTATTATGTAAATTTTATGAATGAATGTTATTAATTGTTTTTAATTAATTGGTAAATAATTATGTTAATTTATTCATATTTTACAATATTGTAGGTGACATTTATAGGGGAAAATGGTGGGAGGTAAATTAATTTTGAAAAAAATTACTTGTTAATTAATGTTAATTATATTGCAGGAGTGGGTATACTAAATTACTCCCCTACGCTATCTAACACTTTCCCTACTGTTACACTTGGTGGAATGTGAATATTAAATTATTCCCACCCGCTATCCAAAACTTTCGCTACTGTTGCACTCAGTAGAGGGGGAATAGTAATTTTTACACACCCACTATCCAACATTTTCCCTACTGTTGGACTCACTGGAGTGGGAATAGTAATTTTTACACACCCACTATCCAACACTTTTCCTACTGTTGGACTCACTGGAGTGGGAATAGTAATTTTTACCCACCTGCTATCCAACACAGTACCTACTGTTGCACTCACTGGAATGGGAATAGTTATTTTTACCCACCCGCTATCCAACACTTTCTCTACTGTTCCACTCGCTGGAGTGGGAATAGTAATTTTTTTCCACCTCCTATCCAACACTTTCCCTACTGTACCACTTGTTGGAGTGTAAATAGTAATTTTATCCTTTACGCTATGTAACGTATTTAGTATTGTTATATTTAATGTAGTGTAAAATATTATTTATTTTAAAAATATTTATTTTAACTTTTTAACCTTCTCATATTTAATTTTTATATATATTGATATTATAGGTTTATTTATATATATGTAATTATATTTTAAATTGTTTTTAGCATACCCTGCCACACTTATGGCGGCCAAAAGCGGTACAAAAGGGGGTGGTAATGGATTGATTCAGATGCTCCGTCCATCACCACCCCCTTTTGTACCGCTTTTGGCCATAAGTGTGGCAGGGTATGCTCAGACGTGAGTCCCTTGCTCACTTTGCCACTGGATTCAAGCAAGCCGGGCTGGAATGCCAGAAACTGGTCCTTGTAAGCTTGTTTCCGGTCCAGGGAAGACATGGCTTGGCAGTTCGGGCTGGACTGTTCCCATGAGGCACAGGGTCAGACTGATTTGCATATAGCCATGTCTGAACTGGGGTGGCAGAGTGGGCTAAAGAACGGTGATGGATTAAACCCAGATCTTTTGACTGGGTGTGAGTGTTTGATTGGTTCAGATGCTCCGTCTATTACCACCCCCTTTTGTACCAAGGAAGTAAGGGAGGCACTCAAGAACGGCTTCCAGCTTTATTTATTGATGCAAACATGAACTGCTGCGTGCCTCATCTACGCGTTTCGGCAGTTGAGCCTTGATCACGGGCACAATCAGCAGTTTAGATTGACCAGCAGGAAGTACACCTTTTATCATGTGATAGAACTCCAGTGAGCCTTTCATGTGAGAGCAGTATTTGATGCATTCTGGGCACTGGTCCATGTCAATATATCACATTCTATAATAGATGCACAGAGTTCATGTCCCAATAATTTCTCCATTCATATGTTCTCCTGTATTTCAACCCCAAATCCAAACGCCAACGGGCCCTCATGAAAGCAGGAAATCTGTGAGAACAGCTGTCGCCTACAATTCCTCATGGGTGGTTTGTGCTGGTCTTTTGATGGGTGGTGCAGTCTCTTTTCAACTTCGGGCAAAGCCGTTAAACCATCACAACCTTCTCCATTTGCCCAAGGAGGTACAAGACACAATAAGGGCTGGCTTTAGCACTTGTGGCACCTTGTGCAACAATAAGTTGTGGCAATCCCCCATCTTGTCCTTTAGGCTAGTCCTGTCATGTGTACCCTTTTACATTCATTTGTCCCATCCACACGACAATAACGGTTCTGAACAGGTGACCTTTTACCTGGTAGCTTGCTCCTGTCTCTTCGACACAGGCTTTCTGTATTCTATCATAATCCCTGTAACTGACCTACATAAACATGTCCTCAGGCATGGTAAAATTATTCTGTATACGGGTCACCACTTTTTTCATCTTTGGCCAACAGCCAGCTGTGCATGATCGCATTTGTTTTGAAAAACATTTATGATTGTTTTCAAAACAGTTGTGACTGTTTTCAAAACATATCGATTTTAGAAGAAAAACTGGAGTGACCACTCTAGTATATAAGACCCTTATTTCCACCTGCACATTAGAGGAAAATTCCTTCCAAGCTGACATGGGGTCCTGCATGCTGAGTTTTCAACACGCAGCAGTCTGACATCCCTTGCGGAATGTCATCCTCAAAGCAGAGACGGGGTCTTTCGTTCTCAACCATCAGGTGAGGGGGCTGGTCTTCCATAGGGGTTTCTTGGCTACACCCATATATAGATACACACATATACATGCTGCACATACAGATCTAGGCTGAGTACATTTAGGCAAATTACTTAGGGTGCGCATTTTAGGAATATGCACGTACTACTGTTTTTATCTCAGCTGCTTATGTTCATCTTATTAGCACTATGGTAAAAATGTATCTACTATTTACTATATTGATCCTAGCAATTTCTTTTGTATTCTTCTCTCTCCTGATTATCGCAGTAAATATGTTTTACACAAGGGGAGTCTTAGGACCTACACAACACCCCATGACTATCAATGTGTAAAAGTGCCCCATATCTCTCAATAGCCAATCTCTCACAATCATTTAATTTGTTTTAAAGCACTGGTAAAGGCTAGATTTACTAATAAAAATGTCTATCTTTGTAAACTAACCTCTTTTAGCAACAACCCTCTGAGGTCAGCATCCCCTCCCCAGGTCAGCACAGAGTGCGGCCACAATAGTTGCACTGCCCTAAAGCCGTCCCTGGACACACTCAGGAATGGCTTTCAACTTTATTGATGCAAAACATAGACTGCTGCGTACCTCCCCTATGCACTGGAGTGCTATCACGTGATAAAGGTGTACTTCCTGCTGATCATTCTAAACTGACCATTGTGCCCGTGATCAAGACTCAACTGCTGAAACGCGTAGGGGAGGCACGCAGCAGTTCATGTTTTGCATCAATAAATGAAGTTGAAACCCGTTCTTGAGTGCGTCTCAAGTTTGCCGATTAATTTGCTAAATAAAATACTGCTTATCAGGCATATGCGAGTCCTTTGTTGCTGTTTTCAATTCGGACCCTTTGGATAGTTTTGCAGCATTTTGGATTGGTATTTAGGTTTGCCCCCTTTTGCCACGGACCGCCGTCCCGTCACAAGCGGCAAGGACATGGCGTCCTCAGTTCTTACCGAGATTGACTGTATATATATATATATATATATATATATATATGTGTATATATATATATATATATTTATACGAAAGAGGAGGAGATAGAGTTAAAAAGCTACGAATCTTGGAATCTAAATATATAATTGAATTACAAACCAAGACGCCACAGGGCCTTAACAATGAAGAAGAATTTTGGGTCCATGTACGCTAGTACGCTAGTGTGGTACCCTGCGAATGGAGGGTTTTCAGTCCATCAACATGGGATTATGGTGATTGTTGTGGGGAAGATATGCTATTTAACTCTTCCTTACTTTCTCCTCTGCTCTACATAGTTGCAAAATAGTGTCACAAATCTGAGTACAGGTTATTCATCCCCTCCAGCCCATTCAGGGTTTGATTGTGTATCTGGTAGGATCCATGAGAGGGCGCTGCTGCGATTAGGCATTTAGATGATGGCATATTCTTAGTATAACTGCAACATAGACTAAGAAATGACCTTTGCTATCATCATTAGGGATTTCCATTTCGAAATTTGCTCTCGTTCCGGCAAAAAAATGTTAATGATTTAAGAATTATCATGCTGTAAATTTAGTGCAGCGATTGTCAATACTGATTTAAGTCCCTCTATTATTGAATTTTTTAATGAATTTATATATGTAGTTACATATTTAATTATTTATTTGTTTTTGAAATTATGATTTTGATGGAGTTCTTGCTACACTGTAGAAATTGGTGAATACTGGAATGAGATTCATAGCCACAAATAGCAGCTTAAGATGGCCGCCACATTCTCTTAATATTATGCAGAGTGTTTAGAACATCATCGCTTTCAATGAAATGTTGCATGTGGCGTATTCCTCCTAAATTTAAATGTTAACTGAATTATGAGTGAAACTGACATTGAGAAAGGCGTTGTGCCGAAACGCGTCTGTCAGTGCTTTGTGATCAAGCCAATAAAACTATTTTGTTGATATACCCGAGGAGTGCACCCGTTATTGGCTACATGATTGTGGCTGTTGGAGTATATATATATATATATATATATATATATATATATATATATATATATATATATATATATATATATATATATATATATATATATATACACACACACACACACCCATATATTTTTTATGTTATTTTTTAATATTCTTTTAAATAAAGTGTATGTTATTTTCGTTTTAACAGCCTTCCTCAGGCTCCTCCCCATTGCTGCTGGTTGGATATGAGGACGGGTCCCTCATCCTCTGGAGCATTGCTGAAAAGAGGACCCTGAGTCGCCTTCTGTGCCACCAGGACCCCGTCATGTGCCTTGACTTCGACCCAGAGAGGGCGCGAGGCGTTTCAGCCTCCTCCGACAGAGCGCTCAGCATCTGGCGCTTGGATGAGCAGCAGCGCCTAGAGGTCAGTAGCATCCTTGACATCCACCCCCTGCTTCCGCCTGATAGGCGGGACCAATGTTTATCCAGAAGTGCCTTAGACCCTGGTCATCAGTCAAAGAGGGGAACAGCAGCGCCCCCTGCTTACTGTCAGATGTCAGGCGAGACAGGTGCCAAGGTGCGCTCGACCCCTGCCTTATCTCTGCCCCCTCCTCCCCAACCCCAGGGACGGGGCCGGAATGTGTGAAACATTGGCCCATGCAGTGAGACAGACACCGCAGAGACCTACCCAGGCTAATGCTGTTCAGACTTTGATAAAATGGCGGCGGTCGTTCAGGGATGTGAGTAGCCCTGCCCTGGTCAGCCCACGTCTTCATTTGTTCAGTATGTATTTAAAATGCACATCTGCTTTCTTGCTTGCCAAGTTCTGCAGCTGGCAAGATAGCTCTTGTCAAATTACTTTGTATTGCGGTTTGTGTTTTTTCCCCTCTTTTCCTCAGATCTTTTGCACAGCTGTAGAACTAAAACACATGCCACAATTCGGCATTTGCTGCCACCTGCTTCTAGCGCTGCTCGAGGTGACGCCCTGTTGTGGAGCGCTTTGTGCAGCACGTAGGTTTGCAAACATGGGTTAACATACATGGAGCACGCGAGCACATGTCCTCATGAGCCAGGGGGCGTTTGTGGGAGTGTCGGGTCGGGCAACCCATCAAAGCAGGTGAACCCTGCAGACTCACACGTTTGTGGGGCTATAGAAGGCTTGTGGGAGTGCATTAACACCCTACAGTGGTCAGAGATGTCAAGAGGAAGCAGTAGGGTTGCTCACTGGTGGAACCGGGTGTGAACACCTTTAAAATCAACGGAGGATGAAGAGAAAGTATTCTCCGTAGAGAAAAAAACAAAAATGTAAAATTGCATTTGAATAGTGTAACATTTCCTGAAGTGGGACTGTAGACACAGAATTCGGTTTGTGCAACAAAAATCTGCATGGGAGTATTTTCCAGGTTTTATGAGTATTTTTGAATTCCTCAAACATCGGAAATGTATTAAAAACGTAGGTGCAATTCTGTGTTATTCTTTTCAAACTTTGTCAACCGATTGTTCAGTACAAATGCAATTTGTTTTAGATTTAATCTGATAACATTTGCAGTCTTTTAAATTCTACTCTTAACTCCTTAGAAATAAACCCTGTCTTAGGCCTTCAGGGCTCCTCCATCCACCACCTAGAGTTGTACCCCTTTTTTATCACCTTCTGAAAAGCCCAGAGTTGGTCCCCACTTAGCCAGTTCCGGACACGTGAATAATGTACTTTCACTTCACTGGTCTCCTTCAGCTGTAATTCATTAAGAATATAGTTGGGCTTTGATACACCCAGTTTGCTCCTTTCTAATCCCCCCAAGTATGCCAGCAGGATATAGGTTTTTAAGGGTTTATTGAAAATTATATTGATCAAATCTCAATTATTGCCAAGTCCTCAGGCGACCATGAGCAGCCAAATATGGTGTGTGGAAATAATCCAATTTCGATAACAAAAACAGTTTACACATACATTGGATGAATACCTTGCAACCTGTTGTAGTTGCTTAGCCGTGTACACGGACATCAGTTGAGTGACCATGGGTGCCTCTACTGATAGGAACATGTTTCTGACGCAGGCCACATTCAAGCCCACGATGTATCAATATTGCCCAACAAAAGAAGCAGCCACTTGACCCCCAGGAGAACTTATGGCCTCTTCAGGCCTATGAGGGGCAATACATGTGTTAAAATACAACACAATTCCCTTTCTTGCCCCTTGGTACTCTGGCCACTGCCCTTGCTCCTTCTGCATTAGAGACAGGAAGTGAGCAGGGGTCTTGGAAGTCTCTGTCCTTTTGGTAGTTTCCGCTCTTAACCCATCCTCTCCAACAAGAGGCAATTGGGATAAGCATGGGACAAAGTGTCAACCCAGTGTTCTCTTCGAGGAGCGACAGGGTGCTTGATGTCACCTCAGCTGTTTTGGTGACATATTTATTTATTTATAAAGTTTTATATAGCGCAAACTTGATTCCGAAGGATATCAGAGCGCTTTACAATTCGAGGCAAACGTAACAAATCAGAAAATTAGTCTAACATGGGGAATATAATGGGCATTGAATCAACTAGTACAAACATAACAGCTCAATATAATCTGAGTGCACGAGAAGGAATGGGCTATGCGATGGAGCATAGAGAGATAAGGGGAGTACATACAATATTCATATACAGGAATAATAACTAGTACCCAAAACAATAATCAAAACAAAAGTCAAATGGGGAGTCTAAAAGGCATTGAATCAAATGTTGAACATCTAACAGATCATTTATACATCTGGGTGTGCTAGACGATGGAGCATAATGACTTCTATCACAGAAAAACAGGTAGCCCGCAGGGTTCCATTGCAGCATTCGCGAGATATTTTACCATGTATCCTCTTTTTAATTTCTCAGCACAAGAAAGGAGGATCAGGGCAGAAAAGGCTGCACCAGTCGTTTTTCATGTAGTGTGGCTATAATTTTGGAGAAAACAAGGTGCAATGAGCCTGAGATGTGACCCCCATACATCCCAAAAAAGTGGCAAGAAAGCCACTAAAACAAATTATCCATGAATGGCCCTGCACTCAAAATAACAAATAGATCATTCGTAAAGGCCAATTATTGTCCATAATCAAGCACAAAAGAAACTGTTGGTGTCTTCCCAAATGAGAAAAGCAATAGTCGTTTTGATTGTAGAAACGGATCCCTTTATTCTTTTAATTCATAGATCAATTTAAAAAGCAGCACACAATGGACAAGACTGCCGACGTGTTTCGTCCTCATGCAGACTACTTCAGGGCTTAATAAGTCAATGGCAATGCTCAGAAGTTCATAGAGGTATGACTCTTGTGTGTGCAATCAGATTGAGTTAACAAAACGTCAATAGAAAGTAATTCTCCTAAAACCAAATAATGATGTCCGGATCCCCAAATACAGAGAAGGAAAGCACAATGTGTCTGTTTCCACAAGTAATACAGCTTGCGGGAACGGTGTCCCCCGTGTGTTCGTGATGGTGTCTGGTTTACAAAATACAATCGAGAGGGCAAGTATGGGACAAAGTGTCAACCCAGTGGTGTTTTCGAGGAGTAACAGGGTGCTTGATGTCACCTCGGCTATTTTGGTGACTTGGTGTGGTGTTTTCGCGGAGTTAAAAGGTGCTTGATGCCGCTTCTGCAATTTTGGTGACTCTGTGTGGTGTTTTTGAGGAGCGAAAGGGTGCTTGATGTCACCTCGGCTGTTTTGGTGACTTGGTGTGGTGTTTTCGCAGAGTTAAAAGGTGCTTGATGTCGCTTCTGCAATTTTGGTGACTCTGTGTGGTGTTTTTGAGGAGCGAAAGGGTGCTTGATGTCACCTCGGCTGTTTTGGTGACTGTGTGGTGTTTTTGAGGAGCGAAAGGGTGCTTGATGTCACCTCGGCTGTTTTGGTGACTGTGTGGTGTTTTTGAGGAGCGAAAGGGGGCTTGAAGTCACTTCTGCTGTTTTGGTGACTCTGTGTGTATGATACACACCTTGCATAGTGACTATGTCTTAAAATTCTTTGACTCTGGACTGCTGTTCGTTCCACATATTGACACGTTGGTCAAAGGGATCAACCTCCAAGGTTTCCTTCTATGTGTAATAACCCCTTCACTCCAAACAGACCATTGGATTCTATCAATCAGTCAGTATTTGTACAGTGCGCTAATCACCCCGAGGGTATTCATACGCTGAGTGGGGTGGGACTACTTCTTGAACAGCCAGGACTTGAGTCCACTCCTGAATTCGGCGAGGGAGGTAGAGGTTCGGAGGTAGCTGGGGAGGTTGTTCCAGGCCTTGGCAGCGAGGTAGGAGGAGGCACGTCCTCCGGCTCGGGTGTGATGAATGCAGGGGAGGGTGGCGAAGGTGTAGGTGGCAGACCACAGGGGTCTGCTGGAAGGTCAGGCGGTTGTTCAGGTATGCTGGTCCTGTGTTGGGGAGAGCTTCATAGGTGGGTGTGAGCGGCTTGAAGTGGCATCTCTTCTTGATGGGGAGCCAGTGCAGGCTACGGAGGTGGGGGGTGATGTGGGATCATCTGGGCAGGCCCAGGATGATTCTTGCTGCTGTGTCCTGGATTGTTTGGTGCTGTTTGAGGAGGGAGGTGGTGGTTCCGGCATAGAGGGTGTTCCCGCAGTCTGTTCTACCGGTGATGAGGGCTTGAGTGACGGTCCTTCTGGTGTTGGCTGGTATCCAACTGAAGACTTTGCGGAGCGTTCTGTGGTCGAAGCAGGTGGAGGCAACAGAGTTGACCTGTGGTCTCATGAAGAACTCGTTGAGGGTGATACCGATGTTGTGGTTGGGATGGGTGCTGGATCAAGTGCGGAGGGCCACCAGGAGTCGTTCCACGGTGAAGGGGGCCTACAGAAGAGGAGAATTTCATTTTTGTTGGTGTCGGGTTTGGGGCAGTTGGCTCTCATCCAGTCGGGGATGTCAGTGTTGGCGTTCTGGAAGTTCGCTCTAGTGGTGTCTGTGTCTTCGGTGAGGGAAAGGATGAGTTGGGTGTGGTCAGCGTAGGAGATGATGTTGAGTCCGTGGCTGTGAGCGATGGGTGCCAGCGGAGTCATGTAGACGTTGAACAGTGTGGGGCTGAGTGATGAATCCTGGGGTACTCCGCTGATGATGCACTAGGGGTCGGAGCTATGCGCAGGGGGGCGGATTCTCTGAGTTCACCCGGTGAGACTACACCCTCATCATAACACTGGTGGACTGTTGTAACATCATTTATGCTGGCCTCATCAAAACGCTCCTTGTCGGGCTACAAACTTTTGTGGCCAGATGTTTCTTACTATGTGTCCAGTGAGTGGGAGCACATCAAGCGTGCGGTGAAAGCTCAACTTGAGATTCCAGGCGAAGTCAGGGCTCCATTCAAGGTTCTGAACTGTCCTCCTGGTAAAAATGGCCAGCATGTGGACACCGGCCTGAAACCTATGCTGATGGACTGCTCATTTGATCGTGCAGTCAGTGCTTAATTTGAGCTGGTGTTTTCCGGTGCTTGGCACCTGCATTTATAGTCAACACTGGTGCTTGTGACAGTCTGCTGCATGGTGGCGCTGTCTGGTTAACTTAGAGATGAGCCCAAAAACAATTGTTTATTAATTCAATATAGATTGAAAATGACTATTACCTGCTGCCTAAGTTATTGTGATAGCTTTGGGGGCCTGGAACAGTCTCAACTGTCACAACTGTAGGAGTGTGAAGGTTAGTAGTTGTGTTGTTATTGTCATTGTCAGAGCTGGCAGGGGCAATGTGTGATGTAAGCTGAAGGGGACAGGATATCCTGACGGCCCCAGTACTTGCTTTTTTAAATACAAATGAAGCAGAATTACACACCTGGGAGTTCTAGACCTAGTACTGTGGAACTTTGACCCCTGCCTGAGATCCAGGCCCAGTCACGTGCCTCCGGAAACTCCTGAAAGCTCAACTCTTCAGGACACTGTCTATCAATCATCTGCTATGGACCCCCACCCACCTTGACCAGAAGGGCCCCCGCCCACCCGGACCGGAAGGGCCTCCCCCCTGCAGTGTTTTTCCCCTAAGACTGGGCATTGTGTTTACTCACCTCATGCGCTCTGAAGTACCCAAAAATTGCTCATAAGTATAGGGGGGCGAGTCCTCCATCCTCCGCCCACTCCTGCACACACCTCCTCCCTCCTTCGACTCCTCTTGCTACAAACTAGATGATGTAGGAGACGATGCTGCGGTGGTCCCTCCCTCCCTCCCTCTCGCAGCGCCAAGGAGCACATTGCAGGCCGCACCACAACTCTCTTCACCTGGTTTCACCCTCCAGATTGTACTTTGCCAAAAATGGAGTCTGTTGAGAAGTTTGCTCCAGAGTGGTGATTAGCAGCGCAAATGTTGCGCCATAAATAATATAGCGCCCACAGCAGGTAACACAGCGCCCTGCGTAAATTAGCGCTGGGATAGCGCCCGGTGCAATTGATGGGAGCTGCTCCCGAGGGTATAAGTCACCGGAGACACGGTCCATCCGTCGCCCTTCTTTACTGGTATCGGACATTAAAGAAAAAAAAGGTATGTTCCTAATGTTAGGAATAACCCCTTTCCCAACTCCCTGGAAGCATCGTAACGCAGTGAGCTTCACGGTAAGATGAGCTAAAAAGAGTTTGTACCAGCTCCCTGGCTCAGAAGTGGGTTACAGGACCACTGGAATTATGCGGCTGTGAGGGGTGCAAATTAAACTGCTGTGTTGACTAAATTATTCAGCAAAAAGGCGAATTGTGCGGCGTAATGCAGCACATGTTGAATCAGTTTTATTTTGCTCGTCATTTTTTACACATTTTATCAGTTTATGAGCAAACATGTCACATCAGTTTAACACCTAAGTTCAACACTCAGCAGATGAAATGTGATCAGCCTTCTCGCGACAAAAGGCCTCGGCGGCGACGCGTTTGACAGTGTTTATAGTAACTGTTCGTCTGTCAGAGCATGAAACCATTTTTGTTGCACAAATATGCAAAATATGCAGAAGATGGTGGGTTATGTGGCAAGTGTTGCAAATCCATAAATATGTGGAAAACGCTGCAGAATCACATTATTCCAGGGGACTGCTTGAAATGGGCGATACAACCTTTATCGTTCTTAAACTTTGAAGCATGCACGTGCATGGGATGAGTAGAAGCACTCATCTGACATGAGCCTGTATATAAGAGAATATGCCACGTGCAATCACATGGAGCTGGTGCAAAATGCATCCGGGCAGCATTTGCTTCAGGGCAGAGTTTCTGCCCAGGGGCCTCTTAGCCTTAATTGTCCATCTGCGATAACGCGCGCTCCGGTCGGGCCGCTCCGTGAAAGCTGCCTTTACATGGCATTTTATGAGCCAGCGCTAATCATTTTTCATTTAATCCCCAGAATTAACCTATTAATAACGTAAGTGAATGTCTCTCCCCCACGGGCTCTGGAAACAGTCAGAGGGGCCGCTTTCCTCGCGTTCCCACTGTAGCGTTATTAATGCGGAGCACATGGGCGCCCCACATTCCAGGGGCGTGAGGTAGGGGTGGCTTTGAAACGCCGCCGCGCCGCGTCACTCGCCATTTGTAACAATCAGTGGCTGCGTGCGGGCGGGGCAGGCCTTTCTGGGGGGTGAGGGGGGTTGACCCCCAGGCATTAGTTGCGGCCCCTGGGGTAGTAATGGCCGCCAGTACTCGCCCTGCACTGAAAGAACCAGGCGGATACCTTGGGACATCCGTCCCCAACCTTCTCGCCTTTTTATCTTGTAAGTGACTCTTGTGTGTCTGGGGAACTTTCAACACCGCCGTGACCACCCGTGACTAGGGGGCACCTGTGACCACCCGTGACTAGGGGGCACCTGTGACCACCCGTGACTACGGGGCACCTGTGACCACCCGTGACTAGGGGGCACCTGTGACCACCCGTGAGGGGGCACCTGTGACCACCCGTGAGGGGGCACCTGTGACCACCCGTGACTATGGGGCACCTGTGACCACCCGTGACTAGGGCCACCTGTGACCACCCGTGAGGGGGCACCTGTGACCACCCGTGACTTGGGGGCACCTACTACTAGTAGTGAGAAGACCCGTGACTAGGGGGCACCTACTACTAGTAGAGAAAAGGCCTGTGACTACCCGTGTCTAGGGGGCACCTACTACTAGTAGTGAGAAGACCTGTGACCACCCGTGACTAGGGGGCACCTACAACTACTAGTGAGAAGACCTGTGACCACCCGTGACTAGGGGGTACCTACTACTAGTAGTGAGAAGACCTGTGACCACCCATGACTAGGGGGCACCTACTACTAGTAGTGAGAAGACCCGTGACTAGGGGGCATCTACTACTAGTAGTGAGAAGACCTGTGACCACCCGTGACTAGGGGGCACCTACTACTAGTAGTGAGAAGACCTGTGACCACCCATGACTAGGGGGCACCTACTACTAGTAGTGAGAAGACCCGTGACTAGGGTGGACCTACTACTAGTAGTGACAAGACCCTTGACCAGCCGTGACTAGGGGGTGCCTACTACTAGTAGTGAGAAGACCCGTGACCACCCGTGACAAGGGGGCGCCTACTACTAGTAGTGAGAAGACCCGTGACCACCCGTGACTAGGGTGGACCTACTACTAGTAGTGACAAGACCCTTGACCAGCCGTGACTAGGGGGTGCCTACTACTAGTAGTGAGAAGACCCGTGACCACCCGTGACTAGGGTGGACCTACTACTAGTAGTGACAAGACCCTTGACCAGCCGTGACTAGGGGGTGCCTACTACTAGTAGTGAGAAGACCCATGACCACCCATGACTAGGGGGCACCTACTACTAGTAGTGAGAAGACCCGTGACCACCTGTGACTAGGGGGGACCTACTACTAGTAGTGAGAAGGCCCATGACCACCCGTGACTAGGGATACCTACTACTAGTAGTGAGAAGGCCCATGACCACCCGTGACTAGGGGCACCTACTACTACTAGTAGTGAGAAGACCTGTGACCACCCATGACTAGGGGGCACCTACTACTAGTAGTGAGAAGACCCTTGACCACCCGTGACAAGGGGGCACCTACTACTAGCAGTGAGAAGGCCTGTGACCACCCGTAACTAGTGGGCACCTACTACTAGTAGTGAGAAGACCCGTGACCACCCATTACTGGGGGCACCTAGTACTAGTAGTGAGAAGACCAGTGACCACCCGTTACTAGGGGGCACCTACTACTAGTTGTGAGAAGACCCGTGACCACCCGTGACTAGAGGGGACCTACTACTAGTAGTGAGAAGACCCGTGACTAGGGGGGACCTACTACTAGTAGTGAGAAGACCTGTGACCACCCATGACTAGGGGGCACCTACTACTAGTAGTGAGAAGATCCGTGACCACCCGTGACTAGGGGGCACCGACTCCTGGTAGTGATCAGACCCGTGAGCACCTATGACATGGCGCACCGGCTTCTGGTAGTAAAAAGGCATGTAACCACCCATGACTAGGGGGCACCTACTACTAATAAAGAAAAGACCTGTAACCACCCGTGACTAGGGGGCACCTACTACTAGTAGTGAGAAGACCTGTAACCACCCATGACTAGGGGGAACCGACTACTAGTAGTGAAAAGGCCTGTGACCACCCGTGACTAGGGGGCACCTGCTACTAGTAGTGAGAAGACCCGTGACCATCCGTGACTAGGGGGCACCGACTCCTGGTAGTGTGAACACCCGTGACCACCCATGACAGGGCACACCAACTCCTGGTAGTGCGAAGACCTGTAACCACCCTTGACAAGGCACACCAACTCCTGGTAGTGCGAAGACTTGTAACCGCCCTTGACAAGGCACACCAACTCCTGGTAGTGCGAAGACTTGTAACCACCCTTGACAAGGCACACCAACTCCTGGTAGTGCGAAGACCTGTAACCACCTGTGACAAGAGTCCACCTATTACTAATGGTGAAAGGACCTGTAAACACCCATGATAAGGCGCACCCAGTCCTGTTAGTGAGAGCACCCATGACAGGGCGCACAGACTCCTGGTAGTGAAAAGACCTGTAACTACCCGTGACAAGGCGCACGTACTACAAGTATAGAAAAGACTTGTGACCACCCATGACAGGGCGCACCAACTCCTGGTAGTGAGCAGACCCGTGACCACCTATGACAAGGCGCACCAACTCCTGGTAGTGAAAAGACCTGCACCCACCCATGACTAGGGGGCACCTATTACTAGTAGAGAAAAGACCTGTAACCACCCATGACAAGGCGCACCGACTCATGGTAGTGCGAAGACCTGTAACCACCCGTGGCAAGGGTCCACCCACTACTATGGTGAATAGACCTGTAACCACCCTTGACAAGGCGAACCGGCTCCTAGTAGTGAGAAGACCTGTAACCACCCATGACAGGGCACCCTACTCCTGGTAGAGAGAACACCTGTTACTACCCACAAGGGGCACTAACTCCTGATAGTGAGAAGACCCATGACAAGGCGCACCGACTCCTAGTAGTGAGAAGACACCTGACCACCCACGACAAGGCGCACCGACTCCTAGTAGTGAGAAGACCTGTGACCACCCATGGCAAGGCGCACCGACTCCTGGTAGTGCAAAGACCTGTAACCACCCGTGACAAGGGCCCACCTACTACTAGTGGTGAAAAGACCTGTAACCACCCATGGCAAGGCGCACCGACTCCTGGTAGTGCCAAGACCCATGACCAACCATGGGACGACAAACTGACTCCTGGTAGTGAGAAGACACCTGACCAATGACTTCTGCTCTCTAAATTTACTGATTGCTTAGACTCTGGACGCTTGTCCCCCTTCAAATTGGGCATAATCCTTTTCTATACTCTAAACGCCGCCACCTTTACTTATTCGATTGGATTGGTGTATGTACCTAAGGCTATCAGCCCATTACAGACGTGATATAATACCGGACTGTTACAGGTGAGTTATACAGAACTAAGTTATTACTGAGTGAAGTGTCACACTAGTTCTGTTGCATAATCATGTACAATGTACATACAATTGTCACTTTCGACGAGTGAGAGTGTGGTCCTACTATGCTGTACCTCACAATACTGTTTTAACTGCGTGATAGGTTGTTTTTGTTTCACCACAGGTTTTACTAGTGAATCTGTTGAGCTGCCGGATCACTGGTTTAGTATTACACACCACAGTTTTCCTTTTTATTTTCACCACTTTAATATTGTGTTCACTCATGCTTAGCAGTAGCTAGTAAGAGATCCTGATGAAAGCCATGATAGGTCAAGAGGCTGAAACATGTCGATCACTTTCTAGTGCAACTGCCTCTAATGTTGGCAGTTACACTTTCCACAAGGCTGAAACATGTCGATCACTTTCTAGTGCAACTGCCTCTAATGTTGGCAGTTACACTATCCGCTTGTTTTTAATCCTAGCACTATGTAGCAATAATAAACTGTGTTTGGCAAACCCCGTAGCTAATTTTAATCACTATTTTTGCAGCACTGCACTCCCTCCACCACACACAATGCTCACATTGAGTTTTATGAATACCCCTCTTCTGAAAACATCCTTGATTTCCTCCCTCGCAGCGAGGGGGTTGTAGCCCATTTGTGACGTTAGGAGGTATCCCTATGATGAAGCATGACACCTCTGGTGCCCTTAAAAGAGACTCCCACCTTCCCAGCATAGGTGTTCCCACTCGCACACTTGCCCGGTGCGATCCCAGACCCAAAGGGCTGTTTGTGTGAAAGACACCTGACCACCCATGACAAGGCGCACCGACTCCTGGTAGTGAGAAGACCCGTGACCACACACAAGTGACACCGGCTCCTGGTAGTGAGGAAATGGAAAAATCTTCATTCTCAGGGGTCTTACTAATATCAATAAAGAACTTGGCACAGAAGCTGAAATATGAAAAGACATCTTTATTAAACTTTCAATAAGTGAGGCTACGTCACCCAGCTGCCTTAGCAACTGAATGAGGCAGTCTGAGGAATACAGAGAACAGAGGCCTTTTATATGCTTAGGGTTACAAAACTCAGCACAAAAGTAAGGGGCAGTCCTAGCTTTTGCAAGCATGCAAAAAGCCCAACATTCCTTCTTACACAAGCCGGACAAACCCATAATAAAAGACCACAACCCATATCGTAAACAAGCCATAAAAGGAAGGAACAGAAACAGATGAGGAGTAGGATAAGGGGTGTGTATGTGCATACCAAACTTTACAATCTCCTGTGCTCTGATCCTTAATCTTGATCAGCTACTGGGCAAGGAACTGGTCTAACAAGGTCAGCTTCAGGCAACAGGGTCAGTTCACTCAGGTTATCCAGAAGTCAGCTAAAGTCATCGGCCTATGTGAGGGCAACCACAAAATGGCTGCCATGCACAAAATGTAACCCAAGGGTTCAGAACGAAATCTTCAAATACACAGTGAATCCATCGGTGTAACATGACGAAAACACTCATACTTGCTGAGCTCACTGTTTACGGTTCGCCGTTACCAAAATCATAACAGAACCATGACCTTTATGACCCAGGTTCCGAATTCACGGAACCTCAGACCCTCCTTTTGCCCTTACATAGGCAATAACCTAAACTCACGTCAATCTGAATCCAGGTCTATATTCATCAGATCATCAAGATGTTGCTGGAGCATAATCCTATTACTTAGCAACTCTCTCGGGACAGGTCTCCTTACACACGTAGTAGCACAAAAGCCACATATGGCAGGACCAAATAGGGAATACCTCTATCTGTAGTATGTGGCATAAGACCACACACCCAGCAATTAGTGATGTTCACTACTAACTGGTGTTGGTGCAGAAGCTGTACAAAGGAATTATTAGTGAACTCTGACCTCCTAACCAGTTCATGTTCAGATAAACTATGGAAAGAATGCAAAGAAGTAGTAGTAGGAAGAGACATAGGTTGGGAAGTGGGTGCAGAAGTCAATTGAGTAGAAAAAAACAATCCCACCCATAAAAGACAACGTCATGTTTAAAAAAACACTAGAAAACACGTTATTAAGAACATATAGACAACAGGAGAAAGTCGTGACCACTATTACAAACAAAATTATAATTTTTCACAACCCTAAGCAAAAAGCAAATCCTAAAATTATCTAGTAACATTTTTAGGGCTCCTATGTATTTTAGTAATTTATTATATGTTCAGGTGAAACAGTGGTGACCCTCATCAATGCTCTGAGGTGAAAAGGGGATACTCTTCCACAGAGAATGTGCTTTATTCTGCTTTTACTACACAGAAAGTACTTTAAAACAATACCAGTAAAACAATAAAAAATCAGTCTCCTAACACCTAGTCTATACAATCACACGGAAACCTCTTGTGAAACCAACCTTGCCCAGAGTCCGTTCAAAAGCCTCTCTGGCAGGCTTCTATTGTCCATCAAATCTTCTTTTGTTGTTTTCTTTCGCATGGGCCTCTTCATTAAGGCCTTTCATGTAAATGGTGCTTCTCAGTATCCGTTGGAGTGCCCTCCTGGCAAACACTCATAGCTCACTTAAAAGTCTCAATGTCTCAATGCAGTGCACCAGTATCTCTCCTCTGCGGCAGACACTACAGATATTGTGCTCTTCATTGGTCATGGGCACAGATCATCTCGTGCAGATCCGGGAACATTCTCAGGCTCCAACACTCATCATTCAGTGTCAGAGGACGCTCAGGCTGCTCTTTCATGGGCACCAGAATGTAGTGCCTTTTGCCAATCTTGGATCCGCCGGTGCACTGCACTTCCGTTGGAGCAAAGGAAAAGGGGGGTGCGTGGCCAAAACTCAGGCCAAGGGGCTCAAGGGACTGCACACTGTCAGAGGTTACCAGCACATGACAGGTGCTCTTTTGCACTGAAATTCTGGTTCTGTGATGTCCAATGCCGTCTGATGGAGCAAGTGCGATGCTTTAAACAGTTCATTGTATAACAAGGGGACTGCAAACAGGTGGCCTGCGAAGGAGTGGCCACACGCCATGGGACAATTCTGGTCTAGAATACACTGTCATTTTCAAAAAGCAATATAAATAAAAAGGCAGTAGGCAAAACACTGCCTCTAGGCTTTTTCAATTGGGTTTCCGTGTGAGAGCATATCCTTCATCATCTAAGGGTAGATAGCGACATGATTAAGTCTAAAGAAAATTCTTAAAAAACAGTCTGGTCATACAAAAGGGAATTATACATAATATGGGGGTCTCTAGTACATTACTGCAATCTGGAAGTGTGAACCTGAACAATACATCAACAATAATAAAAGCTGACTAGTGAAAGGAAGTACGGAAAACAGAAATGGAACTAGGACACGGCTAAAATCCCCAATAACTAGGTACAATGCGACATCGGTCAGGGGAGAAGTGACAAAAGAAAAATCTATAGGAAGAACAAGAAATTACTTGGGTGATAGGTCAAGCATGTGACACCATATACGGTAACCTCAGCTAATGTTCCAGTTCCTTCTTCAGGGAAAAAATAAAACCTGGTTTTCTTTATGGTACAAAGCCATACACTACTTAGGAAGCAGAACAAAACTGACTAATGCAATATAGAAATTAGGTCACCATGTACAAGAGTCACAAATCTATAATTTATCCTTACGTCCAATCAGGATACATAAATTTAGGGCTGCCTGTTCCTTTAAGGGAAGAGGCAGTAAGTGACTGTGACAAACTTTCATCCTGTATATCTTTTTTGATTTTTCTTCAAATACCATTATGGCCAAATTTGACATACACTGATGAAGTGTTGTCTGTCTATCTGTGAAATTTAGTGTCAGGGCAAATCCACCCAACTGTTGTGCAGGATACACATCGTCATGTATATCCCTTCACAACATAGGTAAACTTGTAATAGTATCAAAAGCAGCAACATAAAACAAAAACATGCAAAAAAAAACTTACAAAAACGCACATGTCAAGCCATCGGATATACTTGCTGTATATCAAGCACAAAAAGCATAGACAAAACAATAGCATATATAAATGAGCGGTGAAGCACAACACCAGGTCATGTACTACCAATATTTGGGCCTGCTTAATTTGTCAGGCTTAAAATCTTCACCCTCCTTTTGACAGTAAATCACCAGTTAGTGGATATCTGCTGTCAAATACAACTTTCTAACATACAGGACCAGCAAGAACAATTTATGATAGGACCAAATACACAAACATAAAAGACACATGAACATTTCTTTCCAAAGGAGTTACGCAAAAAACACATCTCCTTTCAACCAACCAAACTCACGTGTCTTGACTTCCTTAAATCACCCAGAACAATCCATGAATGATCTGTAGGCAGAAGCAAAAAAAAATACACAACACACAAAAGAGGAACATTTCTCATAACAAACAAATTTCAATTATAACTTTTAATCAGAAGACAAAACATGATACACATTAACAAATACAAAAATAAATTTCCATTACTTAACTGTTACCATCTTGTCAGTCACCTTGCAACATGAAGCCCTTTTAACTTTCCAAAAGTAAAATTCTTTCACTGCCACTCCATGTTAGCCTTGTGCCACAATCTCCACTGTAAAAAAAATAATTCTTAATTGGCAAATCGTTCTCACTTAGGCATGTAGCCTTCAAAAGTTTAGTAAAGGGCTTTGTCTTATTTTCTGTCCAAGACTTAATGCACCACTTCGTTTGCTGTCAAATAAAAGCAACTAGCAGACATTATTTTTTTAGAGAAGAGACACAAATGTATCAGTTCTGCAGAGCATTTAACATGATGTTGGGACTTTCAAAGAAACCTTTTTTATATTTTCCCTTTGGAATTAAGTTCTTTAATTTTATGTAAATTTGATACTTGTATAGCGCACTACTCACCCGCAAGGGTCTCAAGGCGCTTGTACGAATACCGCTGTGGAACCCATCCTGGCTTTCCCTGTGAGGCGTCCACTCCTGGGCACCCCCAAGGTGGAGGCCAGGCATCCTTAGCGTTGTGGGGGCCGTTGTGGAGATTAAGCAAGCTATTGCCCAGAGTTGCAGAGTGGGACTCCATGATTGGAATAGGCACAGAGGTGAGAATTATCATGTCCGTGGAATTTTGAGCCCAAGACCCGCCGAGGCGGGGAATTGAATCCTGGTCCCGGGCTAGACCTCTGCATCAGGGTCTGCCGCTCTAACCATTGAGCCACACTTCTCCACTTTATTGATGTTCTTATGGAGAAACCAGAAACCCCACCTTTTAGAGGCCTGTTTAGCCAGGTTATTCTGCATTCCACAGAGACAAGGCCCTAATTTAAAAGGTCACAAATGTCAACATGACAGCCTCTTTCATTGTTTACAGGGAAACCAAAGATAGCATCTCAGCGCAACTTGAGCTAGCCTCTGCAGCTTCTCCCAGCCCCCAGTACTCATTAAATGGATCTCACTGGGGTATTTAAAAGCAAACCCAAATGGGGACAACCTGCAAATTTGTATTATACCCAAATGTATGCATTCACTGAAGCCCAAAGCACTTTAAAGCTATTAAAAATGGCAAGAATGCTGTTTTAAATGGTCTATTTTACCCAAATTCGACTTTGATATTAGGGGCACTTAAAAATAAATATCCTATAATTGTGTTACATATTAATCATCCTCAGAATGTTCTTTACAAATTGCAGATATTGGACATTAGACATATCTCATGTAAATCCTTATAAAAATGAGTTTTTTTACGCCTGCGCTAAGTAAAAATTCCATATGGTAATGTCCTCATTATGCAGAATAGCACAACTTAAATTAAATTATAATGCTAGGAGGTCACAGTATGAGCATTAAGCTTCATGAATAGTAAAAAACGAATTTTGTAGCACTTATTTTTAATATTTATTTTTCAAAATGTATTAATTATTTTTAATAAACCCAATAATTTTTGATAATTCCACATATAAAAGCGAGCTGCATCCCTTGCCTATCATTTTAGACGCATTCATTTATAAGCCTAAGCACAGAAGCCTAACTTATAACATGACAAAATGTTTGCGCCACGTTTTATCTTTTTTTTTAAAAGGACAATTTTTAATTCGCAACAGACCCAAGAATATGCTTACAAAATTTTGCTTAATAGACTGAAAACATTAAAAAAAACACAAACACACATTTGAGCTCCTTTTAGACATAAACAGAAAGGGGTCAACACTCAGGACACACAATACGGCACGCTTTTAGCCATGCATTTCGTGAATAGCGCCATCGCTATTCACTTACAGAAGTTACACTAATGGGGAAACCACATAGACATTTAAACACACATTTGACCCACAAATCAATACTCAGGACAGAAACGAAGAACAGCCCACAGACTGTACTTGAACCAAACCATTTGCAAATACTAGTTGTAAGTCATATTTACAAGAAACGCTTCTCAATAGTGTTCCAAAAGACTGCAAAAACAGCCCAACAGACTGATGTATGTCCAAGAAGTGAAAAAAACACTCAATTCACTAGCTTTGGCTAGCAGAACTCCAAACAAAATCGTTCTGCATATCTTCATTCATAAAACTGCGCAGAACAAAGGATCCTTGTTTTGTATTATGTCATATTTTAATTTCCTGGGGATACAAAATCACCAAGGAAGAAATATGTTTTTAAATCTAACCTATTTAGATATTCCCTTTAGGGGAAGCCGGCTAATTTACTTCACATCATACTATGGTATCTTTAAAAAAAAAGCAACACATTTTTCCATGTGAGCTTAAAACAGGCATGCCAAAAATACTGCGGAGTACGCAAGTATTATAATCAAAGTAGTGCTTAAGGTACTTTTCGTACGTGCACCGTTCCTAAGGACCAAATAGAGAAAATTCTCCTCATTACCTGTCTACACAAATTGATCAAAGACCCAAAGAACCAAAAACTAAGGACTGGGAGCGACCCACTTATACTTAACTCTTACTTTTACTAATCAAAAGGTTATCCAAATTCTAACTGTCAAGTTCTACATGACCTAACGGTCTTTTTAGAATACTCACGCCAAAAAGGTTCTCAGTCAGGAGTGGCATCATGTGGAGGATCAAAATCAGGAAGATCAGAAATATACTGGGCTGCAGAAACAAAGAATCTCCAGAATCCCTGTGCACAGAGTACCTTCTTAGTAGAATCCTGTTCTGTCCTCCTCAGTAGATTTCAGTCTCTTGACAAGATCACTCCCACAGAAAGTCACTTCTCTGATGAGCCCCACGTTGGCTGCGCCATTTGAGGAAATGGAAAAATCTTCATTCTCAGGGGTCTTACTAATATCAATAAAGAACTTGGCACAGAAGCTGAAATATGAAAAGACATCTTTATTAAACTTTCAATAAGTGAGGCTACGTCACCCAGCTGCCTTAGCAACTGAATGAGGCAGTCTGAGGAATACAGAGAACAGAGGCCTTTTATATGCTTAGGGTTACAAAACTCAGCACAAAAGTAAGGGGCAGTCCTAGCTTTTGCAAGCATGCAAAAAGCCCAACATTCCTTCTTACACAAGCCGGAAAAATCCATAATAAAAGACCACAACCCATATCGTAAACAAGCCATAAAAGGAGGGAACTGAAACAGATGAGAAGTAGGATAAGGGGTGTGTATGTGCATACCAAACTTTACAATCTCCTGTGCTCTGATCCTTAATCTTGATCAGCTACTGGGCAATGAACTGGTCTAACAAGGTCAGCTTCAGGCAACAGGGTCAGTTCACTCAGGTTATCCAGAAGTCAGCTAAAGTCATCGGCCTATGTGAGGGCAACCACAAAATGGCTGCCACGCACAAAATGGAACCCAAGGGTTCAGAACGAAATCTTCAAATACACCGTGAATCCATCGGTGTAACATGATGAAAACACTCATACTTGCTGAGCTCACTGTTTACGGTTCGCCGTTACCAAAATCGTAACAGAACCACGACCTTTATGACCCAGGTTCAGAATTCACGGAACCTCAGAAGTGAGAAAACCCATGACCACACACCACAAGTGACACTGGCTGGAATGCATAATGCAGGATAAGAAATGGTTTAACACTTAACTGTACATCTCTAAGAAAGGCCTTTCTAAATTGTACTGTAGAAAAGTGTTGAGATGATGGAGGGTATTTAAAAAATGAGGTACATGTGTTACATGTGATTGACTGACTCAAAATTGTGTGTCGAAGGGGTGCAGAGGAGAGGTCCACCAAACCCAAGTTGTGGACAGTTCATATATAGGAGAAAGGTAGTGAAGTCGGGTGAGTTTGCCGGATGCACTCCTGGCTCCATAGGCACCAAACGCAAGTGGACTATGTGTACACAAGATGCAGAAAGATCCGTATATTTTTGATGTATGTGTTTTACATACCAGTTTAGTGCTCATGGCAAGTATGGTCTCCATAGTTAATGTTGGTGGCTAAAAGTGATGGGTGTGAATTAATGGAAAACGAAATCTGAGAAACCACATTGGAGGAAACCAAATTATAGAAAACCACATTTTAACCCAAATTGTAAGGAAGTACAAAAAAATAAAAGAAACATTCTAAAGGTAAAATAATTTAAAGAAAAATCCCAAATAATATTAAACTTGGGTGGAGTATAGAACTACTGTGCTGTTTTTGGGTTCAGGGATGGGTAATGTTTAGGGGGATAAAGGGTTTTTATTGGTCAGAAATAAATGGAGTTCGAGCATGTTTTTTTTTTTTAGAATTCAGAGATGGGTGGAGTGTTGGGGTGGTAGGGATTTTTCGGATTCACAGATGGGTGGTCTTCAGGTGTGTGAGGTGGTTTTAGGTTCCAGGGATGGGTGGAGTGTAAGGGTGTTGAGGGGTTTTAAGTTCATGGATGTGAGGAATTTATGTCTGGTGAGAGTTTTTAAGGTTATGGGTAGGGGTTGGGGGTGGAAGAGTTTTTAGGGTTCAGGATGTGGGGAGTTTAGAGTATTGAGAGTTTTTTAGGCATTCCACAATAGGTAACGTTTAGGGGTTGTTAGAGTTCTGGGTTGAGTAGTTGAGGAGGATGAGTTCTTATGGGTCAAGAATGGTTGGTGTTTAAGGATGTTTAGGTTTTTTTTTATTTCAGGGATGGGTGGAATTAGGGGTAGTGAGTGAATATATGGTTCAGGGATGGTGGATTTCTGGGGTAGAAAGGCTTTAAGGCTTCTGGAATGAGTGTAGTTTAGGTGTGATGAGGGGAATGAATTTAGGGGGCAGGGATTGATGGTGCATACTGCATACGGGTGGTGATGGGTCAGGAAATGAAAATCATTCAAATTATTTGTTTGACAACGTAGAGGATAAAAGTATGAAATAATCTTCTCTGAACTAAAGCACTGAAATAAATATCTCTGACAAAACTGTTTCTGAAAGTAAGACCTGCAACCATCACATTTACACCTAAAAAAAATGAATACAAAAACACTTTCTATCAATTTGTTTCTACAAAAAGATAAATGCCATTCATTCTGAAAATTCCTATTGAACCGTTTTGGTGAAATGGCTTCTCACTAATGGATACCCTATTGGGTGATTTGCTACGCTTTATAAATCCTGGTTGATTGATTCTGTCAAATCACATACAGCAGGTTAAAAGTAGTCTATAGCAGCTAGTCAGGTACATCTGTCTTCATCTTGCATCTGTTAAGCTATGCTGGCTTTTCACCATAGAGCTAAACTACGTATAAATCTTCCCCAAAAACGACACATTAACTATGGGCACCATGGAGGTGCCAAACAAAGGATGGGGTCCCAGCTGTGGCTTCAGCTTACGGCTATTTGGGATGCAGAGTCTCCAGTCAGTGTAAGATCTTCCTGCAGCCCATTATGTAAACTCATCCTACAGCTCGAAGACTGGATGTGGACACCGTCCATGTGGGGAACATTGTTTACAATGTACACATTACAACGCGTTTCATTACAACAAATAATTTACAGCGCAAAATCCATTACAATGCATGTCATTACATCGCATAATCCATTACAACGCATTCCCCAAAGTAACGCCCCAGCTGAGTTAGAATAGTAATTGGGTTATAATGAATTATGCGTTGTAATGACATTAGTTGTAATGGATTTTGCGATGTAAAAATGTTGTTGTAATGACACGCGTTGTAACGTGTGCGTTGTAAAGTGTCATATTCCATCCATGTACATCATGTTTATTGCATGTGTGCCGTGATCGTCTTTTACACACGTTACTATGCCTGGGAGGGTGTACAGGATAAAACATTTGAAAGTGAACTTTTCAAAAATTGATTGATCAATTGATATGTTTTGCTGTGATCATGAAAACCTTATGTACTACCAGAAGTGTCCACAACAGTAAGGCCATTACATTGGTGATGTCATAAGTGATTTCCGCAGTGATGTAATTGATGATATTAGAGATATTCTTCTATTGGTAGTGCTTGGCTTGGGCATGAGTTATGTAACATTACCATTTTTGGTTGATGTTAGGAGTTTTACGATTTTTGCATTGAATCGGGAAATTAACACTAACTGTGGTTTTATCAGTGAATATCTATTTATATAAATTAAATGTAAAAAGCCATCGTAGAAGTGAAAATGTGTTTAGCTTTAGTAATAACACCTTAACATATGTTAAAAAATAGACCAAGGAATTTGCTTCTGAAAAGCACAGTTAAGGTAGAATGATGGTTATGATTTCGAACAGAAAAACCACTGAAATGTGCAAGTTATGGCTAGCTCTGAAGGCTATGACTGGCAAATGCTATGCAAACCACAATTCACACACCAATATTTTAAGCAGTTGACTTTTGGTGGTATCATTTTGAATGGGCTCCAGATGTGTTGGTTCTGCTCACTTATGCAGGTCACTCCCCGGCTTGTCATACCGCACAGGGAGAGAGCACAATAGACGTTGATCTCCACCCCTGCCTGACCTTGCCTGGACTGGGGTAGGGTGTTGAGAACTAAGAAATAAACCTTGCTACGCCCTGGCAAATGGTAGGAATTCTCTGTTTTTGTTTTTACCCCTCCAAAGCCTGGCCTGGGAAATTGAACAATGTGTCTCACCTTTCCCAGGGCAGTAGGTGAATATTGTCGTTGCAGTTATCTGCCCCATCAATAACATGTCACCCTCCCGGCTGTGCCTAAGGGTCCAGAGGGGTTTATGGCTTGGCACCTTGCCGAGGTGCAGAAGGGACATAGTTTGTACCTCCACGCACTGCCTGAGGGTGGGTGTCCGTACTCCGCAGGCTCACCCATAGTGCACCAGGGCAGGGGGTAGAGGGTTACCTCCTTCCAAGCCAAGTCCACTTGGGATTATCAGAGCCACTGTCACCTTAGGCCAAGTATGGGGAGGTATTTGGTCTATCCCACACCATGCCTAAGGGTAGGGTGTCATTACCTGTCCATCCCCCACTTTTTACAAGACTGAGGGAGACTAACAACAATAATTAAAAGGAGGATAACAGGAAAGCATCCTGGCTACCCCACTATTGAGTTCATTCACTTTTGTAACTGATGGTGCTCACACAATTGAGTATCCGCTAACTAACATTTCATTATTAAATAGCACCTCCATACTTCTCTGTGGTTTTGGACATGTGTGTGTGTGTGTGTGTGTGTGTGTATGTGTGTGTGTGCACACAAACACACACACACTGGGGAGGAAGCAACACAAAAATCTTTGCTAATAAATATTCATATTTCTTTTTCTTTTAAGGTTTACAAAAGTCTCACACTCACCAATCCTGGAGTAGCCGATATCACCATCCGACAAGATGGTAAAATCCTAGCAACGGCCGGCTGGGATCACCGACTACGGATCTTCGGCTGGAAGAGTCTCAAGCCCCTGGCCGTGTTGGACTACCACACCGCCACCGTGCACTGTGTGACGTTCTCAGATCATGACACGCCAAGCGACAGACTGATGGCGGCAGGATCCAAAGACCAGCGCATCAGCTTGTGGTCTCTGTACAACGAAGCGTGAGATTTGGACAACTGAGAGACCACGTGGTTGTGGTGCGGGTCAAAGAGCTGCACCTAGAAAAATAGTGGGAACATGTGCCACTCAAAAGCAACTTGTGCAACAGTAGAAGAGTCATTTATGCAGTGGACATAGGAAATAATTCTACTTCGGTTTGACCAAAACACAGGTTTTATATCCCCCCGTGGATAGACTTAGAGGATGAAGAGCACAGTGGCATGGATACAGGTCTAGAGCTTGTCTTAGTGGCTTCATCCTGGCGTTGAGCTGGCCAGAGTTACGTCTAGCCGCCTTGATAACTGTAAGATGCATCTGGAGCTTTTAGGTCCAAAATTTAAAACAGAAAATACAAGGTAGGACAGTCCAACAATAAAGGCAGATTCCATGGAACACAACCTGCCCTAATTTTCACATTCCCCTCAATGTAAGCAAAGCATCTACAAATGTTTTCATCTGATGAAAGAGTGTTTTGCTGAGTGTTATGGGTGCTCAGTCTGCCTCAAAAAGAGTTTGTGCAGATTATTCCCATGTTGACGCATCCGGTTCCCTCTAACTGTCTCAGATGCAATGACCCCCTTCCCTCTGGTGGTTGGTAACTGGCCATGTCCGACCGTGATGTCCTCTTGACTGATATTAGGGATTGTCTGAGAAGTTTGAGGTGAAAGACATGATCAGATTTGAAGTGTGAGTGAGGTGTGGTGTGGAACAACACACACGAGGCCCTCTCGTATTCCGGCTGAACCCTCTCCAGTAGGTTTTTTAAAATTTTGGGTGCATTCTGTTTTTGTGCAGCATGATAAGCTTCAAATTATTCAGCAAAGTCTGTTCATTCAAGGCTTCAAGGGAGCCTGTAGAAGGGAGGCGTAAGCTGGACTTTAAAATGACGAGGGCTGTTCCTCGTTCCCAGTCGAGCAGTGCATTTTGCTATTAAACCATTGTGAAATCAAGGTGGGATCTTTTTCTAACTTTAGGCATGGTCCTTGTAAACATGCAGATAACACCACAATTACCTTATCATTTGCATAGAATTTAATGTGGATTAGACTGGGCTAAAAATGAATGATTCTATATGAAGTCCATAAGGGAGGAAGAGTCCTCCATGAAGAAATATCTTTCATCTTATCATGGGCCTAAACTACCTTACAGCTCACTCGATGCTTTTCCTGACCACCTCAGTTTGTTTAAGAAGATGATATGGATAATCTTATGTAATAGTAACAACAGTACTGATTCAGTACAGAGAAAGATCACTTATCCACAGTTCTGAAGACATCTATTTTCACAGAATGCCAAGCAGTCTGGGTGTGCGAGGTGTCCTGTAAGCCCGGCTGCTTTTAGGCCTACCTAAACCAACTCTGTGACCCAAGCCTTGGCACGGCTCCTTTGGTTTCCTATCAAGAAGCGCTTTCCCTTCAAGGCACTTTGTGTTGCCTTCAAGTCCTTGCATAATCTAGGTCCTGAATATCTTAAACGGCAGTTCCTGCTTTACACCCCAATTAGGCCTCTCCGGTCAGCGTCTGCCTCCAATCTAGTGATTCCCAAATTCAAGAGATCAACCTGGGATGGCAGGAGCTCTGTGACCTTCACTGCCATGTTGTGGAACTCCACGCTCCTCAGTCTTAAAGTGAAGACTGACTTGCTGGCCTTCAGGAAGGCATTAAATCATGGCTCATTTATCAATAGACTCAGTATTTGGGCCCATCTCCTATGCCATTTGGTAGGCTTTCTCCTTTTAGACTAGTGCCTAGACACCTCTGGGTATTAGAGTGCTATACAAATTCTCTTTTCATTCATTCATTATTGACACCTAAGTGCTGGTGGGCCTTTATTGTTGTCCAGTCACTGGGCAGCTATTGCTAAAACCATGCAATGACTTGGAGATTGCCGGTCAGTTTATATTTTCTAACCGTAGTGAGGTCTCATCAGCCGCAACACAATACCCACCCTCATGAATGAGGGCGCCAGGCACATTCCCTTCTACCAGGAATGTGTTTGAATGTGTTTACAATGGTCACTTTGCTACCCTCACTAAAACCAGAAAGGTTATTGAATCACCAGGGGATCAGAAAGTTTTAATGGTCCTGAGAACTTGTTAGTCTAACTTTTCAGGCTAGTCAGCAGTAAGAATAATGCGCACAAGCTCACCAATCAGACTTGATAGAGGAGTGTTAAGTCAAATTAAGATAATATATTTCCAGATTTTAAAACCCTGAAGCAGAAATATATTCTCAAATAAGTTCTAGAAACATCACAATGATTTAATGATGATCTCGAAACATTCTAACACCATGTGTCATAGTTCCTTCGAATAATGAGAGCAGGTTTAATTAATGTTTAAATAAAAACATTTCAAAAGATATTCTGTGGTATAGCCTTATTGTGCATGAATATGTATCAACTTTTTCAAATAATTCTCTTGACCGGCTCCGAAGGGCCATAACCCTTGAACAGTGAAGTGTTACTAGCGTAGTTGTACGGCTGTCTCCTCTCTTAACAATGCTTTCTGGAGAACTGCAGTAATTCTCTTTTGCATAGTCAGGGTTTCCTAAATGACCAACAATTCGAATCAATTTTTCATTGAATTTTGGAACTTGATGCAGGTCATTCGGTGCTAGGTCTGAGCATCATTTGGGGAAAATTGACAGGGTGGTGGGGAGAGGTGTGCTGTGGCCGGCACTGTAAGTCAGGTATGGGATCAGCACTGAGTATTGGTAAGCGCGATTGCCTCTGTAGTCAGAGGTATATTTATAACGTTTTCGGTGTCCTGCGAATGACGTCATGGAATATTCAAGATGCTGTTATGCGATTAAGCGTTGAGGTCTGACAGTTGCTGGAAAGTGACCTCTCTTTCTCTGTCCTATTCTTGGCTTGTTTGGCTCCAGTAAAAGCCATGGCTCGCTCATGCAGTCACATCCGCTGGAAGCCAGAGGCGGGAATGTGACGGTAGACCGGTCCTGACGTCCATCCTTCTTGCGTCGTCTCTCCCCATCCAGAGTCTTACAAGGCACTCACAGTAAACTTGTGCCCTGTAAAAATGGAAAAATATGTAACTTAAGATGGCTGTGAAACCAGAAATGACTAAACAGAGAGAAATATTTTGGAGGCGGCGGGGAGAGCGATGAAGTGACAGTTGAGATAGGAGCGGAGCAGAGTCCAGAAAAAACATTCTTTCATGGATAACAATCAGTGAAGCTTGCCAGATATCTGGGGGTCCTGGGTGTCCGTCATTGGATCACTCCATCAGGGGTCCTAGTGAACTTTACGTGTGAACACTACGCCGGGTGTGCAAACACTGCCCTGTGTTAGGACCTATGATAGATGCCTTTTACCACTCGCGACACTCATGTAGCCCTCGCCACCAGCATTGACATCGTCAGATAGCGGATCCCACAATCCTTTCTCAGCAGTTTTACTCTTTCTGTGATCTCTTTATGATCCCTGTAGCCATCCATAAGATCAGGGTTCGCGTGTCACGCTGTAGTTCACGCGGACACTGTTGTCCAGTCTAAGGCTAGTTTCCAATTATGCTAGTGAACATTTGTATTCAATTTCCATTCGGTAACGTTGATGATTAATCACGTGCTAGAATAATATAGTACATTTTCTCCGTATGTGGTGTTCCTTGCATATCAAGTAACCGCTTTCTAGTGTGTCCAAAGTATATTTGAGCCTCTGAGTAGAAAACCTGTCGTGTGCATGCCCACGGTTTATTCAGATGACATTAACTATGTGCGAGGCAAAGGAGTGTTTTTCTTTAGTAATGGCGGGTGGGGACTGCCTCCACCCTTGACTAGTGACACATGCAGAGCAGGTTGGTGCATCACCTGGTGGTTCTCAGATAGTCCAGTTTCTTCCATTGCCCGGTCTTGGGTGCAAACTAGGGTCCGATTTATATAAAAAGTAGGACACGTGCAAGAAGAGATCACCACCTTCACCTGAACTTTCTTACCTTTTTCTGTTCACCAACATTTCTGGAAACCTGAGTCAGGCAGGCGCCCTGTGAGGCCAGAGTACAAACAAACATTTATATTTGGGGTGTGTCTGGTTTGTAGTCTGCCTCTTAGATGGCCAGATTCACAGACACCTCAGAGAAGAGTCAGACATGTGTCTTGATGGTTTGCAACTAAATCTGTAGTAAATGTGTGATGTTTGGTAATCCTACAATAATCCCTGGAGTGCTTTGGGAATTCTGCAACAGTCCGAAGTTTCCAAGGTTATTAGTCTGAAGAGCTATGCACCGACACAGACCTGAAATGAGTATACATCGTCTCTTGTTGAATGACACGTAAAAGTGCATCTGCCAGGGAACTTTTGATTTTCTCTCAGGTATTTTTCGAATGGACAAAGCACCAGACATGTAACCCCTGCATTTTTAGGGGATTCCTTTCCCATTCCCACTCCTCAAACACTGCTTCTCACAAGAATCTATATAGGAGCATTCTTGCGGTGGGAAGCGCCCTCCAAAGTTTAGTAAATAATTAATTTGTGTCTTCACCATCCTCCACTGGCTCGTTCACCCTGTAGTGCCTTCAGATCTGCGCTGGGCGCTCCGTTTTAGGCTGGTGAAAGATTCACGAGGCAGCTCATAGTGGCCTATGCGCCCCCTGCCTTGTCAGAGTGACCTGGTTCATGGCATGCTGTGTGAGGGCGAATGTTCCCTGGTTGTGAATCCACCGGTGTCTGTATGAGGAGTTAAAGACGACCTGAAGCATCGATAGCTCCCGGTGGGGTCCAGACAGTGTCACCGACCAGAAGGATTTTCTATGCCGTTCATAAGACTGATTTGTCCTCTCTCCTACCAACAACGGCAACAGCAGTTCCATTTGCACGATGACCCTGATTACCCATCCTTAGAGCTTATGATACAGTGAAAGTCTTGAAAAAGCTCAAGACTGCCCTCAAAAGGGCTAAACACGTGTTGGCTGAATTGAAATGTGCAAACTGAAGATGAGTAAGGATTACTATTACATGTTGTATATTCAATATACCTCGAATTTGCATATATTATGCTGTGCCTTTAAATGTTCTGCTTTAAACAAAATGTAGGTGTATGCAATATGACAATTCAAGTCTATGAATAGCTCTGGTAGGGCTTGTACCTAGCCTGGATGCACAATACAACTCACCAATGTTTTTCTTTGACGTGCCTCCGGTGTAGGCACAAGGCCATCAACACATTCGGTAATTGTCATTCATTCCTATGGGCCTGGAGGCCCATAGGAATGAATGGCAATTACCGAATCGGTAAATACTGATTCGGTAAAAGGGGGAAACATTGAATGGTGGCAGGGTGTCACTTTGACACCCTGTTGCACCCCTCAATTGTGTATGGGTGCATATGTGGCACATATGTCTGCCACATCGCACTGTTTGAAAAGCAAAAAAAAATGCTTTTTCAAAGGTTTTCATTATTTACCACCAACTTGTAGTTGGTGGTAAATAACGAATTCTCAACTGAGGAATGCACCAACTTGAGTGCTCCCTACATCCTGGATTCTGTAATTTACCGAATCGGTATGTTAAGAATTCAGTATTTTATCGAATCCTTAAATTACCGATTCAATAAAATGCCGAATCCTAAAAAAATGCCACCTACATCTAAAAAGCCCAATACCGGTCGGCTGAAATTTGGTAATTTCGGCCGTTACCGACCGGTATTGGGCGACCTACATCTGGCCCTTGGTCTGAAAAACATTGGTATCTAAGTGTGTGTGGGGTATAGTCAGTACCCCTTCTGCTTGCCCAGGGATGAGTCAGAGTCTTGAGGATAGAGTGGTCTTTCCCAAAATTATAATATCGCACCAGGACCTTAGCGCACCTTGAGCGTCAGGTTTTGGGGATTCTGCCTGATTCTTGCCACTGAGCAGCCATTGGAAGCAACTGAGTGCTAATAATTACGACTGCGTACAGAAGGCGTGAGAGCCCTTGCTCACGAGCTGTGCAATGGCATCTTTTGAGTGTCTTTGCTTACCTTTCTGGACAGAGAGATCCAAGCGCTAAAGCCTGACACCCAAATATTCTTGGCCAACGCAAGTGGTGCTTTGCTTGGCCGCATCTGCTGCCTTGGTTCCTCAACAGTGGCCCTCAACCAGGATACTGAACCGCTTTAAGAACCTGCTGCAAACTGGAATGGCCTCCTTCCCACCTTCAAAGCCAGTCTGCGTCCACCTCACAGGCACAGCACCCTTGAGAAGATCGAACCAGTGACTAGACTTTCAGAAGTAACTCATTCAGTTTTAGCGCACGCACACTAGGCCAGTGCGGGTAGGAGTGTTTTACTTTTGCACATCATTGAGACATGAGGCACTTCACAAATTTTGCAAAGTTTGCAATTTTTGTATTTTCCTCCCTAAATGCTGGATAATAGAGCTGCAAATTTTTGGTTTGGAGAAGAAAAATCACGTTACTTACCATTTTGCAGACTTACCTTTCAGCAAAATAACAGAATCATCCGTGGAAGATGTTTTCACAAATAAACGTTTTGCAGGAAATGTTCTATTTGTTTATTTAATATACTATTTTCTATAGCACAGACTCCACCCGTCGGTGTTTCAAAGCGCGGCATAGTGCTTTGAAATAACAAGCGTATTAGAAGCCCTAGCGCTATAATTATAGAACGCTTTACCAAGTATTACAGTACCAGGAAAAGAAGAGGGCTCTAAACTGAGTTGGTGAACAGGGAGTAGGCATTGGCTGAGTAGGCCGCAGCAAAGATGCAATAACACCAATAGCAGAATCCAGGGATGAAATAATGTGGCGCTCTACGAAGCGCTTGAAATTGTTCCATTCAATGCTGATCGTGCTCAGAGTTGCAAAGTGCTGTTGAAAAGCACTTTAAATGGCAGGAGAAAAGTTAACAATTTTCCTACAAAAAGAGGTTTTTGAATGTAAAACTTCTCCAGAGGTATAATTGGGGGAAACGTTTAAAACATGCAGCTTTGTGAAGTGCAAACATAATGACCTTGACCTACATTTGCAAGTGGAGTAGAATCTTGCCCCCAACCCCTCCTCCGACCTCCCCCACATTAACACGCCGTCTGCTGCAAGCATTTCATGCACTTGTAAAATTTGAAATCCAGAATCCTGGGGCAGGAGAGTGGACGCGTTGATAAGTGCGTTCGCCAGATGTTAGGGAGGGTCTCCCGGTGCAAGGCCGGAGAAGCAGTGACTTCCCCAGAAACATGTCAGTGTGTTTGACGCGGACAAGCTGTGCTCCAACCACCTGCCTAATGGGGGGCCCAGCTGAGCCCGCCCTGGGCTCGTCTTACTGACTGACTGCCGGGCCGCCAGGGGACTTTGTTCCCTGGCATTGAAGGTGGTCTGGGCAGACAGTCCTCGGTCCATCTGATACCCGTGAAAAGGCAACGTGAAGGCCCCCAGAAGGTGCTGTTGGCAAGTCGCTGTAAATCCTCGAACCGCTGTTGGGGTGAGGCATTTATCATTGTGGGACCACTGGAGTGTGTGCTTGGGTTTCTGCAGGCATGAGCTTACAACATCTGTCTAAGCCAGAGGTTTTGTGGTCCCGGCAAGGTCAAGCGCGCCTTCTGTGGTCCAAGACAGGTACAAATAGCCCCAAATGTTGTGGGGCGATGAAAGCGACATTCCTATGTCTGTATCAGCTCTTGCGGTCTACAGCGGTCAAGCGATGAAAGATTATATACAGTAGAAAGCATCTCGGAAGCTACATCAGCGGTGACCCTTTAATCACAATGTGGTCCTGTCGTGTCCTGGCCCTCTAGTTAGGCCTGGCTAGAGACAGCAACACAGCCAAACATATTCAAGCCTTCACTCAATAAAGCCATCAGAATCCACTAGATCGAACATCTCTCAGCGTAGACCTACATTTGTAATCAAGTTGGTCTGAGATACACAAGCCCCTTGGAAGAACCAGACGCAGACAGGATGTGTTAGACAACACCACGGACAGGTTTTGTAACATGTCTGAATATGCTAGCAGATCTAAACATAAAAACAGTGTTTCTGAAAAAGCTTAAAAGTCAATAAGATTAGCAAGAGAGCAATTACGGTACATCTGTAATATCTGATGAAATAAAGAAAGTTATAAACACAAACTGTGAATTACAAACCACTAAAATGACACAATAGGCGGTGCATGTTACCAGCGTAAATAAGAAAAACATGCCTTTCCATACCCTATTCAATTTCACAGGCGAGTGGTATAAAATAATTAATCATACAAATCCCAAAATGTGTTCCAGATGTTAGAACACAATTGTTGCTTGTCAGCTAGACGACAGAAGATCTTTTCGTGCATAGCTGCTGACGACAGCTGCCTTAACCGATTGCCAATGGGAATTTTCAGTGCAGATTTTCAATTGTTTAGAGACATGGATTTGGAAATCATTAAAGCTTTAATTGCATATTGCATCTCAAACTTGTCTAGCGAAATAACAGATGGAACTTCATTAAAGAAGATCATGAGTGGGTTCCCTTTCCAAAACTGTTGTCATACAACACTTGCGCAGCAAAATAGAGAGCAAATCTCTTCAGAATTGCATGACCAGCAGATTGAGTTATTTGGTAATTTGAAGATAGAATTTGTCAATTTTAATTCCATTTTGAACATTATCTGTTGCTGAGGAAAACTGTATCAAGTGAAGGACTAATCGTTGAATGAAGCACTAATCCTTGGAATCCTTTTAAGATGTTCTTTACGGCTTTTAAGACAAGCAACCATGAGTATGATGCCCCAGCCTATAGCTAAACATTGGGCAACATGTATTCCACCTTCCTAAGCACAAACCCTCTAACTGCACCCCTTCCTCACTAAAACATAAACTACCAGCTTAATGATGCTTGGCCACCAACCATCAAACATGACAGTTTATGACCGCTTGACTAAGTAGCCATCAAACATGGCCTTTTATAACCACATGACCACTCAGCCTTCAAACATGGCCATTTATGACTCATGATCACTCAGCCTTCAAACATGGCCATTTATGACTCATGACCACTCAGCCTTCAAACATGGCCACTTATGACTCATGACCACTCAGCCTTCAAAGATGGCCATTTATGACTCATGACCACTCAGCCTTCAAAGATGGCCATTTATGACTCATGACCACTCAGCCGACCACCCAGCCTTCAAACATGGCCATTTATGACTCATGACCACTCAGCCGACCACCCAGCCTTCAAACTTGGCCATTTATGACTCGTGACCACTCAGCCGACCACCCAGCCTTCAAACATGGCCATTTATGACTCATGACCACTCAGCCTTCAAACATGGCCATTTATGACTCATGACCACTCAGCCTTCAAACATGGTCATTACCTCCCAACCATCAATATTGGTAATTTATGACTCATGACATCCCAACCATCAAACATGGCCATTCATGACCACATGCCCACCCAGCCATCAAACATGGTTATTTATGATTTATAACCATCCACCCATCACACATGGTCATGTATGACTCATGGCCACTCAACCATCAAGCATAGCCATTTATTACCAAATGACCATCCAACATGGCCATTTATGACCACTCCACCATCAAACATGGCCATTTATGACCAAATGACCTCCCAACCATCAAACATAGGTATTTATATCTCATAACCGCCCAGCCTTCAAAATGGACATTTATGAGTCATGACCTCCCAACCATCAACCATGGCCATTTTACCACATGACCACTCAGCTATCAAACATGGCTATTTATTACTGCATGACCACCACCCAATCATCCATCATGGCCACCCAGCCATCAAACAGTTATTTATGATTTATGGCCGCTCAACCAACAAACATGGCCATTTATGACCACTTAACCATCAAACATGGCCATTTATGACCACTCAACCATCATACATGGCCATTTATGACCACTCAACCATCATACATGGCCATTTAGGACCACTCAACCATCATACATGGCCATTTATGACCACTCAACGATCAAACATGGCCATTTATGACCACTCAACCATCATACATGGCCATTTATGACCACTCAACCATCAAACATGGCCATTTATGACCACTCAACCATCATACATGGCCATTTATGACCACTCAACCACTAAACATGGCTATTTATGTCTCATGATCTCCCAACCATCAATCATGGCCATTCATGACCACATGCCCACCCAGCCATCAAACATGGTTATTTATGATTTATAACCATCCACCCATCACACATGGTCATGTATGACTCATGGCCACTCAACCATCAAGCATAGCCATTTATTACCAAATGACCATCCGACATGGCCATTTATGACCACTCCACCATCAAACATGGCCATTTATGACCAAATGACCTCCCAACCATCAAACATAGGTATTTATATCTCATAACCGCCCAGCCTTCAAAATGGACATTTATGAGTCATGACCTCCCAACCATCAACCATGGCCATTTTACCACATGACCACTCAGCTATCAAACATGGCTATTTATTACTGCATGACCACCACCCAATCATCCATCATGGCCACCCAGCCATCAAACATAGTTATTTATGATTTATGGCCGCTCAACCAACAAACATGGCCATTTATGACCACTTAACCATCAAACATGGCCATTTATGACCACTCAACCATCATACATGGCCATTTATGACCACTCAACCATCATACATGGCCATTTAGGACCACTCAACCATCATACATGGCCATTTATGACCACTCAATGATCAAACATGGCCATTTATGACCACTCAACCATCATACATGGCCATTTATGACCACTCAACCATCAAACATGGCCATTTATGACCACTCAACCATCATACATGGCCATTTATGACCACTCAACCACTAAACATGGCTATTTATGTCTCATGATCTCCCAACCATCAATCATGGCCATTGATGACCACATGACCATCCAGCTATCAAATATGGTCATTTATGACTCGTTACCTCCCAACCATCAAACATGGTTATTCATTTATGATGCTCCTACAATTAAAACAGTGCTTAATCTCAGTAAAGACAACACAGCCTTAGAGCTCGACTGACCACAATACCTAACAATCAGCGATGTAGTTATCCGTGACTTAGCTGGTGCAGTGGCACCGGGCCTATCGGCGGGAGGGGATTGTCGCCTGCTCTGCATAAACTGCTAATATGTATTGAGTTGTCTGCTCTCATTCTGTCCTGCTAGTACCTGCCGGGGTTCAGACTCCATATTTACAACAAGGGGTGGTGAGGGACAGAGTCTCTGAATTAAGCAGAAAGCTCTCACCCAGTCAAGAGATCAGGGCTAGATCCAACACCGTTTTTTAGCTCACTGCACCATCCCAGTTTCAGAACCTGGCTGTATGCAAATTAGTCTGTTCCTGTCCCAGTGCATGATGGGAACAGGGCAAACCAAACTACAAAAGCCAATTCTTACACTGGGAAGGAAACAAGCTCCCGGGGACCGGTTTCTGGCATTACAGCCGTCTTCGGCCCGGTTTGCTTGAATCCTGATGGTGCAATGAGCAAGGGTCTCACATCTGAGAATACCCTTCCACGCTTAGGGTGGACAAAAATATTTACAACAAGGGGTGGTGAGGGACAGAGTCTCTGAATTAAGCAGAAAGCTCTCACCCAGTCAAGAGATCAGGGCTAGATCCAACACCGTTTTTTAGCTCACTGCACCATCCCAGTTTCAGAACCTGGCTGTATGCAAATTAGTCTGTTCCTGTCCCAGTGCATGATGGGAACAGGGCAAACCAAACTACAAAAGCCAATTCTTACACTGGGAAGGAAACAAGCTCCCGGGGACCGGTTTCTGGCATTACAGCCGTCTTCGGCCCGGTTTGCTTGAATCCTGATGGTGCAATGAGCAAGGGTCTCACATCTGAGAATACCCTTCCACGCTTAGGGTGGACAAAAATATTTACAACAAGGGGTGGTGAGGGACTCCCTCACTACTCTTGGGTGGCACAGGTAGTAGAGCTCTTATGTGGCCTGTCCGCTGACAACTTCTGGCACAATGAAACCCAAGCGGCCCAGAATGGGTAGAGGGAAGGCGGACATTGTGTAGTTTGCTGCTGCTTGTCAGCAGTGAGTTCATTGGACGAGTGTAGAGGAAACATCCAATTACAGAACCGCTCATGAGTGTGGCCCAGTGCACCGCCACATTTGCTGGCCAGGCCTGCTGGTGCAGTCTGACTGTAGGTGGGGCAAGGGCAGAACACCTCAACAGCACGTGTGCAGCATTCAGCACACAGCAGTTGTGGTGGTATTGTCTCTGACTAGTGTATGCGCATGCTGGTGTGAGGCGGTAAGCACCAGCAGCTGCTTAAAGAGGCTCAAAGCTGGTGCGGCGCTATGCATGATGGGAGTTCTTGTTGCTGTTTCCTGGCCATCTGACTCTGACCCCAGTGGCCACCCATCTGCACACACGTATGCCCGCGTCAAGAGCCCCAGCAAGTCACAGGTGGTACTTCCTGGCCATATACTTATTTAATATATCTCATTACACTATTCTTGAAAAAGGGGATGGGAAAGCGTTTTAAAACTAAAGTATTTTACTTTCTAGTTCATGGCCACAGCGTGACTCTACTGCAAATGGGGGCTCATGGGTATGCAACAAGTAACAGAAGAGCTGTAACACTGTAACAGAATCTTTCAATACCAGAGCCTTTCCCATCTCAAAGTGTTTGAGTATTAATAGAAACAGTAAAATTTTTCTTTGGCGGACAAGACAGTAAACGGAGTCTGACCACATGGGAAGTATTTTATTCAACACAATTCAGGCATATTTCATTTTGTTGATGATGCACAAATACCTGTGTGGTAAGAATCTTCACTACCAACCCCAGTCTGTGCTGTGCACTGTAAGGAGTGCAGTGCAACACCCATGGCACATGTCGGAATAAAGAGGTGTAACTCATCACCCTTCTCTGCCTGTGGGTCCCTCACCAGGAAGCATTCTCTCTCAGCACACCTGGTTTCATCAGCTGTTTCTAATATGAATTTTCTGAGTTTTTGTCGACGTCACGCCGTCATCAGTAATGTCTTCAGCAGGTTTGGTGTGACATGTTTGCACCTCTGTAAAACAATTCTGAAGTTTTATATCATCATGTGTGCTGAGGAATAGCATTGTCATACAGTACTCTGTCTTCAGCCATGTTTTTCTGCTCATGCTAACAATTGCTTAAAGGAAGTGCCCGCCTCTGACGTGTCAAGCCTCTTTTTCACATCTTGACCCCTGAGGCAAGACGGTGTTGATTGGCTGAGCCAAAATGTTTACATACCTGTTGCAATCTATTGTTACCTTCTTCCTTTCTCATGTTCTCAGTCCTCAGACACCTGTATACCCCCTTTGTTTGAATCTATGATTTGTTCCCCATTGCAAATACAGGTGTACAATTCTATATATTTATTTTTTCATTTGCTTGTTGAGATGGGTCCAACCCAATTTGATGGCGGACCCTCTTGCTGACTGAATCTATGATCCACAGACTATTCATTTTTTAGGTTGAGCAGACCTAAAAAGCAGGCGAAGCCTGCTTTGTCTGCGAAGACATCTCTTGCTGGCGTGTCTGGAGGAATGTGAGACAGCGATCGCCCACGCGCCTCGCTGTCTCAGATTCCTCCTCGAGGGCGCGCACGTTGCCGTGCACATCCCCTGCCTCGCATTCTTTTCAATCACACACAGTCACGCATGCGCACACACATTCCCTCGCGCACACACGCGCATACACTCCCCCCCCAGGCATACACACAGGCAGGCACGGAGTCCCCTACGGGGGACTCTAACTTCACATCAGCCCTGGGCCCCACTCACCGGCTGCTCTCTTCCGGCGGGGCTCCTCTCGCGCTCTGCTCCTCACGGCGCGTCTCCTCTTCTGGATCGGGGCTCCCTCAGGTCAGAGGAGCCCCGCAACAGGCGCCACACTCCTCCTTCTCCCCGGGCCCCCTCCTGGGGACCCGGGCTACCCAGGACCGGCAGGGCGCTCCATGCGCCGGCAGGCCTTCTTTTCCCGGACCTCAGGAGGCGGGACTTCCGGTCGGCCGCGAGCGGATTGGCCGGCCGGCCAAGAGCTTCCGGGTCGCCGCGGGCAGCGCGGCGGCCCGTTTTCAGACAGGCAGGCGGCAAGGCAATCCAAATATCGGCGTTGGCAGCCGAAGGAGAAATAAAACGGCACATAAGCGAGGTGGGCACTCGCAGACTAAATAACAATTTAGTGGGGCAAATCCACGCCGGGTGGGCACCGGCTCCCAACTATAAAGCGCTCTTAGCGCTAAATACGATTTACAGTGCTACGGGCAGAAAATGAAGCGCTCTTCCAGGGCTGCAAGCACTAAAGCGCTCCCAAGGCTAAAAGTGAAATTAAAGCGCTCCCAGCGCTAACCTTCCCTAACAGGAACATATATAATTCATTTCCATTCTGTCACTCCTTTCTCTAGTCCCTCATTTCACCTCCCATATCACCAAGTGCAACTATTTGGCCTATTCTCTAGCTCTTTGTATTTCTGTCTATACATCTATAACACCATCTTTCCTTTCTTTGTTTCCACCTCTGTCTTCCTTTCTCCATCTCTATACCCTTTCTTTCTGGCTGTAAACACCCCTCATTCTCAATTTTCCTCTGTCTAGTTCTTCCTCTCTCTCACTCCCTACTTGTTTTCCTCTTCTTTGTGTCTTATTCTACCCATGTTCTCTTTTCCCTTCTCTTTTCCTTTCTTTCTCTCTCACGCTAGAAATTCCACTCTCTCCTGTATCTCCCTATGAGCTCTTTCTTCAGTTATTTTGATATTTCTCGTGTCATTATTCCTGCTCTCATTTAGTATCTCTTTGGAGTTTAATTTGTGACTGCAAACCTTCCCCTCCCTCCAGTCGTGTTCTCGCCTGTCCGTCCCACTCACTTCCCTCTACCCCTTGAAATCTTCTGTGCTCTTTACTACACCTAATGTTATATTCTGTTGCAATGCAATAGGTCTCACTTTGCAAAAGTTTAAGCTATTAGCATTGTAAATGACAATGCCTTTTATTTATGTTTTAAAAGCAAAAACATAAATAAAAGGCATTGCCATTTACAATGCCAATAGCTCTAACTTTAATAATGCGAGACCTATTGCATTGCAAATGCTTGTCTTTTTTGCTGATAAACCTTTTCAGACTCCAATTGCAGTGTGAGCTTTCTTTGATAGACTCCACACCGGACCCCCAGGTGCCACAGATAAGATGTGGCAAGCTTGAGTGGAGAACCGACCAGTGTTTAACCATCCTTATGTCAGATAGTATAGGCGCACTCAAATATATGAATTGTAAAATCTGGTTGTGTTTATCTGCTATGTTGTGGTATTTTGTTTTGCTCTAGAAATAATGTCGGCCGGACCAGGGCCAACGCGATAAACTAGTTTATGGAGGTATGTGGTAGTCCCAGGATATTCGGAGGTAGACGTGTGCAGGAAATCCGCAGTAGGTGAGCAGGTGGAGTGAGATATGCATGAGGGACTAAGATTGCCTAGAACCTCTAGCACTGACCCTAAAGGAATTACGCTCTTCTAGCCGCCCTGGTCCCCGTATGAGACTCCACGGCCCACGGGCTTTGACCGAGGATCTCTGAACCCAAGTAGGGTCAGTGGACGAATGTGAATGAACTTTCCAACCTCCGGACATGTGAACAGGCAGGAAGAGGTATGAGACGCATCCCTTCCCTTCTTACCTTTCCATCCCAAACCCTCCACGGGATGATCTACAGAGCAAGGGTGCCATACACCCAAACACTTTCCTGGTTGAGTATGCGGGTGCAGTAAGGAGAATGTCGAAACTGGAGAAAGCCCCAGTTAAAGGACAGAGCGCTTGAAAAACCTTAAGACACGATTGAATGATCCCAAATTCAATTCCAGTACAGAGCACAGGGAAGCCTTCCTAAATTGGTCTGAAGAAGCCATGAAGGTAAAGCAGGTATCGCTTGTGTGTAGGTGGAAGGACAGCACGACAAACTGACCTACCAAATAAGCCACTTGAGGGACAGAGGGACTCGCTTGTGCCCTTTGTGATCTGCCTCCTTACTTATTTGTTCCCCCAAATTACCAGTGAACCCTAGAAACAGGAAATGGAAAGAAGGAGGACATACTGGCAGCTTTAAGTTTCTCATGCGGCCGGGAGAAGGCGGGAGCACACCACAAGGAGTGCTTGGGATTGGACCAGCAGCATCAGTTGATTGGCAGCCACACTAATTAGTGCAGTGAGTACAATGAGCGCAGCAACCAGCAGTCTAACTTGCGAGAAGCTAACATGACAGTACAAGTGCCACTTCATACACAATCTCATCCAGCACCTCCCTGATCTGGAGCACAGGATCACCTGGGATAGTCTTAGGACAACTGCAGGATGAAGGGTGAGAGAGCAGAAGAAAGCGCCCCAGCTCAATTCTCCTTTAGCTAGTGAAGAAGACAGGGACGGTCCAAATAACTTTTCAATTACCCACCCAGCTGCCCCCCACGAAAGTATCCAGGACCTGTATGAGGTTGACATTCTAACATATACAAAAGGTGAGGGGTGGAGTGCTTGAATTTATTTCAGCCACTAGTAATTACTCTGGCTGCATCCATGTGTATCGTTATTTTGCACAGCATACCATCTCAGTTTGGACCCAGCTATATGCAAATCAGTCTTGACCCTGCTCCTACGGGAACAGTCCAGCTCGACCTGCCAAGCCTGGTCCTTGCCGAACCGAAAAACAAGCAAACCAGGCCGACTTTCGCCCTTGTTATGAGCTCATCAGCCGGACGCATTAGGGGGCAGAGTCACCGTTCATGTTCCCCATAAGATCTCCTAAGCATCATACAACATTTCCCTGCAATATGTAGAAACCTCCAAACTTTCCAGGAAGAATTGCAGATTTTTTTTCAATGGTCTAAACCAAATTGGGCTGATTTCAATTAATTGCGACATGTAATTATGCAGGGAGAAGTGAAAGACCAAATTGTTAGACAAAGCTAATTGGCTGCGACAATCGCTGGCTGATGAAGCAGCTCTTGTTACTGCTGGAGATGCATGGTTGGATGCTATTGGTGAATTATGTCATGTTATGTCATGTTAAAACTGATTGGACTAAGATTAATATTTGCAAAGAAAACCAAGGGGAAACCTCTGCTGATTACCTGAATAATTTGAAAGATATTTCCGATTGTTATTGTGGTAGTTTTAATGCTGTGGAGAGTGGTCAGGAGGGTGTGTGAGTGCGGCGTCCATTCGAAGGCTACTGCCCAAGGTTCCAGAACAGTTAAGAAGAATGTGCATTGATCAGCAAACTAAAGAGATTTCAGAATTGGATTCAGTTGCACATTATGGTGTTTCTGTACAAGAACAAAAAATAGAAACCTCTGAATCTAATATAATGTTTTTACTAATACAGTCCTTCCAGCAAATGGTCAGAAGGAGGAGACAGGGGGATGGGAAGGTAGAATGTATGGCAAAGGCCGGGAGGATCGCAAGATTCGTTGACGGCTCCACCTGGTAATACTTCATAATTCAATTGTGGTCAGTTAGGGTATTGGGACCGAGACTACCCAAACACACCCCAAACTTCACCGATTTTTCTTCTAGCCCACTTTAAAAATACCCCACTAACTAGAGCTGCCTGAAGAGAGCTCAATGCTGGGTAAATGCGTGCTTGCCCAGTTGATGAAAATGGCCTGGCTGTGTAATCTAAAGGACAGTAGTTAAGAAACTACTTGTAGTGAGCACTGTTCCTAACGGAAAAAACCTGTTTTCCAGACAATAATAACAATAACACAAAAGTTAACTCAACAATTTGTCAATTTATAGGTGAGTTTTGTAATCAGTACTTATATTTTGCATAATTCAATCTTATCATATAAGCATGTCAACAATCAATTGATTCCTTCTGGTGTGTCAATACACCTTTCTGAAGTATATGGTGAAAAAATTAATTACACAATCATGCTAATACATGATACTTTATGGCCTAAACACTGTCATTATACATCTTATTTAAGCAAATTAATATCAAAGAAACATCATTTAGTGAGTATATCTTCAACATTATTCTTTCACTCAAGCAGCGCCCAATGCATTTCGGGACCAAAAGGTACCCTTCTTCAGGGGCGAAATCCTAAAAAGAAAAACATTAATCACTAATACATCTATGCATATACATCATGTATGACACAGATATAAAGTAAATAAATAAACTATAGACACACATCGGGGGTTCTAGCGACATGATAAACACACTAGTCTAACATGATTACTACAAATATTGTAGCAAGGTGTTACTCTAAATAATGGACACATGATTATTCACAAGCTACTGTATCTCTGCTGACATAGAGACTATGTGTTAGACCTTTAGATCTATTTTGCTTTATAAGTGCCTGGTCCGGGGTGTGGTGTTTCAGTCCACCACTACATGACACAAAGTTAGCGGTAGTTGAGTAAGGGAGTGTGATCAATTATCTAGTGCGTTGAAATTTAAGTGTGGAAACACAAAAATGCAATCCAGAACTATCCACTTCTAAATACGGGAGAGCGACTATTTTTTCGCGAGAAATGGCATACAGCGATAGATTTCACTGTGTCGAGTTTTAACTTAGATAACTACACCACTCCAAATGCACATTTTAATAACCCATATCAACGTTCATATGTCTCCTAGATATCATTACTCAATCTGAAGCCTACCTAGATGCGCAATATCCCAATGGGCAGCTGGTTCAACAACTGATGGCTTCAGAAAATACCAAACTTCTTGGAAAGGAAATGTGCAATCTTCAACCTACTGGAGTACTGTTAAGACAGTAAAAAATGCATTTATAATGATCTTGGATAAGTCGTGTTCGACACAAAAAACAGATATTGCGCCTAAATTCTACCTGCACATACCTAATCACGGTAATCTGTAGCGACGTGTTCTCCTGACGAAGCCTTCCGTCGGAGTGCTAACGCGGTACCCACGGAGGGATACCATACAAATATACAAAAAAGTGCGCAGAGCAACGTTGGATACGTTGTAGCTACCAGTGTTGGGAAACGTAGTTTACTGATAGGTTAATGCCAGATGAGGTCTGAGAAGTGCTGCTAGATAGCAACGGCGGTTTTGTGTCCAAAAAGTGGGTATTTAAGTTGTGTGCAAAAATGAAACATATTGAAGACAGCAAGGTGCATATATACACATGACATAATCGTATATATAACATGTATAATGTTTCACATAAATGCATTGCCTTCATTAGAACAAACTGTATACTTTTACATCATAAGTAATAAAGATGGGATTCCCATCGCGACGTTAACTGTTCTCAAAAATGACCTATACAAAAATCATCCTGCATGATACAGTGTAGAACTGTGTTTTAAACATCAACGATGTACCTAAATCTGCGTACATATATGCAAGATACATTCTTCAATTATAAAAACAGTTACTTGTCTAAACAGTCTGAATGTAGTATAACTTGTGATTTGTAACAGTTGAAGTAATCAACATTCTGATGTGATCTATACTGAAGCGAACAAATATCATGGAAAGGTGTAGTGTAAACTACAAATAGGCTGAGCACCTGGCAAGAACTGTGGGGTAATAGATCTATTCTCAAGCTTTACAGACTTCTGATACAGGACCATATGTTAAGGAAGATGGGATACCAGTATATTACTTATTTATAGAAAACAACTGAAATTCACTCTGTCATTAAGACCTTTCGGTATAACTGTAGATAAATATTCTATCCATCTATATTCAACGGTATTTGTGTCATTTTATTTTTTTTAAATTACTTTTATTTTTATTTGATGATCGCACAACGAACACGACTTATCCAAGATCATTATAAATGCATTTTTTACTGTCTTAACAGTACTCCAGTAGGTTGAAGATTGCACATTTCCTTTCCAAGAAGTTTGGTATTTTCTGAAGCCATCAGTTGTTGAACCAGCTGCCCATTGGGATATTGCGCATCTAGGTAGGCTTCAGATTGAGTAATGATATCTAGGAGACCTATGAACGTTGATATGGGTTATCAAAATGTGCATTTGGAGTGGTGTAGTTATCTAAGTTAAAACTCGACACAGTGAAATCTATCGCGGTATGCCATTTCTCGCGAAAAAATTGTCGCTCTCCCGTATTTAGAAGTGGATAGTTCTGGATCGCATTTTTGTGTTTCCACACTTAAATTTCAACGCACTAGATAATTGATCACACTCCCTTACTCAACTACTGCTAACTTTGTGTCATGTAGTGGTGGATTGAAACACCACACACGGGACCAGGCACTTATAAAGCAAAATAGATCTAAAGGTCTAACACATAGTCTCTATGTCAGCAGAGATACAGTAGCTTGTGAATAATCATGTGTCCATTATTTAGAGTAACACCTTGCTACAATATTTGTAGTAATCATGTTAGACTAGTGTGTTTATCATGTCGCTAGAACCCCCGATGTGTGTCTATAGTTTATTTATTTACTTTATATCTGTGTCATACATGATGTATATGCATAGATGTATTATTGATTAATGTTTTTCTTTTTAGGATTTCGCCCCTGAAGAAGGGTACCTTTTGGTCCCGAAATGCATTGGGCGCTGCTTCAGTGAAAGAATAATGTTGAAGATATACTCACTAAATGATGTTTCTTCGATATTAATTTGCTTAAATAAGATATATAATGACAGTGTTTAGGCCATAAAGTATCATGTATTAGCATGATTGTTTAATTAATTTTTTAACCATATACTTCAGAAAGGTGTATTGGCACACCAGAAGGAATCAATTGATTGTTGACATGCTTATATGATAAGATTGAATTATGCAAAATCTAAGTATTGATTACACAACTTACCTATAAATTCACAAAGTGTTGAGTTAACTTTTGTGTTATTGTTATTATTGTCTGGAAAACAGGTTTTTTCCGTTAGGAACAGTGCTCACTACAAGTAGTTTCTTAACTACTGTCCTTTAGCTTTTCACGCATTGTGTAGCCAACACAATTTGGTAGTGAAGCACCCTTTGACCAAATTGCTTATATTCAAACTTCATGCACGAGTGCACCCCTGATTTCTCACTGCTGGCTGTGTAATCTATCATTACCAGAAAGCTCCCCTTGTGTCTTATCAATAATGGAGCTAGTAGATCAGCTTTGAAAACCAAAAAAGAAACAACATATTTTACCCCTTTTGGGCAGAACTATTGATGCTGTTGGAATTTCTAATATATTTATTCCTCACTTTATTACAAATTATGTGTCGATCACTTTATGTCCAATTGCACCAAAAATTACCAACCATCTTGTATTTCTCGCGTCCCTTCTCGCATGCAGCCCTCCTGGGGAGGGATCTTTTATGCAAACTTAGTTGGTGATGTACAGCGCATTAGTAATGGTGGTTCTTTGAATATACTGGTTGAGTACGAAAATGTTGTTCAAGTGGTTTTACTAGAAAGAAAACCATAATGCATGCAATCGTATAAATCTGAAAAGGACCTCCCCCGAACACTGTCAGATATGGTTGATAAAGTCCCTTCCACTTCATAGTTCGAACATGCTAATGATGTGCTTAGCCTGTCAATATTAGAGTGAATTTCATGAAAAAGCTTCCCCACTTACCACAATAACATTTACGCCCTGTGGATGTGGCAATCCACCCCTAGTAGGTGAATTCACACAAAAATGAAAGCATAGAAACAACATTGCAGAAAAACCAATCATGGAAAACTGCTTTTAAGGAAAGCAAATGTTAAAGAAATTTTAAAAAATCGAAAATTAAAGGAAACATTTTGCATTTTAAAGGAATGATCATTTTAAAGGAAATCCAAAATTACATTAAACTTGGGTGGAGTCTAGAACTACTATGGGATTTTTGGGCTCAGGGATGGATCATGTTTAAGGTGATGAGGGGGTTCTTAGAGGTCCGGTATAATTGGCGTTAGGGCACGGAATGGCAGTGTTTAGGGTTCAGAGATGCATGGAGTGCAGGGCGATGAGGGATTTTTAGGGTTCGCGGCTTAGTGGTGTTTAGGTGTGTGAGGTGTTTTTTAGGTTTCAGGGACTGGTGGGGTGTCAAGAGGTTTTAGGGTTCATGGATGGGCAGAGATTAGGGCTGGTGAGGGTTTTCAAGATTCAATTATTGATAGCGGCTGGGGTATTGAAGATTTTTCAGGGTTCAGGATGGAGTGGAGTTTAGGGCGGTGAGGGATTTTAAGGATTCAGGGATGGGTGGAGTTTAGACGTAGAAAGGGTTTTTTACGGTTCAAAGATTAGTAGTTTAGGGTGATGAGTTCTTATGGGCCATGGATGGTTAGTGGTTGAGGGCGGTTAAGGTTTTTTATAGTTTTTTAAAGTTCACAGAAGGCTGGAGTTTGGGTGTGCTAAGGTGCTTTAAGGGGTATGGGATGGTTTGGGTTTAGGCGTAGAAAATGGTTCTAGGATTCAGGAATGGCTTGAGTTAGGGATAGTGAGTGATTTTAGGGTTCAGGGATGATGGATTTTTGAGGTAAAAAGGCCTTTGAGCTTCTGTGATGAGTTTTGTTTGTCAGGAGAGAGGCTTTAGGGGACAAGGATTGATGGTGTTTAAGGGCTGTGAGGGGCCAGCAATGGATATTGTTTACGGGTGGTGATGGGTCAGAGAATTAAAATCATCTGAAGTAACTGGCAATCTAGACAATATAAATATGGAATAAAGCCCCCTGAAGTAAAGCACTGAAATAAATATCTCCGACAAAAATGTTACTGAAATTAAGACCTGCAACCATTGCATTTATACAGACTAAATAAGCATTCAAAAGCCACTTTTGAACAAAAAGACTTTCTATGAATTGGTTTCTAAGAAAAGGTAAATGCCATTCATTCTGAAAATGCCCATTAAAAAGTTTAGATGAAATGGTTTTTCAGTGATGCTATTCCATTAAATTGTTTTTCTGTGAAATCACACAACCGACCCGCCCAGAACATTGCTGCTGTCCTGGAACAAGGATTTTCTGTGCCTTTTGTAATTTTTACTTAAAGAAACCTATCATTCTGTACAAGATTTAGATGCCATAAATGCTATTGTTTGTAAAGTTTTCCTGATGTGCCAAACCCAGGACTATTCAGTCTGGTATACCAGTGGCCCATGAATCTTTAACTGTTCTTTTCTGTTCTCATATTCTAATAGACATTTTTTACATTCCCCTTTTCTTAGGGCCACTCGCCGGGTCCAGTTGCCTAAGGGATATACGGAGGACCCTTCTACCTTCCCATGCTCTCAAGATAGATCTGGGCACATTCACCTTTCTAAAATGACCCACAATATGTTGACTATTTATTTGTTGCTTCTAGCTCGCCGGGCCAATGCAAGGTTGATAACCTGCATCTACTCACAGAATTGGCTAAAAAGATGCAGAAAGCAACAAGAGAAACTACAGTTCTGTTTGACCATGTTCGAAATTTAGATCACATCATCCCTGCGGGGAAGAGGTTCACATGTACGCTAACTACCTTGAAGCCATCTGTAAGCTTCCCACACCCCAGTAATGTCTCATTAGTGTGCGCTCTTTTGGGGCTGCTGTTGGCAGTGGATTTTGGTGTTTGCTAATAATGGCAATCTACAACAAACCATCACAAACTTTAGTTAAGAAAGACTCTCATGGAAGCCTGTCTTGCTCCAAAGCGGCCAAGAAGCTTATATACTTTGAAACAAGTATTGTCTTTTGCACCACCTCAGGACTCTCTGATTATGCCAAACCTTTCACATTGTATTGTCATGGGGGGGGGGGGGGGGGAGGGCTTGTACCGTGTGTTGTGTGGCGACAAAAAGATATTGATTGCTAACCAAGCCTCTGCTTTGTGTGCTATTACAACAGGACTGCCTCCGTGCCTGCATGCAGTGACTGCAGCTGGCCTTCTAGTTTATAATGTAAATCAAATAAATATTTAATGAGGGGAGAGGATTCGGTATAACGGTTAGGACGGTCGACCTCAAATCTGGGGAACCAGGTTCAAGTCTCGGCAATGACGCTCAACAACCTGTGATTCTGGGCAAATCACTTTATCTCCCCATGCCTAACAAAAATGAATGTATCCTTGTGTAATCCAACTGGTGCTCCTGTAAAACGCTCTGATACCTGATGATCAAGTCTACGCTAAATAAAACTCCGGAAAAAACATCCATAATCCCTTGCTTGCAATAGTTATCAATTAGTAGCAAATATGAAAAATGCTAACTAATCAAATGAATTGTAAGAGAAAAGTGAGAAGTGTGTCAGCCTGGTAACACAATATTTCATTTATAGTTCAAAGTGCCCTGTGCTCCAGTGACCACACAGTGTGAAGACCCACATAACATATACCAGTAACTTAATTCTCCAGCAAGAAATGGACAGAAAAATTGTACTATGTAGGACAGAAATTCTGTATCAAAGACATTGGTAGAATGAATGAATCCCAACAAGTCCAATTGCTGCAGCGTCTATGACGTTTCTACTTGTTGTTAGTGTGGAGGCTTCATCAGGATTCAGAATGTTTGCCCCAAAGCAATACTGAAAAGAGAACAAACTTTAAAAGTTCTGACAGAGACAAAAAACCTTGTCCCCAAGACATGGATTGTTCAGTTACTTAAACAGGACTAAAGATCAGCTGTAGAGAAAGAGTGAAGTCAAACACACGAATAAGTTAAGAGAAATGATTACTCTCATAGTGAGGCAATTGGGTGATCCATAATATGAGGCTACTTATGGGAAAAAAACGAATTAGAATGGCCTGAAAAATAATTGTAGGAAGAACACTGTACATCCAAATGGTTAGTAATACATAATCCTTGCTTAATTCACAAGTGCCAGGTCATTAACCGAGGAATCAGATAGAATTACTGCAAGAGCTAGCCCATTACACCATAGCCTAGGTTAGAGTTCAGTCATACCCATTATATAAATCAAAACAGTCTGACTTAGTCAATTAGGTATATGGAGAAGACTAAAAGATTTTTTTGAAAGCCACTACATCCGTCGGTGGGTAGTTTTGAGGAATGAGTCCATACAGATGCACGCAAGGATGAGCTGTGTATGTTCAAGATGGCTGCCGCATCAGTAAGGTGCAAAGGTTGCACCATCCAGAAGGAATGGCGTGACAACTACTCAATGCTGTGCTAAGGGCTACCAATGGCAGGAGCGCCCAAAGCCTCGAGGAAAGAGGAACCATTGGTTGTGAATAGAATCCCAATGTAAAGAGAAAGTAAACGGGGCGTGTCCAAGTACCAGTTGTTGACCATCAAATTAAAAGCATCCATAACATCCACCATTGCATATGGGATTTGTTAATAATACAACCATCTGACATAGCATTCTACATGCCAGATTCCACCAGTAGCAAGACGGTCTGAGCCTCAATACCAGTTACTAGCCATTAAGTTAAAGGCACCCACAACAATCATTGTTAATGTTAATGTTAATGTTAAGCCGTACTTTTTGAGCGCACGGCTACCCCACAAGGGTGTCCCGGCGCTTTAGCAAAGAGGCCCAGAGAAACAAGAAAACCAAAGGCATACACACTACAGTCACAGTGGATTACTTGGTGAAAAGCAGAGTCTTCAACTCCTTCCTAAAAGCCAGGAGGTTGTTCGCTTTCCGAAGAGAAAGTGGGAGCTCGTTCCACAAACAAGCTGTCACGTGTTGGAAGGATCGGCCTCCCATCCGGACACGTTTGACCACAGGCACCTCCATTTTGGCCAAGTCCGCTGACCACAGCGACCTCTGTGGCACATAGAAAGCAATACGCTTCCTCAGATAGTTGGGACCAATCGCATGGAGGGCTTTAAACGCCAAAGTGAGGAGTTTAAATCTGATTCTACCAGAGATTGGCAGCCAGTGCAACCTAGCTAGTAGCGCAGAGGCGCTGGCTCTCCTGGGCAGGCCATAGATGGCTCTGGCCGCCGAATTCTGGACAATTTGCAGTCTGGATAACAGATACTTAGGTAGGCCTGCAAAAAGCGCATTTGCATAGTCCAGGCGGGATCCCACAAGCGCCTGGACTACGTTCCTACGATACTGCAATGAAAGCAGAGGGAGGAATTTCCTAAGCATCTTAAGGATGCCAAAGCATTTCCCTGATAACCCCAGAATGTGTGGACGGAAGGAAAGATCATCGTCAAACACCACTCCAAGATTTTTTACCTGAGAAGATGGTTTCTCTGGGGGGAACATGTCCTGGGGCCACCATGTCTTCCAACCCGGATCGGGGGCACAGCCGAAAAAGAGCAGCTCAGACTTGTCTGAGTTGCATTTCAGGCTGTGCCGCTGAAACCACGCAAAGACTGCACTCAGACAGTCCTTGATTCTGCCGCCGTTGAAGACCTCTCCCTTCCTGCAGGTGAACAGGAGCTGGGTGTCATCAGCGTATGAGATGACCCGGGCCCCAAACGCCTCCGCTACCTCTGCTAGAGGGGCCATATATATGTTGAAGATGGTGGGGCTCAAGATAGAACCTTGAGGCACCCCCACCTCCAGCGAAGGCATTTCAGCCGAGAACGGCGGAGCCCAGATCACCTGTAGGCGGTCGGCAAGAAAGGATTGAAACCAGTCCAACACCGTCCCTCGCAGACCAATCTCCCTGAGTCTTGAAAGGAGACCTGCGTGTGGCATTTAATAACTGAAGCCTGCCAAGGTCTACAATCTGGAGAATGGGTCGCTTTGTAAACGTTTTGAAAATCCACCACTGAGAATTTACCTTCCCACTGGTGCGGTCCATACCAGACCTTGCTCATCAAACTCTACTGTGAAGTGCCTCACACAGGGTAACTGGGTCCAGGCATGGCGCTGTGAGCGACCACCGATCCAAGGGACCGTGGACCTGCCAAGCAAATTGTTCCCGACCCTGCACCTCCTGCGAACAGAAGTTCTCCCGCATCTCAAACGCACTCGGCCTCCCACTTCTGCCGCCATTACACTTTACTGACATCATCAGGATGAGCCCCTCGTTCTGACCACGAATACAACCCGTGACCAGGTAGTGGAAATCCTCCCGGTTCGCTCATCCCTGGAGGGATCTGGCCGCCCTTCTTTGCTGTAAGCCTGTTTGGTTCACTCATCATGTGGCTGTGTGTGGAGGGAGTGGGCGTGGGTGCGAAGAAACAACAGTTTTGAGCTTGTTTACCACCTCTGGAGCAAGCGTCCCTCTCCAAATACAATACTTTCCTGCAAGTTTTGGAATGATACCAGCAGGATTAGCATCTAAACCTTTCTTCGTGCTGGACGTCCACCCATTCACTCATGGATTCCAGTGGAGGAGCGCACAGTACCAGTTCCTTTTGATTGGAAGGATCAGTGTGATGACAGGCATGTGCATGGGCACCTCACGATGAATGTAAAGGTCGTATTACCCACAATTCATTGCCAATCTGGTAATGTCCTGGCCTGACCAACAAACCATACACCCTGCTGATTACCTGGCAACCTTTGCCTGAGGACTGGTTTGTCAAGTTGGAAACAGTAATATCTTCCATGTGGTACATTGAATGTAAGAATGTAACTTGACCATGCACAAGCACACAGACTGGTCCATTCTTTCAAGACAATCTATCCTTCTGGGTCAGTGATTGGAGCCTCTAAAATACCTGGAAGGTACTAGGACTGTGGAAATTGAGCGTACGGAGACTGGTCTAGGTCATGCTATCCGGCTTGTATTGCACCCACATTTAAAAATTGTCAACACAGTTCTGTGGGAGAGACAATTCACACACATTTCAGAGATACCCAATTCTTTGCCATTCTGTTCCGTAGTTACTGAATGGGATAACCTGTGAAATGCGCCAAGTTGCAGTTGTTCCAGACTCAGCTGCTAATGTCCTAAAGTTAATCTCCACCTAATTTATGGAGGAAGGAGGGAGAAGAGATGGGCCCCTCCCAACAGGACCTACCCTGCTGCATGGACCCCACAGGACTCTGTCGTGGGGCACTACAAGCCCAGGAGCACCCAGAAGAAGGGGGCCCTTCTCAAAGCATACATTGTTAAATTGTGCCAGGTTCTACCCCACTGCATGGGACACGCACACGGGCACTCCATGCACAGGAAAGCCCGGGTCAAGGGCGGGCCCATCTGTGCCCGCATAGCCAGGAAAATGGAGGGCATGCCCCCCCCCCCCCCTCCCACCCCCGCCTCATTTTCCACAAGTGCCTCAATAAGCTCTAGACATGATTAAGGTTGCATGATTTCTCCTCAACCTTTATTAGAATGATCATCTATTCCTAATGGACATTTTACGACCCGATGTGTGCCGAGGTTCTAACTCTGCCAATGAACGCCTGTATTAGGTGAGACACGTCCCATATACTGAGTGTTGGTAATAGTGGTGAAGGGGTGAAGGCCCCTCAAAGCACTGGCTCCTCTGTACCCCACAGTGGTGACGTTTCTCGGGACCCTCAATGTATTGACCCTCTCCTACTTACCCCTCAAGGTTGCACCACTCAAGGCTTGTAGCCAGCCCTTATCTATTTTTCAAAGCACTTGGCAGTGTTCACGGGTTCGCCTTCTCAGCGTTGCTACCGAGGGGGGAGTGTGCGCCCCACCCCCGGACTCCTGGCTGCCCTCGCGCTATTTCTCCTCCTTATCTCTCTAATGAGAATTCCCCTCCCGCCTTGTTCCATCCGTCCTTCCTAATAACCCCTTGTTCAGCGCCTGGACGGTGCCTCGGAGGGTGTGAAGCGCCATGAAACATCACAAACCTCCTGGCGCGTGCGACACATACCGTAAGCGCCCTGGCGCGCAATCAAGCGCCCCTGCGAGCGTTATCTGCTCAGAACCGAAGCTGCAGAATTGTTTTGTGTTGAAATTTCTAAAGACGTAAATCTGTCACGTTGCAGCAAATAGCGAGGGTTGCAAAAAGCAAAATAAACAGCCACAAACCTTGCTTGGAAATAGGCAGGCAGCCAGTGGCGGTTCCTTATGTCTACCTTGCAGATTATCAGCCTGATTCATCATAGTGCCGTTTTGCGAATTTGAAATAGCGAATCATAAGGAATCGCTATTCCAGACTCGCAAAACGGCATTCATGTAGGAATCGCAAAAACAAAAGCGATTCCTACATATTCCTTATTTGCGATTAGCAAATAAGATTGCGATTTAAAGGGTGCCAGGGGTGTCCAAAGGACACCCTGTAGCACCCCTTAAAAGTAAATACGAACAGGTGTTGCGCACACACATGTCCAAAGGACATGTGTGTGTGCAACATGCAACTTAGAAAAATGCTTTTAAAAGCATTTTTCTAAGTTTTCGCTATTTACCACGAGGTTTGGCCTCGCGGTAAATAGCGGGCCGAAATTGCGAATTCGCAATTTTAAAATGGATGATGAATTGCATTTAAGGAATCTCAAATTGAGATTCCTTAAATGTAATTCATCGTAAAATAGCGAAATCGCTATTACCGATTTTTGCATTTGGGATGATGAATCCCAAATGCAAAAATAGAGCTCGCAAAGGGCCAGTTCTCAGAATCTGGCCCTTTGCGAGCGCAATTACCTTTGATGAATCAGGCTGTTGGTCCGGATTTGGGCGCAATTTAGTGTTTGCGCCTGAGTCATGATTGCGCCTAACGCGCAAAATTCACATTAGTTATCCGCTTGACCATGGAGTGAATTTTTTAGGTTAACCGCCCCATATTGAAAGTTTCGTACTTGGCACTGGTGAAAATGTGACATTGTTACCACTTTACTCAGGACTCCGAGGTCATGAACTGGGAATGGATTGGTGAAACTGTACCCTGTAAGGACTGTCATGGCTTAAGTGTTCAATCTACAAGCCTGTCCTTTCCACACCACTTGTTCCAGGGGCAGCAAGTGTACCCTAGTCAGATTTAAGCACAAAGGGGCGTGTCGTTGTATTGAGCGACATTTGACATCTGCTAATGGTCCAGCAAACTGATTGTGAGCAAATAAAGGGTTTTATTTATAAACCTGTGAACCTGGTGTTTGCATCTAGTTTTGCACTAGAGCCGAGCTAGAGTTCAGTGCAAATTGTGCAACTCGCGGGACTGCTCACACCACAGATCTGATGTTCAAAAATGTAAGAATGCGGTGTGGGAAAGACAAACAGAGCACAGGCACAACGTGGTAAGGCATGTGGTCTGCAAGGCAGTCACAGGTGGCTTCATGGAGAAGTTAATACAAGTCTATGAAGAATCTTGGTTAACATACAGCGATGGTTGAATTTAGGATTGCCTGGCTTCAGTCCTTACAAGAGGCAGCAAAGCGGTGCAGGACATCAGTTCACTCCAAGAAAAGAAACAGGATCACGATATGGAAGTCACAGGTGGCAAGAAATCCGTCCATCGTTGTAAAGTGGCCACAGTAAGCCATTCACTTCATGTATTTAGCCCACGGCATGCTGTGTCGAGTCGGCCTATCCACTGGTGCTCGTTCAGTGGGGGAGTTTACTCTACTTAATAGATATGTGAAAGTTTGTGTACAGCTTACAAAAATCGTGTATTATTCCAAGGTGTTGGCTTTACTCATTAAGTACAAACTCATTGAATATATTTTATATAGAGTCACAAACAAATGTGTATATATATCTGTTAAGTTACATTTTTGAAGGTTTGGGGAATCAGAGAGAAATAAGCAGAGAATTATGTGTGAAACACGGGTTAACAGAGGTGGTCCCTGCTTGAAGGGCAATTGTAAACTTCCTAACAGAAGTACTAGTCGTACTACTAGAAGTAAAATTGACTGCAGTAGTGGTATCTGTAGTAGCCAGACCTTGACCTACTGCTGGTACTGCTAATATTGGTATTGAATTAGTAGTGGCCCCAATAGTAGTATCTGTAGTAGTATTAAGCAGACCTTGGCCTACTGCTTGTACTGCAGGTATTGGTATTGAAGTAGTAGTGGCCCCAATAGTAGCATCTGTAGTAGTATTAAGCAGACCTTGGCCTACTGCTTGTACTGCAGATATTGGTTTTAAAGTAGTAGTCGCCCCAATAGTAGTATCTGTAGTAGTGTTAAGCAGACCTTGCCCTACTGCTTGCACTGCTAATATAGGTTTTAAAGTAGTAGTGGCCCCAATAGTAGTACCTGTAGTAGTGTTAAGCAGACCTTGGCCTACTGCTTGTACTGCAGATATTGGTTTTAAAGTAGTAGTGGCCCCAATAGTAGTATCTGTAGTAGTATTAAGCAGACCTTGGCCTACTGCCTGTACTGCAGATATTAGTTTTAAAGTAGTAGTGGCCCCAATAGTAGTATCTGTTGTAGTGTTAAGCAGACCGTGGCCTACTGCTTGTACTGCAGATATAGGTTTTAAAGTAGTAGTGGCCCCAATAGTAGTATCTGTAGTAGTATTAAGCAGACCTTGACTACTGCTTGCACTGCATATATTGGTTTTAAAGTAGTAGTGGCCCCAATAGTAGTATCTGTAGTAGTATTAAGCAGACCTTGGCCTACTGCCTGTACTGCAGATATTGGTTTTAAAGTAGTAGTGGCCCCAATAGTAGTATCTGTAGTAGTATTAAGCAGACCATGGCCTACTGCTTGTACTGCAGATATTGGTTTTAAAGTAGTAGTGGCCCCAATAGTAGTATCTGTAGTAGTATTAAGCAGACATTGGCCTACTGCTTGTACTGCAGATATTGTTTTCAAAGTAGTAGTGGCCCCAATAGTAGTATCTGTAGTAGTATTAAGCAGACCTTGACTACTGCTTGCACTGCATATATTGGTTTTAAAGTAGTAGTGGCCCCAATAGTAGTATCTGTAGTAGTATTAAGCAGACCTTGGCCTACTGCCTGTACTGCAGATATTGGTTTTAAAGTAGTAGTGGCCCCAATAGTAGTATCTGTAGTAGTGTTAAGCAGACCTTGGCCTACTGCTTGTACTGCAGATATTGGTTTTAAAGTAGTAGTGGCCCCAATAGTAGAATCTGTAGTAGTATTAAGCAGACCTTGGCCTACTGCTTGTACTGCAGATATTGGTTTTAAAGTAGTAGTGGCCCCAATAGTAGTATCTGTAGTAGTATTAAGCAGACCTTGGCCTACTGCCTGTACTGCAGATATTGGTTTTAAAGTAGTAGTGGCCCCAATAGTAGTATCTGTAGTAGTGTTAAGCAGACCTTGGCCTACTGCTTGTACTGCAGATATTGGTTTTAAAGTAGTAGTGGCCCCAATAGTAGAATCTGTAGTAGTATTAAGCAGACCTTGGCCTACTGCTTGTACTGCAGATATTGGTTTTAAAGTAGTAGTGGCCCCAATAGTAGTATCTGTAGTAGTATTAAGCAGACCTTGGCCTACTGCTTGTACTGCAGATATAGGTTTTAAAGTAGTAGTGGCCCCAATAGTAGTATCTGTAGTAGTATTAAGCAGACCTTGGCCTACTGCCTGTACTGCAGATATTAGTTTTAAAGTAGTAGTGGCCCCAATAGTAGTATCTGTAGTAGTATTAAGCAGACCCTGGCCTACTGCTTGTACTGTAGATACTGGTTTTAAAGTAGTAGTGGCCCCAATAGTAGTATCTGTAGTAGTATTAAGCAGACCTTGGCCTACTGCCTGTACTGCAGATATTAGTTTTAAAGTAGTAGTGGCCCCAATAGTAGTATCTGTAGTAGTGTTAAGCAGACCATGGCCTACTGCTTGTACTGCAGATATAGGTTTTAAAGTAGTAGTGGCCCCAAAAGTAGTATCTGTAGTAGTATTAAGCAGACCATGGCCTACTGCTTGTACTGCAGATATTGGTTTTAAAGTAGTAGTGGCCCCAATAGAAGTATCTGTAGTAGTATTAAGCAGACCTTGGCCTACTGCCTGTACTGCAGATATTGGTTTTAAAGTAGTAGTGGCCCCAATAGTAGTATCTGTAGTAGTGTTAAGCAGACCTTGGCCTACTGCTTGTACTGCAGATATTGGTTTTAAAGTAGTAGTGGCCCCAATAGTAGTATCTGTAGTAGTATTAAGCAGACCTTGGCCTACTGCTTGTACTGCAGATATTGGTTTTAAAGTAGTAGTGGCCCCAATAGTAGTATCTGTAGTTGTATTAAGCAGACCTTGGCCTACTGCCTGTACTGCAGATATTTGTTTTAAAGTAGTAGTGGCCCCAATAGTAGTATCTGTAGTAGTATTAAGCAGACCTTGGCCTACTGCCTGTACTGCAGATATTAGTTTTAAAGTAGTAGTGGCCCCAATAGTAGTATCTGTAGTAGTATTAAGCAGACCTTGGCCTACTGCCTGTACTGCAGATATTAGTTTTAAAGTAGTAGTGGCCCCAATAGTAGTATCTGTAGTAGTGTTAAGCAGACCGTGGCCTACTGCTTGTACTGCAGATATAGGTTTTAAAGTGGTAGTGGCCCCAATAGTAGTATCTGTAGTAGTATTAAGCAGACCTTGACCTACTGCTTGTACTGCAGATATAGGTTTTAAAGTAGTAGTGGCCCCAATAGTAGTATCTGTAGTAGTATTAAGCAGACCTTGGCCTACTGCTTGTACTGCGGATATTGGTTTCAAAGTAGTAGTGGCCCCAATAGTAGTATCTGTAGTAGTATTAAGCAGACCTTGGCCTACTGCTTGTACTGCAGATATAGGTTTTAAAGTAGTAGTGGCCCCAATAGTAGTATCTGTAGTAGTATTAAGCAGACCTTGGCCTACTGCTTGTACTGCAGATATTGGTTTTAAAGTAGTAGTGGCCCCAATAGTAGTATCTGTAGTAGTATTAAGCAGACCTTGGCCTACTGCTTGTACTGCAGATATTGATTTAAAGTAGTAGTGGCCCCAATAGTAGTATCTGTAGTAGTATTAAGCAGACCATGGCCTACTGCTTGTACTGCAGATATTGGTATTGAAGTAGTAGTGGTCCCAATAGCAGTATCTGTAGTAGTATTAAGCAGACCCTGGCCTACTGCTTGTACTGCAGATATTGTTTTCAAAGTAGTAGTGGTCCCAATAGTAGTATCTGTAGTAGTGTTAAGCAGACCATGGCCTACTGCATGTACTGCAGATATTGGTATTGAAGTAGTAGTGGTCCCAATAGTAGTATCTATAGTAGTATTAAGCAGACCTTGGCGTACTGATTGTACTGCAGGTATAGGTTTTAAAGGAGTAGTGGCCCTAATAGTAGTATCTGTAGTAGTATTAAACAGACCTTGGCCCACTGCTTGTACTGCAGATATTGTTTTCAAAGTAGTAGTGGCCCCAATAGTAGTATCTGTAGTAGTGTTAAGCAGACCTTGGCCTACTGCTTGTACTGCAGATATTGGTTTTAAAGGAGTAGTGGCCCCAATAGTAGTATCTGTAGTAGTATTAAGCAGACCTTGGCTACTGCTTGTACTGCAAATATTGGTTTTAAAGTAGTAGTGGCCCCAATAGTAGTATCTGTAGTAGTATTAAGCAGACCTTGGCCTACTGCTTGTACTGCGGATATTGGTTTCGAAGTAGTAGTGGCCCCAATAGTAGTAATTGTAGTAGTATTAAGCAGACCTTGGCCTACTGCTTGTACTGCAGATATTGGTTATAAAGTAGTAATGTCCGCAGTAGTACTATCAGTCGATAGTTGTAGACTTTGCTGTAGTGGGGTAGGTGTAGACATTCTCATAGCAACGTTAGCCGTAGCCCTAGTAGTAGTATTAGTAATAGTATGATTATGTATTGGTAGATTTACAAATATTACTATTGCTAATAGTTATAAATGTGTTGCCCTAATACTAGTTACTAGTAGTTTCAGTAGATAGTTGCTTACCTTGTAGTAGATATGATCGACCTGCCAATAGTAGGATTGAATGTACCGACCCCAGCAGTAGAAAAATGTTTGGAAAATTGGCTTTTCTAGTGCACCTTAACGCACAATTTTCATATAAATATGCTAAACAGCCAAAGGCTGTGAAAAGTCACTCACTAAATATTCAAGTGATTGGACAATCCCCAAGAGTTTAACCAACTATGTTTTTTAAATATCCTATGGGTGCCCCCTTATTAAAAAGAAATTCCCTCCATTGCAAGGCCCAGCATGTTGCCATGGTGCCCCCTTTGCCCAAACATTACCAACAATATACCAGTGCCAGAATTTTCCTAATTCTGCTTCTCGCGCTCTATGGAGGTCTCTTATGTCAAAGGTTATGTCTAATATGTCAAGGACCAAATTCTTTCATGGATGGCCCCATGACCTTGACACAGTTGTCTTCACGTATGCCACGAATTTCCTCCAATGTGTCATCACAAGCAATTTGCCACAGGTGCCAGCTATGCCAAGAGTATCCCCCAGGATGCCCATGCTGGCAGTAGTTAGTATCAGAATAGAATATAGAAGATAATGTTCTAGTAGTAGTCCTGGTATTACCACTGAAATTAATAGTGGCCCCAGAAGTAGTAACAATTTGTATGCAGTTGTAGATGTGCAGGCATGGTATAGCAGGGTGTTTACACAGCGTTTACTAAACCTGAGGAGGCGCTGAAGCACTTTGTGGCTAGGTAGTAAGCTACGCCATGTGAGCCCAGGGTTCGAGATTGGTTAAGTATAAAGACTAAAGCAGGGTCGGGCAGGGTGTAAGACTACGCACGGTCTGGTAGGGTGAAAGATATGTAGGGTTGGGTAGGGTGTAAGACTATGCATGGTCAAGGAGATTGTAAGACTATGTAGGGTCGGTCAGGATTTAAGACTATGTAGGGTCGAGTAGGGTGTAAGACTATGCAGGGTCTGGTAGGGTGTAAGACTATGTAGGGTCGGGTAGAGTGTAAGACTATGCATGGTCAGGGAGATTGTAAGACTATGTCGGGTCGGGCAGGATGCAGGGTCAGGTAGGGTGAAAGACTATGTGCGTCGGGTAGGGTGTAAGACTATGCAGGGTCAGGCAGATTGTAAGAGTATGTAAGGTCAGGCAGGGTGTAAGGTTATGCAGGGTCGGGTAGGGTGTAAGACTATGCAGTGTCTGGCAGGGTGTAAGACTATGCAGGGACTATAGGGTTTAAGACTATGCAGGGTCGGGTAGGGTGTAAGATATGTAGGGTCAGGTAGGGTGTGAGACTGCATGGTCAGGGAGATTGTAAGACTATGTAGGGTCAGGGAGATTGTAAGACTATGTAGGGTCGGGCAGGGTGTAAGGCTATGCAGGGTCGGGTAGGGTGTGAGACTATACAGTGTCTGGCAGGGTGTAAGCCTATGCAGTTTCGGCAGGGTGTAAAACCGCAGTGTCGGGTGCGTGTAAGAGTATGCAGGATCAAGCAGGGTGTAAAAAAATGCAGTGTTGGGCAGGGCGTAAGTCTATGCAGTGTCGGGCAAGGTGTAAGAGTATGTAGTGTCGGGCAAGGCGTAAAACTATGCAGTGTTAGGCAGGGTGTAAGACTATGCAGTGTCGGGCAGGGATTAAGACTATGCAGTGTCGGGCAGGGTCTAAGACTATGCAGGGTCAGGCATGGTGTACGACTATGCAGGGTCAGGTAAGGTGTAAGACTATGTAGGATTAGATAGGGTGTAAGACTATGTAGGGTCGGGCAGTGTGTAAAACTGTACAAGGTCGGACAGGGTGTAGGACTATGCAGTGTCGGGACGGGTGTAAGACTATGCAGTGTCGGGCAGAGTGTAAGATTATGCAGTGTCAGGTAGGGTGTAAGACTATGCAGTGTCGGGTAGGGTGTAAGACTGTACGGTCAGGTAGGGTGTAAAACTATGGTGGGTCGGGCAGTGTGTAGAACTGTGCAGGGTCAGGCAAGGTGTAAAACTATGCAGGGTTGGGCAGGGTGTAAAACTATGCAGGGTCGGGCAGGGTGTAAAACTAAACAGGGTCGGGCAGGGTGCAAAACTATACAGGGTCAGGCAGGGTGCAAAACTATACAGGGTCGGGTTGGGTGCAAAACTCTGCAGTAATTATTCCACAGTTCCTCAGATGACTGTAAGAAATGTGAAAGTCTTTTTCTTTACTGGTCTCCTTGGTTGTGTGATTCCAGTTACTCACTAAGGGTGGGCGAAGAATTCCGCTCCGCCGGCGGAGTTTGCAGAGTTTTGCCCACTCCGCACGGAGTTTTGCCCACTCTGCGCGGACTTCAGAAAAACTCAGCAAAGTGATGTGAAGCTGAGTTTTTTCTCTCGAGCAGCTTGCCATCAGTAAGTTGGCGAGCGCTCATGACAAAAAGCACTCTCCAGGCCTCCTCCCGGTGAGATTTCCCATCACGGGCGGTCGCGGCTGGACGTGACTGCTCGCATTGAGAAATCTGCCATTTGCGTTGAGGAAGATGCCACTCGAGTTGAATGTGTACTCGAGCTTGCAGAAAGCAGCAGCGTCCTCTTGCGCGACGAGTACTGCTGTTCGTGCTTATTTTAAAGCGCAAAACAAACTCCTGGTGCCAAAAAACAGCGCAACTTGACAGACTTCACCGCAGGCGGAACTCCGCGGATCGTGGCAGAGTTTTTCTGGCACTTGGCGAAGTTCCACGAAGTAAAATTTCGCCCAAGCTTATTACTTACACAGTTTCTGCTGTTGCTGGTATTGACAATGAGGCTCTTGTAGGTTCTCCATCTTGTCTCTTTGATGCTGAAGGGATGTCATTTAAACCCAGTTGTGGATGTTCGGTAATTTCCTTCTCTCAACAAGGATTCTGTGGTTCCTAATAGTAGTGTCAGTGGGTAGTGTACTAATAGTAATGATACAGGCATTACTACTAAAGGTATTAGTGGCCCCACATATTAGTACTAGTATTTCCAGGTAGTGTACTAATAATATTGATACTGGCATTACTGCAATAGGTAGTAGTGGTCCCACTAGTGATATTAGATGGAGTATCTCTAGGTAGTATACTAATAGTAGTGATACCAACATTAGAACTGAAGGGAGTAGTGGCACACCAGTGATAATATAGTAGTACCTCTAGGTAGTGTGCTAATACTAGGGGTACTGCAATTAGTACTAAAGTTGGTAGAGGCCCCAATAGTGATATTATTAGTAGTAGCTCTTGGTAGTGTACTAATAGTAGTGATAATAGTGTACTACTAGTAGTGATACTAATAGTAGTGATACCAGCATTAGTACTAAAGGTGGTAGTGGCTCCACTAGTGATACTAGTAGTAGTATATCTAGGTGGATTACTAATAGGAGCAATACCTGCATTAACATTAAAAGTAGTAGTGACCCCACTACTGATATTGTAGTGGCATCTCTAGGTAGCTTACCAACAGTGATAAGGGCATTAGTACTAATGGTAGTAGTGGCCCCACTAGTGATATAAGTAGTGGTATCTCTAAGTAGTGAACTAATAGTGATACCGACATTAGTACTAAAGGTAGTAGTGGCCCCACTATTGGTAGTTGTATTATCTCTATGTAATGTACTAATAGTAGTGATAACTGCATTAGTATTAAAGTAGTAGAGGCTCCACTAGTAATATTAGTAGTACTATCTCCAAGTACCGTACTAATAGTAGAAATACCGGAATAAGTACTAAAGTTGGTAGAGGCCCCACTAATGATATTAGTGGTAGTATCTCTAGGTAGTGTACTAATAGTAGTGGAACACTGGTCAACAAAATGGTGAGACTGTTAAGCTAGAAAAACCCCAATGGACTCAGTTCCACTATACTGAGACACGTCCCATCAGCCCACCTCACTGGCGGAGCATCGTCATTTGGGACTGAGATATATAGATACAGTGAAGTGCACCCCTCAATGAGGGGGACTTTGCTCACACTGCATCTAGAGGACACTAAACTGTCCAAGTTATTTAGTGTTTGCCAAGTGCCAAGATTAAAAAGAAGTGAAAAAACCAGATAGTTTGAAATAATAACTATATCAAGGCAATAGGATCAGGGTCGACATGTTTCAGCCATAATGGTTAATGTTAACCTGGCTTTCTTCAGGACCTATTATGAAAAATGCTACTACAATGAAGAAGAATTTCAGTGTAAATGTAATTAACAAGAACTGGTACAATACCCCTACAAAAGACCTGGAGTACAAGTGACTGTTTCAGTATCCAGAAGATGTAGGGTGTTCATCCATTCCTGTAACCAAAATAGTGATAATCATAAACACATTGAAGGTTAGAAAACTAGCTAACAGTCTTAAGAAAAGCTACAGTGTATTAAAGTTATACAGAAGCAAAAACCTTGAAAGATAGATGCATATAGGGTGCTCAATGCATAGTTCTATTGACCAAATGTAAGTACTCACCCAGCTTTATGTGGGAGTAGACCTCACCTCGCCCGGCAACTGCTCGGTGTGGGAGGCCCCGCTCTATATAAAATAAAAAGAATAGGAAAACACACTTCTTAATTCTGAGTGTGTTCTTTGTAAAAACAGAAACCCTATTGTTGAAAATGTCTGCAGACCATAAACCAACTGCACAGGTGCAAGGGATTGATGACATACCTATGGAATTCTGACATATTTAGAGATTTCCTAGGGGACAGAGTCCCATGGTTAACTAAAATCATTACATACAATGTGGATCACATGCTAGGAGTTAACAGAATGGAACAGGTTGATAACTAAACCATAAAGATACTAGATTAAACAGGGGTATGGTATAAAAAAGTATGGTAATGCTATCTGACCAGTGGAGGACTTACCTGTCCATCAGTTCCTCTGTCTTTGACCAAGCCGAAGGGGAGGTAAAGACTAAAGGGGGACAGTGTCTTTATATAGGCCTCCTTATTGGTTAATCCCTAACACCTGACACCAGGGAAACACCATTGGGCATGTGTAGGAGATCAGTATCTCTCCAATACACATGCATAGTACCGAATTCACTGTGTATGCCTCCTTATTGGTTAATCCCTAACACCTGACACCAGGGAAACACCATTAGGCATGTATAGGAGATCAGTGTCTCACCTATGCACATGCGTGGTACCGAATTCACTGTGTATGCATATGAACCTAGATAACACAGCAGTTGAGAATGTATGTCATAGGATAGACGCCTTTTAATGGACTACAGATGGATTGCTAATGGTCTTACTGCTTGAATTAACATACGGAGATAATATATGAATTATACATATGTCCCATATGCTGGATAGTGTACCTCTCTGTAGGTGTGTCAAGGCTTAATAAATGATGCAGCCAAAGTCGGGCATATAGAGAGGACAGTACTTTAAGGACAAAACAGCTTTTTAGATATTGGGTGCTCATTAAGGATAAGCAGGATAGTGGACGTCAAGCCTATTGCTAACTGTTGTATAAGACCACAGACTATACAAAGCATGTTCGTAATGGATCAACTATAGAACCAGAAGATTAGAGAGTGTGTGCGTCCCAATCATAATGAGACCCACTGGATCTCATCGTTAAGCCCCACAACGTTTGTTTTCAAGCGAAAACCCTATTTCTGTTCTTTTAAAAACAGGAATCTCGCCACATCGGTGATGTGGGGAGGTATGAAAGGACGCTCAAGAACGAGCCACTGCATATCTTCTGCCTTGTGTTTCAATTCGAAGACGTGATTGGTAAGACCTGTTGCCTGTTTGTTACACCGGATAGTGCTTTTATGTTCGCTAATCCTTAATTTGATCTTTCGAGTCGTGTATCCGATATAACGTAACGTACAAGGACAAGTGATCATGTAAATGACCCTATCCGACTTACAGTTGGTATGAGTGTTGAGAATCCATGGACGTGTTGTTCCAATATCAACACTCTCTGTTTTCTTAGTCTGTGGACAGGCATTACAGGTGCCACATGGATAATGCCCTCGAACAGCTGGAAGGCCCCACAATGTGTTGGCCGGCTCCTTGGTATTGCTGTTGGTCTTCGGCCTTGTGTGGACTAAGCTGCCGCGTAAGCTCGTCCCTTTTTGAAAGAAAACAGAGGAGGAGGGATCTTCACTGTAGTCACAATCAGAATCTTCCAATGTCTGCGTATGATTTTCTGCACCTGGTTGGGTGATGTGCTAAATGTGTTCACACACGTCAGACGATTGAGGGGTTCCTTTACAGTATGTGTATCCAACAGGGCATCCAGATCATTTTTTGAGGCTGGGAGACTGGGATGTGAATTGTACAAGAAGCCCATGGCTAAGAACTCATTATTAGCCTTTAACAGCCATCAATTCTTCTTCATTGCAGTAGCATTTTTCAAACTAGGTCCTGAAGAAAGCCAGGTTAACATTAACCATTATGGCTGAAACATGTTGACCCTGATCCTATTGCCTTGAGATAGTTATTATTTCAAACTATCTGGTTTTTTCACTTCTTTTTAATCTTGGCACTTGGCAAACACTAAATAAAAGATGGTGGTGTTTTCCGGTAGCTATTTTTAACCTGCACTTTTTCATGCACTGCACTTTTCAACATTTTTCAGCACCACTCTACTGAGAACTTGGACAGTTTAGTGTCTCTAGATGCAGTGTGAGCAAAGTCCCCCTCATTGAGGGGTGCACTCCACTGTATCTATATATCTCAGTCCCAAATGACGATGCTCCGCCAGTGAGGTGGGCTGATGGGACGTGTCTCAGTATAGTGGAACTGAGTCCATTGGGGTTTTTCTAGCTTAACAGTCTCACCATTTTGTTGACCAGTGTTCTCCTAGTTTAGTTATTTGTTCATTTTATGGGGGTTTGGAGTTCATTTGGTCATTAAAAATAATTCCCTCGGGCCCTCTTTTCATATCGTGGTTTTCGTACTAATAGTAGTGACATGAACATTAGTACAAAAGGTGGTAGTGGACCCACTAGTGATATTAGTAGTAGTATTTTCAGGTAGTGTACTAATAGTAGGGATACCGACATTAAAACTAAAGGTGGTAGTAGCCCCACTAGTGATATTTGTAGTGGTTTCTCTAGGTAGCGTACTTATAGTAGGCATAATGGTATTAGTACTAAAGGTAGTAGTGGCCCCAGTAGTGATATTAGGAGTAATATCTCCATCTAGCTTAATAATAATAGTGACACCAGCATTAGTACAAAAGGTCGTAGTAGACTTACTAGTGGTATTAGTAGTGTTCCCAGGTTGTGTACTAATAGTAGTGATGCCATTATTACTACTATAGTTAGTAGTGGTCTTACTAGTGATATTAGTGGGAGTATCCCTAGGAAATGTACTAATAGTACTGATAGTGACATTAGTACTAAAGGTAGTAATCCCCCCACTAGTGATATTAGTAGTAGTATCTTTAGGTAGCATAATATTGGTAGTGATACCAGAATTCGTACTAAAGTCGGTAGAGGCCGCAGATATTATTTGTAGTAGCTCTAGGGAGCATGCTAATAGTAGTGATAGTGGCATTATTACTAAAGGTAGTAGTGGCCCCAGTAGTGATATTAGTATTGGTATCTGTAGGTAGCATACTAATAATAGTGATACTGGCATTAGTACTGAAGGTAGTAGTGGCCCCTCTGGTGATATTAGTTGTAGTGTTTCTAAGTAGCAAGGAGTGCTTGAAATTCTGGAAATGAATAGTCTCTCTCTCTCTCTCCCTCCCTCCCCACCCCCCGCCCCCCCACACACACACAAGGTGGAGCTTGAAATAAAGAGTTCAGAGCCAGTGTACACCCACAGGGCGTGACGCAGTCAAGATTCTAGAAGTGGTTACGTCTAGCTCTTAACCCTCACCTCGAGGATCATAAATCAGGGGCCCCAATTTACTGAGTATTGCTCCGTTGCAAATCTGCAGCGGCCCAAATACTTGTGAGATATCGAGTGCGTCGTACAAGGGCCACTTGTCCGCTTCCTACTGAAATATCTTTGCACAGCGAGTTCTGTGAGAAGCCCCTGGCTTCTCCAAGAGAACGGACATCTTTGTAAAGAAAGACGTCTGTGGCAACCTTCAAGGGTGCCAGCGTCTCTCTAATGGCACAGCTCACATTTGGGCAGCGTTGGTCCTCAATTATCCTTTATTCTGGGGAGGGAGCCAGTTGTCTTCCAGGATAGTGACCCCCGTCTCACATGGTATGCGCTAATCATGTACAGGCAAAGATGTTTGCTTAGAACTGCATACTTTTTTTCAATGGTATTATTAACTGCAGCATCTAACAATAAGGAAGGAGATCGTATTTTGTAAAAAACATAAAAATAGCTAACATTTTTCAAACATAAATATAACGTGTAGCTTATTACAAGAGGGAATGCGGGAAAAAAGCTTCGTTAGCTGTAGGGTTATGGCATGACTGATAAGAGATATTTATTAATCTTCCCAAACATTCCATCCATGTTCTAAATGAAAGCGGTCTCAGGCACTTGGGACTGGCCCTCAGGAGCTGAGGGACAGGCAATGTGCCTGAAAGTCCCTATAGTAAGTCTGCTGTTCTGTATGCATTTCTTGTTTAAATTAAGTTCCTGTTTTCTGATTTTTTTTCCAGTGTAAATATCTGAATACTTTTACTCTTCAGGCTGTAGAAGGAGACAGTTTCTCAAGCCAGCAGGTTCTGATGGGAGGTGGCCCTGCAGTATTTTTGCTCTGGGCGTTAAGTGCTGTGGACCGAGTACGCAGGAGCTTGCCCCCCTCCCAGAGGTACAATGCAGCCCCTCCCAGCCGCCACAGTGCCTCCTTTATGCAGAGTAATGCCCAGGAGCTGGAGAGAGGGCCCTGGAGAGACTGGCACAGGGCATTCAGCTAAACATCCCAGCCCCATGCGCGTGCCAGCCGCTCCAGAGAGGGATTCCCAGCCAGGCTTAAAATAGTGGTCCCAAAATAAATATACAGACCTAGTAAATGGAGGGAAAGTCGGAGCAGTCCCAGTGCTGATGTACTGGAGGCACAAGCTGTCCTTTCATTCTGGGGCTGTTACATGCTTTTATTTTTAACAAGCCCCCGTGCCTGCTCGTGGGGGTACAGGGCGGGCGGTTCGAAATGAGACGAGCAACAAGACAGTATTGTATTGCAGCTTTTATGTAGCGCTTAGCACCCCTTGTGCGGCACCCAAGCACTTGCCTACATGGGCAGCAGGATAGGCGGTGTAGGGTGCATGGTGAGAAGCGTGTTGCCTTTTGATCTTATGTGGGGATAGTTTCCATGCCAGTGCATGATGCCCACTGAGGCGCGATCATAGTGTTATGTAGGGGTGGGCGGAACTCGTGGAGTTTCAAATTGCGGAATTCCACGGAGTGATTTGAAAACTCTGCGAGATTCCATGGAGTTCCACGAATGGGCAAAATTAGGCACGTGTGCTGCTCGTGTTGATTTTTAGCACATAGAGCTCGTTCCGTGCTGAAATATCAGAACGAACAGCAGCACACCGTGCACCAGACGGCGCTGCTTCTCGAGTTGATTTTGCTGCCACTCAAGTAGATTTTCTGACCACGAACAGTCGCAACAGCCCACAACGACCCTCATTGGTTAAACCTCGTTGTGTGCCCTCCTAGCGACCAAATACCATGCTAAGGGATGCCGAATCTCAATCGTGCAGTAACCATTGGCGAGCCATGCGCGGGAAATAAATTCCACAGTTGCAGTTGCTGGAATTTGGCTGTAACTCAGTGTTAAAACTCAACCAGCATCATTTATCGAACACCCCTAGTTATTGGACACAGCGATTGGCAGTTTGATGGATACAAAGGTGTGAGAGATGCATGCAGGTTTATGGGGCCCGATTCACCGAACTAACTTAAGACAAAATCCTAAACTTACTTCTTTTGGTATTCACAGAAGGCATTTAGTAGTAGTAAAGTTAGGATTTTGTCTTAAGTTTGACTTAAGATAAACTTAAGACAGACTTAAGACAGACCTTAAGACAGACTTAAGACAAACTTAAGACAGACTTAAGACAGACCTAAGACAGACTTAAGACAGACTTAAGACAGACTTAAGTTTAGGATTTTCTCTTAAGTTAGTTCTGTGAATCGGCCCGTGGCTGGCATCCTTGAGTAGCTCGGCAGGCACCCTTACGGTATTTCTTATGCTCATAGTATGCTTGTGTGGTTTCTATATTGGGTTGTCCAACCAGATATTTAAGTGTTTTGGTCCTGAGCAGACATGGATGGAGGTTTGATTTAAATAAGGGTGGTGATAATGGTGCGTCACTAGAAAATGGTGCCTTTATCAGTACACCCTGTTGTCATATCACAATAGTGGAACGGATTCATAGAGCCCCCTGTATGTACAAATTGGACCAGTTAAAGGTAGTGACAAAAGATGACCTGCCCTTGTAAATCCATTTACACCTGTGCAGTTTTTTCCACATTGGTGTGGTGATGTGCGTAGGTCCCATTCTAGGGTAGGGAGTGGGGCATTCCATGGAAGTAATGAAGTAATGTCCTGAAGAGTTTGAGCACACCTAGGCATTCAAAAACATTTTCTGAACCATCCCCACCCTGGAAATGGGCTGAGATTTACTCTTAACATGGACTGGTGTAAACTCGTCTCAGGACAGAAAAAGGAACAGAAACTCCCAAAATTGGCGTGGCTTTACAGCAAGGGTTTGGCCATGGGAAAATATTTTACTAACGATCGGTTGTGGAAGGTTTAACTGACACGTGAACAAGAAACACGTAAGTAAGTGTATGAGTGTGTTGAAGAGTGTATGAGAGTTTGCGTGATGGAGTTAGTTTGTGACAGCAAAGACTTGGAATGCAATTGATGATATACATTTTTTTTTGTGATGGGATTTGTAGTTGTGAAAGCATCTGAGATGGAGAACATGAGTGGTCCAAAGTGGAATCCCGTGCATAACCTGCACCTTGTACAACACTGAGTGATTGTACTTTGTGAGTTGTGCTGTTAAAGGTTTTTGTCCCTGTAAATGCACATGTCTGTGCATTCTCATTATAGATACGTGGACCTATTCATAAACTTCATTTTGTACTATGTAAAGTAGTACTACATGGACAACAACATGCTATTTACAAACCTACAGGTGGAGACCCCTCCCTCTGCCTATCTTGTCTTGTCTGTTCTGAGACCTCCAATGCGGTGGTGGTGATCTCCCCACACGTAGGTATATATAGTTTGGCAGTAATTGTGGGAGGGACATGGGTAAGTGGCAGGAAAATGGGGAATACTTATTACTAAATGGGAGGGGTTTAGAGAAATTTAAGGAGGGGTCCAGGGAGGGGGATGCTTACACAAATACACACCCACAAAAGAGCCCATTGCTGATTAAAAAACAACAGGTCCAAAGTTACTACAGACCTAATGGTGTCAAGACAGTAGTAAATGTACTACTGACAAGAATTGAAATAAGTCAAGCATCCCACATGGCCACTTACAGATATTGCAACACGCTTCCATAGAAATCAGAGGCGGCAGGGAAATGATAACATCACATAGGAACTAATACTGAATAAACTACATTATTTCAATATTTAAACTATATACATTTATGTATTGAGGATAAAAAAGTATATATAATTATTATTTTATTTTATAATTTCATGTAATAATCTTCATTGGAAAAAAACTTTTATTAGAAAATAATTGAAATTGATGCAAGCTATAATGTTTAACAAATTCAGTAAATATTAAACAAAAGGTCAAAATGTTAGTGAGTATGGGATTGTTTTCAAATTGTTAAAAACAATTATTTGTAATTTAAATTAATACATTGAAATAATTTTTTAATACCTATTTAATTTGGTGAATTATTGTGTTGTAACATTTTATTTCATTAGTGCAAGGTGAAACATACATTTTGAATTAATTTACATTTATATTGTTCATTAAAATATATATATCTTTTAAAGAATTAAGTATCCAAAGGAGATCTCCGCTACAGGGGTGGAGCTCTCCACCTACATTCGCAAAGTTAATATTAGTAAGTCAACACTTAGATCTACATCTAAGTGTAAATCTGCACGCAGAAATGATGAATAGCAAAAAAGTATAGTTGCTCCTAGGTACAACGTACACATGAGTAAATATACATGTGTATATTTAACTTTGTGAATAGGCCCTCCTAATTTGTGGAATTATGCATTATGTAATGTGGAATTGTATGGTGGAAACTTCCTTGTTGTGGGTAAAGGTGTGTATAATAGGTGATAGTTGGGAGATAAGGTTGAAGGAGTATGATAGGGTGGGAGCAAAGGATTAAAGGATTAAGTAGCACTTTAACTTGTGAATTTTAACCCCTCAGTCGACCTTAACTCTACTTTATCTTAGATTTTTCGAAGAATTCTACAATTTTTCTTTCGCTGTACCACTCTTCTAATGTTTGAGGTGAGCCTCATTTACAGTAGGCCTTGGGGACTATTGAGAACAGGGTGCCTGAAGAGTCGTCAGCTGTCCTGGCCCTCCTTCTCCCTCATTGTTTTGAAGATGAAAGAGGCCTGGGCAAAGGTTTGTTGCCCTGGCACCTTTGGGCCTTATAGACCCGAGCTATTTTTCCTGGGTGGTGGAGTACTAGAATCTGCCCAACCCCCATGCCTAACTCAATGTCAGGAGAGGGTATTAAGTCCCTTAGGCCCCCTTACTCTGCATACGTTCAGGGGTGTATTATTCACTCCCCTCTGATCTTCTCAGTGGCAGATGGGGTGAATTGGGGGGTTTAAACTCCTTCACCTTAGAGCAGGGGGAGTGTGTTGGCTCTCCTACCGTTTACAAACCTTGGGGGTATTTTTTGACACCTGCCGCGCCCAGAAGTTGGGTGGGGGTATTCTTTGATTTCCACCTCAGAATGTGGGGTGCTCCCCACTCAATGGCCAGGAGTAAGAGGGGCTTGTCTTTGTTTACCTCAATACTTTGTCCAAGGCTGGGGTCACTGCATGCCCCACTCTGGTCGATGTATTGCCCCACTCCTCTTGTTACAGCGCAGCCCCCCAGTCAATGGCGGGGGCAGAATTTGCTGTCTTCCCTACAGCAGACACTGGCAAAAAGGTTACCCAGCTTTACTCAGAAATTATCCTTTTTTGTCTTCTAACAGCCTGTTCAATCATTTTTTTGCATTTGCTTTACGCTCTCGCGAGAGCATACGTTTTCTCGAATGCCATGCACAGTGAGTTCTAAAGGCACAGAGACAGAATGCATGACTTGGTTGAAGGCTAAAGCCTACACAGAGGGCTCCCTCTGGTCTTGTGATGGGCAGGCTCAGTGGATTCTGGATGGATAAGCATTGGGCACATAAAATGGCTGAAGGCCACGCCTTTCAACAAACAAGGTGATGGATGGAATGTTTGACTTAATATCAGATGTTAACGATTGCTTGCGGATGCATTCCAGGCCAAAGTTTGTCATCCATCATGCCTCTCTAGAGACAGACTTCCACCTAATGCAAATAAGTATTGACCCTGCTTCTCATAGAAGGAGTAGTACCAAGGCTGATTTGCATATGGCCGGTTTCTGTCTGAGGTAGCATAGTGTGCAAAAAATAATGAACCAGCGTAATTGCCAGGTGCTGAGTTTAATTCAAGCAATTCACTCATCACGTCTTGTTTTCCTTAGTGTGATGCCCTACGTGCAACAGGTATGCCCAGATGTGAGTCCCATGCTCAGTGCACCATAAGATTCAAGTTACACCCTGCTGATGAGGCCCAAACAGGCTGAAACCAGTCTGAGTTGTAATCCCACATACAGGGGACCTGGCCTGGCAGTTTGGGCTGGACTTTTCATTTTGGAGCAGGCCCATAGCTGAATTGTATATTGCTTTTTGTTGTCGGAGGTGGCATTCTGGGCAACAACAAAAACAATGGCTAGGATACTAACCCAAAGTCATTACCAGTGGCTGAGATTAAATCAAACAATCCACCCATCACTTTTTTGTTTTCCAGAAGGTTACATCTGTCACCACTGCCCACCTCTCCATGCCAAAACTCTTGCACTGGAAGATCTAATGAACTGTGGGGTGGGAGCGGGTAAGGGCTAGAAGCCACCCATTGTTCCCAGGACCTGCTGCAACAGCTATATTATTGTACATTATAAATGTATTTGTATAGCGCTTATGACCCCTGCAGAGGTATTGAAGTGCTTTTTCAGCAAATTGCATGCTACTCTGTAACTCCAGATTAGTAGTTAGTAGGTTAGCGGAATTTTGTTTCTTCTTGTGCTTTAGTTGTGTTAAGTTTGTGGTCTTGATTTCTTTTGTGTTTAGTAGTGTTTGGACTAGGAACAGAATGATAGGAGTGGATTTGAAACGGGGAAGCAGTGAGGCTGTTATTTTGTATGTAGTGGTCGTGTGGGTAGCATGGCTAAGAAGGAGGGGTGAAAGTTTGAGAAGGATGTTTGGGGGGAGTTCATAGTAGTCGGAAAGGTTTGGGATGATACAGAAGGAGGAGGGATGGGAAGCACAGAAGGATTTTTTAAATTGAAAAATGAAAAAGATTATATACACTTGTGTGTGTATATGTGTGTGTGTGTATATATATATATATATATCCAAGACAGCTCCTCCCGAAGAAAAGAGATGAGGCCCAAATGAGGATACAAGGGGGTCTTTATTCTCAGCGTAGGCAAAGGAAAACTGCACAGATAGCCAGGCGTATGCATTTCGGCTCCTGCCTCTTCAGCGCCCGTAGTGCAAATGAGCAGAGGGGAGTATGTCCGGATATAAATATCCCGCCCCCTCTCATTACTGATAAGCCGCTCCGCCCCCAGGTGAAAAAGTCCAACACCTGCGGTATGTGTGGCGCCCCTAGTGTTATGGCGCCTACATGTCCCAAGATGCAATATACTCACAGCATTCTTGAAATGGGGCTGAACGAGCAGGCTGGATAAGAACTCCAGTCCAGCGCCGTGAAGCAAAGTCCCCCAAGTCCTCAAACCCGCACCAACCTCCAAAAACACAGGGGTCCATCTTTGCGGGGGCTCAGCGACAGTGTGCCTCGCCCGACGTGCAGCTGATAGCTGCAACACCGCAGCAATCTTTTCCAGTGTGAGGAGGTGGACCCAGGTCATCCAGTCACCTGGAAAAAGTAACTATAACTATAACTTGCGCGCCCGCAATGCACTGCTGATGACAACACATATTACATCACTCATGACATGGTCAGTGACATCACTCATGATATCACTGATGATATCTCAAATGACATCACTGATGACATCATCCAGTGAATGTGTGTCTTCCTGAAGAATAAATATTTTGTATATATGTATATCTAAAGGTTGATGGAAGAATAAATGGGTAAATAAGTGTCTAAATGTTTTTTTTGTAAAATTGATTGTATAACTGACTTATTAAGTATATCTTAGTGAATACATGTATTAGCGAGTAATGTTTAAATATGTAAATATCTGTATCAGTGTCTCACTTTGTGTATAAGTGGCTGCATGGTTTAGTGAGTAGCTACATGAGTGTCTATATGGGTTATTAGTTGTTTTTTTGAGTATCAGAATGAGTGTCTCTATGGTTTGGTGGGGGTATTACTTAGCGCACAGATGCATGAATGACTGACTCACTATTTGTATGTGTTTTGAAGACAGCATGTGTGCAGGTCTGTATGGGTGGATGAGTGTGTGTATAGGTGTGTTAGTGAGTGAATGACTGTCTCAATGGTGTCTTTATGAGTAAGTAGATATGTTTTAAACTGGTATATGTGAATATTGATGTATATAAGTAAGGATATATGACAGTAACAGATTTGAAGAGTTCCTGTATGATTAAGTATGTGTTTCTATAACTGATTGTTTAAGAGAGTAAGTATGTGTACGTTTCTGTAGAAATAAGTGTAGTGGTGTGTTTAGAGCGCAAGTAAATGGATGTTTGATAGTTTATTTGCATGTGTGAGTATATGTGTGAATAGTATGTATAAGTGTAGGTGTGTAACAGGATGTATAGGTGTATGAGTACATATGATGAGTGAGTACATGTATGAGTGACTATATAGAACTATTGGTGAATGAGTGGATATGTATGTAGATTTTGGAATTACTGAATAGGTTGTTCTAACTGGTATTGGTATCTCCATTTTTTTGAAAATTTTAGGATCTATTTTTGAATGTGTGTATCAAAGGTTATATTAGGGTGAGAGGAGGTCTGCCACTCTTTCACAAGGATGATGTCATCTGTGATGTCATCAGTGATGTCATTTGAGATATCATCAGTGATGTCATGAGTGATGTCACTGACCATGTCATGAGTGATGTAATATGTGATGTCATCAGCAGTGCATTGCGGAAGCGCAAGTTATAGTTAGCTGAACTAACTATAACGGGGGAATTTTAATGGTTTTGTATGAGTGAAATGTCCAGCTAACTATAACACGTGTGAAACCTATGTTTTTTCCAGTGAATTTGCAAGGTTTTTTAAATGTTAATTCCTAACTATAACGTGGCTGAAACCTATAGTTTTTTCAGTGAATTTCAAAGGTTTTTTAAATGCTAATTCCTAACTATAACGTTGCTGAAACCTATGGTTTTTCAGTGAATTTCAAAGGTTTTGTAAATGATAATTTTTAAATGTATTAATTGTTTTTTTATACTAATTTACTACCTTGTTTTAAAGTATTTATTATTAGATATTTTATTTTTTAATGTACATTGCATATTTGTAATATAAATTGACATTTAAAAAAAAAAATTGAAATTATAATATATATTTTTTATTTAATATTTTTTTAATTTATATATATTTTATATAGCAGGCAATCATATCCTATGGAAGGAAATTCAAGGTACTGGTAAGTACAGTTACATTTACTTTTCAGGAATAGTAGTGAGTTAAAAGATGCAGCACTGAGGTATCTCCTGTTAACCGGTGAGTAAATTGGAATTCGTAGTTCGACTGATGTTTGAGGAATTTTTTTAAGTTCCAAAACTCCACACTTAGAAAAATTTCCAAATAAAACCAGTCAATGTTAGCCTATGGAAGGAAATGCAAGTTACTGTAACTACGATTAGAATTACTTTTCAGGATCAGTAGTGCACTGAAAGATGCAGCACTGAGGTCTCTCCTGATAACAGGTGAGCAAATCGGAATTCGTAGTTCGGCTGATTTTAGAGGAATTTTTTTAAGTTCCAAAACTCCACACTTAAAATTTTTTCCAAGTGAAACCAGTCAATGTTAGCCTATGGAAGGAAATTCAAGTTACTGTAGGTATGTTTAGAATTACTTTTCAGGATCAGTAGTGCGCTTAAAGATGCAGCACTGACGTGTTAGGCGGATTTTACAGGAATATTTTGCTCAATAGTAAAGGAAGGGGGCGGGCCTGAGGTAACATGTGTGCAAACATGCCCTGTGGCGCGTTTTAGATTGGGGAATTAATTCCTCTTCAATCCTGAGGTCCCCTGTGAGCCAACTAGCCCACCAGGTACCTCCAGTATGCGCCAGGCAGCTGTGTTGCAGAGACGTGTTCAGAAGGCACGCCCCCTTTTTACAACACTCTGTCATTTGAGATATCATCAGTGATGTCATGAGTGATGTCACTGACCATGTCATGAGTGATGTAATATGTGATGTCATCAGCAGTGCATTGCGGAAGCGCAAGTTATAGTTAGCTGAACTAACTATAACGGGGGAATTTTAATGGTTTTGTATGAGTGAAATGTCCAGCTAACTATAACACGTGTGAAACCTATGTTTTTTCCAGTGAATTTGCAAGGTTTTTTAAATGTTAATTCCTAACTATAACGTGGCTGAAACCTATAGTTTTTTCAGTGAATTTCAAAGGTTTTTTAAATGCTAATTCCTAACTATAACGTTGCTGAAACCTATGGTTTTTTCAGTGAATTTCAAAGGTTTTGTAAATGATAATTTTTAAATGTATTAATTGTTTTTTTATACTAATTTACTACCTTGTTTTAAAGTATTTATTATTAGATATTTTATTTTTTAATGTACAATGCATATTTGTAATATAAATTGACATTTAAAAAAAATTTGAAATTATAATATATATTTTTTATTTAATATTTTTTTAATTTATATATATTTTATATAGCAGGCAATCATATCCTATGGAAGGAAATTCAAGGTACTGGTAAGTACAGTTACATTTACTTTTCAGGAATAGTAGTGAGTTAAAAGATGCAGCACTGAGGTATCTCCTGTTAACCGGTGAGTAAATTGGAATTCGTAGTTCGACTGATGTTTGAGGAATTTTTTTAAGTTCCAAAACTCCACACTTAGAAAAATTTCCAAATAAAACCAGTCAATGTTAGCCTATGGAAGGAAATGCAAGTTACTGTAACTACGATTAGAATTACTTTTCAGGATCAGTAGTGCACTGAAAGATGCAGCACTGAGGTCTCTCCTGATAACAGGTGAGCAAATCGGAATTCGTAGTTCGGCTGATTTTAGAGGAATTTTTTTAAGTTCCAAAACTCCACACTTAAAAATTTTTCCAAGTGAAACCAGTCAATGTTAGCCTATGGAAGGAAATTCAAGTTACTGTAGGTATGTTTAGAATTACTTTTCAGGATCAGTAGTGCGCTTAAAGATGCAGCACTGACGTGTTAGGCGGATTTTACAGGAATATTTTGCTCAATAGTAAAGGAAGGGGGCGGGCCTGAGGTAACATGTGTGCAAACATGCCCTGTGGCGCGTTTTAGATTGGGGAATTAATTCCTCTTCAATCCTGAGGTCCCCTGTGAGCCAACTAGCCCACCAGGTACCTCCAGTATGCGCCAGGCAGCTGTGTTGCAGAGACGTGTTCAGAAGGCACGCCCCCTTTTTACAACACTCTGCAACACAGCGCTGTGGCCCTAACTGGAGATACCTGTTGAACTAGTTGCCCCCTAGGGGACCTCTGTATTGAAGAGGAATTAATTCTCCAACTTAAAACGCACCACTGGGCATTTTTGCACTCACATCACCTCAAGCCCCACCCCCTTCCTTCACCACTGTGCAAACACGCCCTGTAGCGTGTTCTAAGTTGGGGGATTAAGTCCCCTTGAATACTAGGGGTCCCTGGGGGCTAACTAGCCCACCAGGAACCTCCAGTATGCGCTCAGGAAGGTACAGAGTAAAGTACTGAGAAAGGTACTTCGTACCCCGCGATTTAAAAAAAAATAATAATTTCTTTGGGCCTTGGGGGTCCTTGTGGGACCCCCTGAGCAGGCCTAGGGGGTCAGGGTGTTTCTACCCTGCCTCCTTTGCGTGTTTTGCACGTTTGTTTCACTGCTTTCGTGTGCCTCGGTTCTACTGAGGCACAAGATGGCTGCCAACGCTTCCTGGTTTGGAGTGTTGACAGACAGTTGATAGCCAATCAGCATGCAGCGCGTGCTCGGGAAGGTACAGAGTACAGTACAGAGTACTGTACTTCGTCTCTAGATATCACTTTGATTTTACTTTTGATTCTCTCAGGAACTACTGAACGGATTTACACCATTTAACAAAAAGCACAATCTGCAAACTGAACACTACCTCTCTGCCAAATTTGGTGTAATTCTGTTGAGCCGTTCGGGCTGTAGCCCTGGCTAACGGTCTTTATGGAAAATTGCATGGGGAAAACACTTTTTAGGACCCCCCTTTTTTCTTGGCCCCCACTTGATGAATCACCCCCAAACTTTCAGGGAAGGAGCGAAGCGGAGCAGGCCATTTTCTTGGGGAAAATTGCGATGATTCGTCCACCAGCGCCAAAGTTATACCAAATAGAATGTTGTGGAGTTCCAATGGAAACTAGGTTTTAACTAGAACTACGAACTGGCAACCGCCAGTAGGTATATATATATATATATATATATATATATATATATATATATATATATATATATATATATATATATATATATATATATATATATATATATATATATATATATATATATATATATATAATATATATATATATATATATATATATAAATATATATAAATATAATGCTTGGTAAAGCGTGTTTGCTTGATGAAGATGACACCCCTCCAAATAAATGTGCATGTGGTTTGCTGTCAACAGTTTGCATGTGATACATTTTCATGGTTTCAAATAATTGTAATCCACTTATATATGCATTTTTTCTATTTGCGTGAGAAGTATAGTTTGTTGATGGTTTAAGGGCTGTAGATCATTTTCTGAACACTAGATATATCAAATTGCATAATCATAAAAAAAATGCTCTTGAATGTGACTAGCTGGCATTTTAATAAGAATTTTCTCATGTTTGGGAAAGAGGTATTCCAGCAGGTGAGGGGTGTTGCCATGGGAGCTTGCTTTCCCCCCACTATGTGTGTCTACACATAGGCTGGTGGGAGGAGCAGATTGGCATAAACATGTGATAAGCTGGTTACATTATATAAATTATGTATTGATAATTTGGAAGGGAACACATTAGACTGCAGTGGCCTTTGTCGAATGCATACATGCAAACAAACGAAATCTGGAGTTCACTGAACACATAGATGAGCATGCAGTCGACTTTTTGGATGTGCATGTATATGTTACAGACAACAAATTAGAATTCAGACTACATCGCAAAAGCACTGCAGGCAAATCCACTTAACACACGTCCAGTTTCCACCCTAGACACGTGATTAATAGTATAACTTACAGGGAATTTTTGAGACTGCGTAAGATCTGCAGCTCAGATAATGATCAGGCCATATGCCACCAAAAAACAAAAGACAGATTTTTGGAGCAAGGATATGATATTAAAACAATTTAACGGGCAATGACAAAAGCCAATGAAAAGACCAGAGAAGCTATGCTATTCCAAACGAACACCGATACTGTTTTAAACCATGATACCAACACATCGAGGCAAGGTGAAGAGACCAATGCTAGACTGATTACCACCTATAGCCGGCAAGAAAGAAATATTAGATCGATTATTAACAATCAATGGCCCATAGTTTTAACTGATGCCAAATTTGGTCAAATTTGCCCAACAAACCTACCCTCACTTTTTGGTGAGTTCCCTCAATGAGAAATGCATTGGTCAAAAGTAGCCCCAAAAATGGTATTAAGACAATTTGGCTACCGCCTAAATATGTTTTTTTTTATAAATGCAGTTCATGCGGGGGCTGCCGGTTTGGGACAAACATCTTGAATTACGTGTTAGCATTTAGCTCAGGACCAGTTGAATGAAAGGGTTTCTACGATTGTAGAACTGAGGCTGCTGTGTATCTGTTAGTCTGGCAACATTTGCCAGGGCTGCTTTTGGTTCCCAGTCCAGCCCAGCCCTGTGGAAGTATAGAAACATTGATTGAAAGAAGCAATGGCTAATGTCTGGAGCATGAAGCCCTTCAGAAAGAGCTCTGGTAAGGGGGGACTTTGAACCGCCTTTTTTATTAGTGGATTGAACATGTTAAGATATGAAGAAACAACTCACAAACTAAAAAGGACTGTGGTTGATCTCTGACCCATCCGACTACCTAAGGAGACATGAACACTGACACCTGCAGTTTAAGAAGCCTTACGAGTGAGAAACCACTCACCAACATTGAGGGGGACAAATAAATCTGGCAACCCATCAGTATCAACAGAGGTGACCTTGACACACTTTGATCATGGACATCATTTGGGTCGCCAGGGGTCGCAGGTGCAACCCCTGGCTTGTCCCCAGGGACCGCTGGCACTGCTTTTGCGACCCCTGGCCTCATAGGTGATAAAATCATTGCCAAGAACATGGGGGTGCTAGCTCCACATTCCTTATTGTCTGCCTATTTTTATTATACCAATAGTGACCAATACACTATTATTCACTATCAAATAATTGAGCACACTAAGGACCTATGGTGGCAGCTGAGGTAAGGGAAATTGGTTTTAAAGGAGTATTGTTTGCATTCTTGCAGATGAGAGAGTGTTTTAAATGAGACAGCGTGTGCGTATGTGTTAGAAATACCTAATAAGATACAGTGCGTTGTTGCTGTCCCTGTGCAGTGGTGCACTTTTAGCAGCCATGCGCCAAAGCACATACCCTTGTGCTAGAGTGGTAGAGTGTAAGGTGGGTGCCTTTTCTGAAGCATTGTTTTTTGTACTAGAAGGGGTTCCTTCCAGTACAAACAAAAACAATGCTTTAACCCCTTCGCTGCTGATGACGAGCTCAGCTCGTCATCAGCCACAGTGGTCATGTGCGGATGACGAGCTGAGCTCGTCATGTAACGCGGCTTTTGGAAAAAAGCCGCACAGCGCAAAAATAATCCCTGCACGCATGTGGTTAAAGCTTTTGCTACTGTGTGTGTGTGTGTGTGTGCTGTAGAATGCTGCACACATGCAAAGTTGGAAAAACAAGATTAAATGAAAACAATTCTCCTGGTTACGCCTGCCTCAAGGGGTCATAAAACTTTGGTTTAAATTCCTTTCTACCAATGTAGACCGGGATTTGCGTCAAAACCCATGGGTGGTTGCAGGGGAATACCCATACACCAGCCATGGAAGACCTACTTGACACAAAATAATGCAAAGCAGCGCATAGCACAACGTTTTGCTTTCCTGTGATACTATCCAACAAAAAATCCTCAATTGTTGTGATGTTAGGGCTATGAGACTTGCCTTCCTTGAATTAAAAAGGGTCAGGGGTCATATGATCTCACTTCCTGTGATGTCATTAAGGTCAACGGGTATGTGATGTCACTTCCACTACTCCTGGCCTTTTTATAAATCGAAACCCATTACTTCAATGTGGCACCAACAGTGAACACGACATGCGCATCAAACGCATCAGGATACCGCTGAGACTCAAACCAGGACATCCCTGGCACATAAAGAAGAGACAGCAAGCAGAAGGCAGCAGATCAGCTACGGTTCAACTAAACTCACAATGTGAGAACATGCCAAGACACAGAGGGGCATATTTACTAGTAAATTACACAGCGCAGCACTGCAAGCCATTTTGCTGCGCTGGGCTGCGTCATTAGGAGAGTGCAAGGATGTGTTGTATTTACAGCAATACGATGCACCTCTGTGCTTTCCTCTACGCTTGTGCACAATTGGCTGCCTAGCGCCAACGCAGACACCCTTGCACCATGGTGAAAGGGTCCAGTGTTGTAGGGATGTTTGTTTTGTGCAGGAAGGACCTTCCTGTACATAAACAATCCTTGATGGCGTTTTTCTCCTTCTCTGTGTGCCGCAGAATACAGCACATTTAGAAAGAGCAAACAACAAGGAGAAATAAAGGCATTTCTCCTCGTTGCGCCACTTTAATGCCTCCCCTGGGGAGACGTTAGAATCTGACGCATTCCCAAGTTTACGAAACCTTGTAAATCTGGTAATATGTCAGAATCCATGAGTTTTGCGTGGGAACACCCACAGCAACAGACGCGGACTGCCCTTTCACGCAGAGTAATGCATGAACGGGGGCCATATTTACAAGGGCATGAAAAGGCACGCAGGTTGGCTTTGCGAGGCCTTGTAAATCTGGCTCAGCATTGTGTGCTACTGGAGCGTCAAATAAAGTGACGCTCTGGTGGCATAGGGGCCTTGAAAATATGACCCAGAGTCCTTTCTAAGCCTGGGCAGAATTTCAATTACTCTAGAGTAATTTTGGTAATTCAGTGTTACTCTTTGACATGAAATGACAGAAAATTACATAATTACTCCTCCATTTTGGATGCAGTGGTGTATTTTGCGCTGAGAACATCCTACGCCAAGAGTACATCCTTGCTATTCGTGTTCTGGTGCATTTGCTGCTATTGCATGCTCAGGTCCAATTTGGGCGCAAGGGTGCATTTTGCGATAAGCAAATAGCCGTAAATGCCAGTAGTAAATTGGGGAAAAGTTATGGCACGGTCACTCCTCAGCAGTAGCGGGAGCTTTAAATTGGTCCCAACTGGAATGGGCTCCTGTGAACTTCGGTGGGTCATTATACTTATGTTTTTTTTTTCTTTTTTCCAAATTAAGCACTGCCTTCAGCACATGTCTTCCATTGCCCACTCTCCTCTCCCCAACCAGTCTGACTTTAGGCACCCATGTTCTGCTGCTCGCCCTGACCCTGTATTCACCTTCACCAACCTCCAGGTTGAATTGTTCTCCCCTTCTCTCTCCCTGCGTATTTCCACTTCATTAGCTCCAACCTCCTCTGCCCCCTCCATGCCTAACCCCTGCAGAGCAGCGCCCTGCTTCTCTTCAGGCAGGATTCATGCAGTACAGACCCATATTCACACATACATTATTGCCACAGTAGTATGGATTGCACAGGCCTGGTGGGACCTGCCTCAGGAACATTTGGTGCACTGGGGGGAGGGGTATATAGGGGTCATGTAAGTAAATGCTGTGTTGAAAGACTGCAAGCTAGTTATAGGGCTGCTACAGGGTGGAGGAGACTAGAAATTATGTCACGGGGCACCTTCCAATCGTCCCTGAATGACTGATCATGGTGATGCAAGACCTCCATGCCGCCTTTGACAGGGTGAACCATGAGACGGCCCGGCAGCGAGTGCAGGAAGTCACTGAGGGCTCCGACAAAGCCATTGCCTGGCTCTCTTCCTTCCTTGCAGGAAGGAAGTCACCAGTCTGTGTAGACACAACTGAAGCAGCCATGTTTATCATTAGGTGTAGAGTCCCCCAGAGACCAGACTCACAACCTTATGTCTCAACGCGGATTTAAAACCCTCAGGGTGGACTGAGACGTAGGTTTCACATCTGTGTTGAAGATGAACATCTGTTCTTGCAAACTTTGAAGAACACTGAGAATGAAAAAGACATATAAATATAAATGCAATGTTTACGTGATAAAGCAGTTGAAGGATTAAACTTGGATGGCCATGAATACCGGAAAGACACAGTCCATGTTTGTTGGAGTAGAAGTGTGAGAAATTAGCTAGAGGTTGGTGGATCTTTTGTCTGCTGTGCTGGCGGACTCGCAATGTCTGTCAAGGCGCAAGCGGAAAATCCATCAGGTTGTTCAGCAGGCTGGTTCTTCAACAAAGAGGCTGTATCCACCATGGCATGAAACCCTGGGTCTATGATCATTCATAAATCCCTCGAAGCGCTAGGAATTGGACTTGGTCAAGCCATGTCAACCAAGCATGATATTAGTCATTTCTTCATCAACCTGCTGGCCATTCCGTCACCTGGAGGAAAATTGAAGCAAGTTTTGCAAGAGCAACAGTAGACTTAGATTTAGACCCCAGGGATGTCGCTTCGGTGGGCATCCCTGTCAAAGTTGACAAACTGATTGCAAAAAATGAGCCGCTTGTGTGCTGCAAAGTCACGACGCAGATCCAGAACTCAGTGGCCACTGTGAGTCCTGAGGTGTCCAGTAGGGGGCACATCTCAGCCAATGTCAAGCGCCTCTGTGGTCGCCCTTGCTTTATTTTGTAAATTATACTTTACTCCATTTAGGAAACAGTTAAAGACCTGGCTGTTCCGACAAGCATATGGCTAAAATCTCAGTTGGAGCAGCTTCCCCTGGACGTCAGCGCCATGAAACCACTTGCTGTACGTGCGCTATATAAGAACCTTTAAAATAACATAACTTACTACAGTAGGAGACAAATTCCTATTATTCACTCCTTAAATAATCAAAGAAATTACATAACAATGAAATGAATGTAAGGTGGTCCCCTCTTAGACGATAAGATTGTAATAATTGCTATGTGCTTTGCGTCACCTCGGGACCCCTTCCTATTCGCGAATGCATTACCATATACTTGAAGTAGGTGCTAATTGCGAGTGTTTTGCCATCCGGGTGTATTGGAATTCAACTATTTGTTGTAATCGGTAAATTCCTGGTTCATATGTTTGTGGCACCCCAAAATCTCAATACCTAAACACACTCACCCGGAGCCCCCCTCCCCCCTTAACTTGCATCTTGTAATAAGGCCATTAAACAAAAGTTTAAAGTATGTCGGACAATAGCGTTTCTGATCTATGGAATTTATTAACCCTTTCAAACATGCAACTTCCAGTTTTGAAAAAGGAGTCAAAAATTTACAAATATAGCTTACAATTTTACGTTTTTTTCGTTTGTATTGAAAATGTGAGTTGTTTTGGTATGCCACTTACATTTTTCAATTAGATGTATTCAAAACTGTCGGAAAATCACAAAAGAAATTGTAAATTTACATCTGTAGATTTGAAAAATACACTCCCTTTAGTTTATTCATACGTTTAGGTGTAAATTTGTGAAATGATGGAATTATCAAAGAATTCGAGGAGGGCCCATGTGAAGCTGCAAAAAAATTGCAGCATTCCTGGAGTACTCAGAAGTATAAACAGTTACAAATGCTGGAAAGTATATGGTGTACCATTAGGCATGTGTAAAGGCTTCCTAAAAGTGCATTTTGGTACTCTTGAGTTCCTGTTCTCCACAGGGAAAATAATCCCCTTAAACTCCACTAATTTTGGGGTTGTGTCCTTCCCGGTAAATTGATTTTTACTCCTCTCATTGACAGGAGTAAATACAGGTCTGTTTCCAGGCTGATGTGATGTGGTTATGTTTATAATTACACACCAATTCACATGTTTGTGAGGATATACAGCTTCATACAGCTATATTAATATGTGTGAGTGAATATATATGCATAAGGAAATCATTTTTTATTCATTAATCTAGTTTGATTTATGCGTGGTAATGGCTTTGTGGATCTGGAGGTAAATGTCTCTGCTTAAACATAGCTGTCAAGTGACTCCGTGTGAAAGATGTGGACTCCTAAGTCGCTTCTGTATTTTTTTTTAACCTGCAGCGGTTGGTTTGTATGCTGGGTCTTCTAGCTGCCCTCGGTTAGTAAAAAGCAGAGCGACAAACCCCAGAGAAATGAACTGCTCCTTGTAGAAACACCAGGTCTGGCTGAATACTCGTGACACGAAGCCATGGAGGCCAATCAAATCACACGTGGGAGCTCATCCAGGTCAGGTTTATTTATTTTTTTAATTTATTTTTTTGCATTCTGGGACTCGTAGTCCTTATTTTGTAATGGGATAAACAGAACATACAATCACAGAATGCACAGAAAAACGGGACTGGATAGACTATTCACATGTGGAAGTGTAAAACTTGACAGCTCTGCGGGAAACAGGACGGGATTTTAGGCACATCTAGTCTGCAAACAAAAATACATTTGGAGGGGGTGAATATTAGAGAGCAATCGCTGCCTTTCACAGCATCAGTCTTTTGCCGTTTTGGTATTTTTCGAGTCGAGCAGCCCAGTGTGTGTAGGCCTCAGTCACACCTCCTCCGTCTTTGTCCCACGCTCGGCTCTGTGGCGGGATTGCTTCATTTCAAGCTTTGTTTTGTTGTTACAGCTCGTTATTTTGGAAAGGAAGCGCCTAGTTTCCCCCCATGGTTTGCAGTGTTTTCCTTCTAGCAGACCTGTCAGAGGCAGGAGTGACATGGCTTCAGCATCATGGCACGGGAGGAAGTGACGTCACTCTAGGGAGGGGATACCAGTGACGGGCAGGGGAAGCAGGAAGTGAATGGACACACAAGGGGGTATACTGATTTATTTAAGGACGCCGACCACACCCAATGACAAGCACCAGGAAAGGAGGGGGGAGGGGGCACTGAGACCCACATCTGGCCTCCAGGATAGCGAGCAAGGCGCCTCACAACGAGCCTGCATATTTTATTTAAATCGTCATACTGGCGAGGCTTCATGAAGCGATTAATGGTCATGGTTTGTGGGCGTATCTGAACTCAGCCTTTATATAGAATAAACCAGGGGAGCAGTCCTTAAAAAAAGAAGTGGGGGGACTAACCTAATTAATCAGTATACAAGTGGCATCGCAGCATGTGACATCACGACGTGTGACATCACAGCACGTGACATCACAGGAACTGGCATCACAATAAGTGATTTCAGATCCTAAACCCTCACATATATGTTTAGCATGTCTATCATGAGTACATTTGAGCACATTTCGAGGATACAGAGAAACCCTCCTGATATAGGTAGGTAGGTAGGAGATTCACACTTTTGTAAGCTACACATAAAACAATGTTACCTTTTGTCTTAAGCTTTCTATTGCCATAGTGCTTTAAATGAAATAGTGATATTTAAATTATTACAACGCCTCCTCAAGTTTATTTTGTGCAAATTCTGGGAAAGACCAACACGTCTGACGTTCTAACAGTGCATGCAAATCCCCAAACAGAGCCTGAACAAAGTGAAAAGCTGCCTCTTTAAAGCATGTGTAAGTGCCAACAAGGTGTGAGCCTTTGTTTCCCCTCTACTGCATTTGCATCAGGTGTGAGGCTCCTGACTGCTGCCAGCCAGGAAACTCCAACAAAAGGAGGCTTGATGACCCCTGAGACTTCCCCCTTGTTATGGCCGAGGACCTCAGCAGGAGTCAGAAATAAGAGAGCCCAGTCCCCGCCTGCACGTTGTTGGGATCCAAAGCAGACAACAACGTGCAGGCGCTGCTGAATGTGTCCCGGTGTTTGGAAATTACACCGGGACGAATTCCGCATCTTTTTTTAGTGGAGCCCAACTTCTTGGCAGGGTGGACGGCATCCACCCTGTGAAAAAAGTGGGAGGACGCCCTCCACCTGCGTGGACCCCCGACTCGTGGCCAGGTATAAACCATTAACTCAGTAGACTGTTCATACCTGCCACATGGCCACATGTCATGGGTCATAAGGTCAACTACTTCTAGGCTTATAAAGTAAGGTTACCATATGACTGTGAGGAAGCATGTTATATTATGTTGATTTGCGTAGCCCACTTATCACCTGAATGGGTATCTGGGCGCAAATCAAACTTTTATTTTCTTAATTACCTTCTGCTTTTTGGGAGGTGATTGCAGTTAATGCAACTGAACTAACACGCCTGAAAACAACAATGGGGCATATTTACTAGATACTGTTAGAGCGGGGTGTTACAACAAAACTGGTAAAGCTGCGCTCTGTCACTTTCAAAATGCAGGAATGCGCCGTATTTACAAGAATGTTGCTAGGCGGTCTGCACTGCAAGGGCAATTGTTTATGTGCAGGAAGGGACACCTTCCTGTGGGACACCTTCCTGCACATAAACATTCTTAACAGGCGATTTGCTGTTTCTATGTGTGCTGCACACGTGGAAAGAGCAAAATACGAGGAGAAATAAAACATTTATCCTCGTATCCCTGCTTAAGACCAGGTATTCCATGGTGGTATTTTTGGAACTGCCCCATTCCTTGTAAATATGGGACAGCATCAAAAAGCAATGGGTGTTGCAGAGGAACGCCCACTACAACACCCATCGGGCGTGTGGTGGGCTTAAGTGGCTTAACGCCGCCATGTAAATAAGGCAAAGGAGTTGACGCCATCAGAACATCGAAAAAAGTGACGTTCTGGTGGCGTTAACTCCTTGTTAATATGCCCCAAGGTTTTTAGCCAACAGCTCTTTCTGCTCTGGTTTGCTTGCAATGCTAAACGTTAAGCTACAGATCCCAGTATAAAACACTGAGCAAGCTGTCAGCACTCACTGAAGGAGCCACCAGGGCTTTAAGTGGGCTGGGCCCGTCCGGGGCTTAGCCCCGGCAGAATTTTAGAAAGGGCATTGAATCATTTCTTTATCAAGCACTATATTCACGTTCTTAACTTTATTGGGAAAACCCCGACAATTTCTGAATGATGAATGTAATAAGTGTTCAGAGGAATGGTAATGTACGAACGTTCCTACAGTGGCCTGATAATTCAATTCCGCAATTCTGTCTATAAATTTCCAAAACAGGTGACACAAAACAGATAATGTACCAAAATTATTCAAAACATATAAAAGTTTATTTTTTTCCTCTTTTTTACTTTTAGTTCTAGTTCATATAGATCCTGTTATCAATCAGAATCCATGATAAAGACACTGTTCAATTCATATCAAAAATACAGGACAAGTACAGATAAGTCATAAATATCTACAACAACAATGAGCAATACAAAATTATTAAATAATACCCCTTGGTAACAACTATATCTCTCACCATACTCTCGTGCTAACAATCATACCACACTCAACCTACAAACTAAGATGGAGAAAGGAACTGAATTAGTGATTAGCAAGATGACAATGCTAAACACGTGGGCCAAGATGTAACTTTGGGCTCCCGCTGCAGGTCTACGCGCGTTTCGGCAGCTTTAAGCCGCCTTCATCAGGACCTTTTTCATCGTGACTGTGCAGATACCAGGGGATCTGAAAAAAATTATTTACAAAAAGTAACCATATTGTCACCACCAAATAAAAACAAATTAATTTTGTTGCAAAACAACAGGAGCTCAACAACATGACCACAACAAGCAGGGCGAGCAGGGACATAATTCAACAAGACCTGAGCTGTCCATTGGATGTCACCATGCCTAACGGCTTTACATAATATCTTGGTAGGGGTGGTATCACTGGGGGTGAGCAAATAGTACAACAAAAATTATCACGTTTAGTCAAGGAGGTGGATGGATAGTCCTGATTTACCAAAAGGTTAGTAAGAAGTGTAAGAGTCTTAAACCTCATCCTATTACCTCGATTAGTCAAGTTAATTCAGCCATGGGGCATGGTCCTTAAGCTTACCAGTTACATCAAACAGCAGTGAAATCACCAAGAGCGTCTTCAGTGTGTATCAAGGAACAGGGCGTCCTATGTTGCCAATAGGTAGCTGCAGAGAAAAGATTTTTCATATTTTATCTAAGATACGCCCTAAAGGTAAAGCTAGTTACAACCACTAACGTGGAGACTGTGTCTGATGTAATTCAAATGCTACCCAAGGAAGATACCTTTTTTACGTTAACAGACGCGTTGAAATGCTTATGAAGAACACGTTTAAACAGCTTGCTCGCAGATGATTATAATCAGAAGGAGGCTAGGGCTGCGACATCCAGCGGACATGATTTACACCATAGTCTGTAGTAATATGAGACATTTATAATAAGTGAACTATTTAGATTCCCAACCCTCCAAAAGTACGGTCGGTAGTCACATTAGTTCAAACATGGGGCCTCGCCCTTGAGCTTACCAGTTGCATCAAGCAGTAGTATAGTCACTAAGAGGCGTCTTCAGTACTTATCAGGAGGCATGGCGTCCTATGTTGCCAGTAGATAACTGCAGGGAAGAGATTTCTCATATTTTTATCTCTAATAGGCACTAAAGGTAAAACTAATTACAGCCACTAGCTCAGAAGGTAAATACCTTTTTTACGGTATGAGACGTGATGAACTGCTAACAACGACCACGATTTCACAGCTTGTTCACAGAGAATAGCGGTCGAAAAGAGGCTAGGGACTGCGACGGTCAGCGGACATAATTTACACCATAGTCTATAATAATCCGAGACAGTTGTGGTAAGTGATCTATTTAAATTCTCAACCATATAGTGGTACTGTCACAGTTAATACAGCGACGAAAAAATTTTTTGTAATATGTTAGGCATAGTCTTACTTCAATTTGCGAGGGGGGTCCTTTATCTACGTAAAAACTGCTCCACAGTCAGTACCCTGTAAAGTGGAGCAAGAACATATTATAATCCACAGTCAACGCAGCTCAGGTCAAGATGTGCAGACGGCCAATAATAGCCATTTAATGTAATCCTACCCTAAATATACGTTAAACAAGAGACATATTGCTGAACTATGTGTAAGATTCAAGGTGCCTTTAAAGGACTCGCGCGCCACTTCAGACATGCGACAGCCGCAGCCGGCCGACCCCCAGGCACACAGTCTAAAGACCAACTTTATGAAAAAAAAAAAGGGGGAGAAAGGAAAAATGTTTTCCCTTGCTATTAATCGACTTCTAAACGACATGCCCACCCAAGACGGCCAAAGGCACAGGCATAGCTGATGGAAAGCCGTCTATGCCGATAATGTAATTCCGCATGAATTACAAACACAGCGCTCAAAGCCCCCAAACAGGCAAGGCTTGCTTACCTCGGCAGACCCGCAATGAGGGCCGTGTATCCGCACCGCACAACGCCTCCTCCGCCAGAAGTTTCCAGGCATTGACTGCTCCTTCGTTTTTAAACACATCCCGCGGGGCTGATTAACACACGTGAGGTCGATTTCCGTGTACGTCATGCCGATATGTAACTTAGTAGGCATAAACGAAGGACTGAGTAAGAGACTCAGTCTCTATCCGTCGACGTGTTCCCTCCACCTGTGAAGGTAGAGGTAGGACTGTTTTGCGGGTTGCGTCGACTCCGGGGGTCATATCTTAGACAATCTATGAGGCACCCTGCGTTGCCTCGGGGGACATGAAAGCAGGTCGGAATTAGCTATGTCCCCAAAATCTAATTTGCAATTAACAGGACAAGAAAACAGAGGCAACAAATAAATAAATCAAGAACCCTGACCCCAAAGCCATGGCATAGATAACGGACCAAAATTTAGCCAGTATAACAATTGGCAATAAGACTGAATTTGATAAACTCGGGCTATAAATTGCCTGATCAAGAGTGAGAGGTTGGACTGAATATCTCTACGGGTGCCACTCGCTGGCGCAACAGTATAAAGGAAAAGCAACCCTGAGATAAGGTAAAAATCAGAAGATCATCTCCGAACCGGTGCCAGTGTGTCTCACGTGTATCAAATTACCTGGTCACATACCAAGAAAGCTCTTCATTCAGTCCACGTTGCACACTGTCCAAGAGATAGATCCAAAAAGTCTCACGTTTTTTACGTGTAGTTTCATTTGTTTGACCCAGCTTGGGTGTCACTTTCTCTAAAATACACCATTTGATCTCATTTTCTTTATGAGATTTCTCCAGACAATGTTGGACTAAGGGTGCTGACAATTTCTTTGTCCTAATGGCAGACTTGTGTTCGCTGAAACGGACGCGAAACTCGTGGCCCGTCTCACCCACATAAGCCAAACCACAGCCGCAGAAAATGATATACACGATATTACTACTGCGACAGTTGGTCAAAAATCGCAGTTTGATGTGTTTTTCATTATATGTTATCGTGTCAGACACAATGGCTGAATCACATGCGTGGCAGGAGCCACACCTGTGATTGCCCACAACCATCGGTAAACCTGTGATGGAGGGCTGGTTGTTCAATAAAGAACTTTTGGCAAACGGTCTCGAATGAACCAACATGTCCCGTAAGTTTCTATTTCTCCTATATGCAAGCATAGGGAGAGGGAGTGCCGGGGCACTCTCATCAATGTTCAAAATTCTCCAATTTTTATTGATGATATTACGAATCTTAAAATTCAAAGTAGAGTGGTCAACTACGCACGTGATCCGATCTTGTTTGACTCGTGTGTTGCCTAATAGGAGCACGGACCTGTCGTAGTATTTGGCTCTTTTATACGCATGTCGCACCAGACGATGCGGGTAGCCTCTTTTCAGCAGTCTTTCCTTGAGTGCATCTCCATGTTGGTGAAAAGACGCAATATCTGTACAATTTCGGCGAATTCGTAAGAATTCGCCGAAAGGTACGGAGTCCTTTTGACAGTTGGGGTGATAACTGTTGTACTCCAAAATGGTGTTTTTTGCCGTATTTTTCCTATATAAGCTGACTGTCAAAAATCCATTAGTTCCTTCGATACTAATGTCAAGAAAGTCTACTTTACAGGTGCTAGAATTCATAGTGAACCTGAGATTGGTATCACTCGCATTGAGCCAAAGAAAAAAAGTTTGTAAAAGTTCGTCCGATCCACTCCAAATGAAAAAAATGTCATCAATAAAACGCTTCCAAACAAAAATATTCTCAAAAAAGGGGGCTAATTCATTGTAAATATTCTGGAGTTCCCATTCTCCCATGAATATGTTGGCCACACTCGGGGCACAAGAAGCCCCCATTGATGTACCCATAATTTGTTTAAAGGTACTACCGTTATATTCAAAAAAGTTGTTCATCAGCACAATCTCCAGACATTGGAGAATGAAAGCATCCGGGCGGTCAGATGGATATCTTCTCAAGAGATCGGAGACCGCCTGTAACGCCCGACACTGAGGGATGTTGGTGTACAATGCCTCAATGTCGAGCGTCACAAGGATGTCCGTCTCAGGGTTGAAAGGTAAACCCTCTATTTTGTTAATTATATCCCCTGTGTCACGAATATAGGAGGCATATTCTTGAGTTAGTGGACATAAAAATTTGTCCACATATTTAGACAACGGTTCTGTGCTAGAGCCGATAGTCGAAACAATGGGACGCATGGGGGGGTTGGTTTCTGATTTGTGCGTCTTAGGGAGACCGTATAGCACAGAGGTAGTAGGAGCTACTTTATTAAGGAAGTCGTATTCATCCTCGCAGATGAAACCGTCAGTGAATGCCGTTTGAGTCATTTCCTGTATCTGTTTGTTCAGTCTTTCCACTTCCTTACGTTGTGCCGGTCTGTAATGTTCAGACACTGCTAACATCTCCAACATTTTATCATCATACCTCACCTTGTCAAATACAGCAATCCCCCCACCCTTGTCACAGGGTTTAATGACAATGGATGGATTATTTCTTAATTCATTCAAAGAGGTGGTTTCCAATGGGGAAAGGTTAGATGTAGGTTTATACGGGTTTTTTATGACTCGTGCAATGTCTTGGAGGACGTGCTTTTCAAAGATGCGAACTTCAGTTCCCACCATATCAAGTGTGGGTGTGAAGGTCGATGGCGGTTTGCATCCTGACATGTTGTTATCGTCCTCAGTCGGTGGACGGTCAGTGAAGAATTTGTTAAGTCTGACTTTACGAAAGAAGGCAAAAAGATCCTGATGTAGTTTAAATTTATTTAGATGGATGCTGGGGACAAAGGAGAGACCCCTACTTAATACTTTAATGTCTTCAGGTTTAAGAGTTGTCGTGGATAAATTGTAAATAGGTAAATCTTGGATGGGTACGGAATTAGATGTCTCTAGACCTCCTACCACCAATATTGTTGATTGCGAGTCCGCACGTACTGCTGTGGAGGTTGAGGGTTCATTTGGGCATGTGCTGCTTGGTCCTGCCACCGAACATTCCTCCCTCTGAATTGGCCCCGGGGTAAAAAACCCCTCCCATGAAATGGGCGTTGGTTAGACCTGCCCCTAAAGGGACCAGGGTTTGGGTAACCATAGTTACTGTCCTGATAATTGTCCCCTTCAGAACCAGAGGACCCTGAATCCGAAAAGTTGGTAAATCTCCTACCTGAGTGCCCATTATAGTTAGTAGTTTGATTACTTTGTGGTGCCTCCTGATAGTAACTGGGAGTTAGGTAGGGGTAAATTTTCTCTTTAGCGAACCACCTAACGTCCTTTTTCAACTTATCCATCTTTTTATTGGTGAGATAGGTCTCAAAGTCTTTCATCTCCAATCTAATTTTCTCAAGACAGTCCTTACCTTCTTCCACTGCTGTCGATGCACTAAGTTTTTCCTCAAGATCACTGATCTCCTGTAAGAGAGTGGATGCTACATCCTTAGCTGTTTCAATTATCAGCATCATCCAGTCCCTGGAGCAGCGGTTAGATATTAATGACCACCGCTCCAGGAACTTTTTGATGTCGACAAAAAGTGCGGGAGCATTCCTAACTCTCAGACCTGAGGGAATAACCCCCACTTTAAGGTATTCGAACATATAGAATGCATGTGATTCTATACGTTTTAATCTTTTCCGCATATTAAGGAGATTCTGCCATTCACTATTGCCTAGTTGGTGAGAGGGGGCAGGGCCACCATCACCTGCCAGTTTCCCCATCAGTGTCATGTCAGTGATTTAGCTTTCCTTTAAATGTCACATTTTACTGAATCTTGCACTCGATTAGTGTTACCTATTCTCACCATGATGTGTTGTGTACTTTTTTTGCTCAGCATATTACTCTTATAGAGCATACCATGACCAGATGCAATAGAGAGCTCCGGTATTCAGGCTCACTGCAGTGAGAGAGTTTCTTGCAGTGCCTGTCTGTGGGTCAAAAAGGTGTTCAGAATACATGCTCATCCAATCCTTGGCCTCTGCAGGGCGCACAGAGACAACCACTGGCAAAGCCAATAGTCCTGGATGGATGTATATGTATGTCAGTTGCTGTGTTATTATGTGTGAACGCAATAACAGAAAACTCAGAGAGACATCAAAATAATGGTTGCGCTGCACACAATGAATATCACAGAAATGTAGTTTACATGTTCAGGCCGCACCTATAACTAAGTAGGCCATGCCCCTCTTAGAGTCCCCCCCGCACAATTTTTTCATACAGCCCTTCGTGCCCCAAACGGCCAGAGGCTGCTTGGCAGTCACGTGCTTGGTATTAAATGTCAATATTGACAAAATAAATAATACTGGTTTCCTTAACCCCTTGGGTGCGGCCGCGATTCTGCGCCTGTGCGGCGCTTTTAATGAGTGGGCGGGTTCATGACGGCCCCCAGCCGTCATCCGCACACGAGCACCGTGATGCAAGATGGCTGGGGGCCGTCATCAGCACCGAAGGGGTTAAACTGATCATCAGAGGAACTAGCAGGTCAGGTCTCCTTGGACTGAAACCTGAGACTTGGACGTAAGCAATGCAACAGGCGATCAACTCACTCAGCTATCTTACATATTCAAATCGGCAGCAAGAAAATGCAGGGCATAGCCCCAGTCTGCGGAGCTTTCTTCACTCAGGCCTAGGTAACCGCTAAGCCAGGAGCGAAACAGTCCTACTTAATGAAGAAGATTTCTGAATTCAGCTCTTTTCCCCAACAAGCCCGAAATAGGAGTGTTTTGCACCAGGGGTTGGTCTGATGGCATGGCGCCCTTTCTGTCATCGCGTGTGCAGTCGTTGAGCAAAGAAAATACCCAAAATTGATGGGGCTTTTCGAAAAAAAACAAGTCCTCTGGAGACTGGCTGTCCAGAAATACAGCCCCTTCCTTTTGTCCCACTCAGATCTGGTCTCTCCTTGGCAGTACCAGAATGAGAAAAGGCTCGTCCCTTTGGTATACTTGATAGACTTACGACAACAACTGGTGTTGTAAACAGGGACTCACAATAGAAAGAAGTTCCCTGTGGCCATGTGAATAGCTGGTACGAGGGGCATTGGGTAACACCTTTCACTTGGTATACAAAATTGAAGCCCAGCAAGGTGATCAACCACCTCGAGCCCTGACGAAATTGCCGTAAAGAAAACAGGCTATGAAACATGTTGGCCCATCCTGAATTGGCCTGCAACATGCAGTTGTTTTTAGTCTTGAATAAACTCACTATAGTGAGCTTTGTTTACCTTTTCCTCATTCTAGTCTGTTCTTCATGTTCATTGTTACATGCTTGTCATTAATAGAATGATTTCTTACAGTTCCATGTTCCACATGTTACATCCTTGTAGAGAGTGTATCTTCAAACATGTTTATGTTTGAAGATGCATCTCTTGTGGGGCTGCTTTCCAGTTGGGATCACAACTGTTGGAAAGCCATTCAGCAGTTGGTCTGACTTGAAAGCAGCAGCACTCCCGTGTTATGATGATACTTGGAATAAACCTCTTAATTGGAATATCACCTGCTTCCGCCTACATTTATTATTTGATTCCTAATTCAGAATTGGATACTTTACATTTGGCGACGGAATTTTGATATTTTTTGGCATTTCACCAACCTCCTTTTAAACATAATGATCGAAAATATCATCATACCGGAGGATTCATTTTGTTACTGCTGCACAGTTTACGGAGAAAATTTAGAAAGGATCTCTCATCTTGCTTCAAGCAAAATCTGAGCAGGATTCATGGACTTCAACATTGCGTCAATTTGCAGATCCCGCAGTTCAGTTAACAACGCGAGAGGAGAACGTGATGATGTCATCACGCAAGGTCGGCGGCCATCTTGGAAGTATTCTTGGCAATTTCTAACAGGTTTACATCCTAGTTTTCAGTAAGATCGTAGCGCGCATTGCGTGTTTATTAACCCCTTAAGTGCTGCCTCGGTGCGTTGGCCGACGGCAGCACTACCTCCCCAGTGCTGCGCACGACCATTGGACGTCCATTCAGCACTAGTTCCAATGGACAGCGCAGCACTGGGGAGGGATGTTTACGAGCATCTATGAGGTTAAGGAAGCTTTGTCATGTGCTGTGCACCTGCTTTCACAACGCTCTGCTAGCGCTTTCAATTAAAAACGGAAGGATTATTATCCTGTTCTTGCCACATACAAGTTTCGGGTGGTATGTACTTTTTAAAAAATATTTAAGTGATCGCAAGGATTATTTATTTAAAGGTTGAAAGGAAGTTTTATTTTTTGCCATTTAAATATTTAAAGGAACTCAAAGAACATTTAATTTACAATTCAAAAGGAATATATTTTGATATTTATTAAAAAGTGAAGCATTAAAAGCAACATAAGGAAAATTTTAACTTCATTTCAAAGAAGCTTTACTTTATTTTATTGACACTCAAATTTAAAAAAAACATTTATATTATGGTAAGCAATCAACAAATAATTCACTTGAACCACTTTCTTCCTGTTAATGGCAAACCTGTTGAACCATAGAAGATATGGTTTAGGAGCTTCGAAAATCATTTGGTTGCCATTGATGCAGAGTAATATTCTGCGAAAAGGAAATTAGCATTACTATATAGTCACCTAGGAAGAGCTGGCAGGCAGATTTTTGATAATTTGCAACAACAATTCCTCCACCTGGGAGAGGAGAAGGGTGGAACGTTTACACTGATGCTATCCAAAGACTAAACACATTTTTTTAGAACGAACAAATGTCATGCTTGAACGTTTTAACTTTACAAAAAGAAAGCAAAATCCTGAGGAGAGTGTAGAAGATTTTATTTCAGTTCTAAGAAACATGTCAGCGGAATGTAATTTTGGAGCTTAGTTAGACACCTATATTAGGGATCAATTTGTGTATTGGAGTTATCATAAAAAGATTCAGGAGCGTATTTTGAGCTGCAGAGATCCAACATTATCTGAAGTAATTGATATGGCAAAGAGCATTGAAAGGAGCATTATTTTGTCGAAACGTATTGTCAATGATAATGTTTCACCTGTTAATCTAGTTTAGAATGAAATGTCTCTTAATGCTGTTTCTTTTAAAAAATAGGTTTAGCAAACCACAACAAAGGAAATCTAACACATTTTGTTTCAGATGTGGTTCTAGAGTACATCTCAGTAATAGCCCTATTTGTATTGCATTAGGAAAGAAATGCACGAATTGTCATAAGATAGGGCATTTTAGTACTGTTTGTAGAGCAAAACACACTGTTCATGTTAGTTCTATTGCAACACATGAATTTAGTGATCAAGATGATGATGTGTCAGGCTTTGATGTTGTTCCAATTGAATCATCTGTACAGAATCTCAACATTAACACCATAGAACTATCCTTGGTTTTTCCTGAGGATAAGGAGATTTAGGCTATTGATTATCGTGAAAATTTCTCAGACCATGAACGTGCAACTTAGCCTACATGTACAGTTTTGATTGGTGATAATACTGTTGCTATGATGGCTGATTCAGGTGCTCCAGTCACCACCATTTAAGACAGCTTATTTGATGAATTATGGTCTTCCTCGACTACTCTCTCTAAGGTTGACATTATTCCCAAAGCATATGGGGGTAAAGACATTGAGATGCTTGGCTTCTTTATGTCAAAAATATTTTGTCTTGGTAGAAACACTTACACCAACGTTTACGTGGCAATTAAAGGTAGAAACATAGTAGGGTGGCAGGACCTTGCAAAGATGGGTTTGAGACTTGTTCCTGGTTAAAAAAATCCTGTACAACTTAATGATACGGAAATTTCATCAATAGGCTACGATAAACATTTATTAATTGATGGCATTATTAAGCAATTTGCAGAAGTTTTCAATTCAAAGATAGGTAAAATTAAAAAATGTAAACATCTCATTAAACTCAAACCAGGTGCCATACCTGTCTCGCATAAATCGAGATCCACTCCCCTTAGTGTAAGAGATGACCTGAAGAAGTTATTGGAGAAAATGGTTTCTGAAAATATAATTGAATCTACTGATTCTTCACAATGGGTTAGTCCTATTGTAATCGTACGAAAGAAAGATTCCAGTATTCACCTCTGTGCGGATCTTCGATCCCTCAATCAAAACATCCTCATTGATTGCCACCCCCTTCCCAACATTCAAGATCTTTTGACTGGTATTGATGGTTCACAATTTTTAATTTTGTTTGATTTGTGCAGCGCTTATCATCAGATTCCCCTGTCCCCGCAGTCCACTGGTTTAACAACCTTCATTACCGCATTTGGAGCCTATTAATTTTAAGGTTACCATTCGGGTTAGCTTCAGCGGCAAGCATATTTCAAAAATGTATGGACTCTTTACTTAATAACATCAAATGTGTTCTGGCCTACCAAGATGATGTCTTGATTTTCTCGAATACAGAAGAGGAACTTGTTAAAACACTGAAGGAAGTTCTTTCACGTTTCAGGGATGTAGGAATTACTCTAGGGCATGATAAATGTACGTTTTCTTAATCAAAAGTAGATTATCTTGGTCATTCCATTTCGTCAAATGGTATTAAGCCAAAATTCTCACTCACGAAGGCCATCTCAAATGTTCAGGTACCTATTGACAAGGATGCCTTAAAATCTTTTTTGGGCATGACTGAATATTATTCCAGGTTTATCCAGAGGTACTCACAAATTGACCAGCCCTTACGTGACCTTCTCAAGAAAAATGTGAAATTTGTGTGGTCTGATGATGTGGATAATTCTTTCAAATGAATCAAGAAATTAATTCTTAATTCACCAGCCTTGTCTTCTTTCACTCCCGGGGTAAAGTGTTCTATTTCTGTGGATGCAAGCCAATTGGGTTTGGATGCTGTCTTATGCCAATGGTTTGGTGCAAATGAAAAAACGATAGGTTTTGCATCAAGATCCCTCTCTTCTGCAGAGAAGAATTATAGTACCATTGAGAGGGAGGCACTCGCATGCTCATGGGCTGTTGAAAAATGTAAGAGTTATATATGGGGTTCACACTTTATTTTGTTGAGTGATCACAAACGGCTACTGCATTTGTTAAATGGCAATAGGACAGGGAGAGCCTCAGCAAGATTGGTACGCATACTTTCTAGGACGCAAGAGTTCAATTTCACCATTTGTCACATTTCAGGTGGGCTCAATGTCTCAGCAGACTGTCTCTCTAGGCTTCCACTTAAAGAAAATTGCACTGATACAAAATTTGATGAGGTTGAGTGTGTTGTGGCTTCAATTTATGACTCTACTTCTGTATTTCCTCTCGTGACACAATATGATTGGGTTAAAGCATATGAGAGTGATCAAATTTTGCAAGCTGTAAAAAACATGATTGTGAGAAGTTGGCCTGATATATGATGTTCTCTAGTTCTAGTGATCACCTTGTATCAGTCCAAACAACCTTATGGTTATTGGTAGTAAGTCAACCTTATAAACCAGCTATCCTAATGGTAGCGTGGACAAGAGCAGTCTTTAGGCTAAACTCTGAATGGCATGTGAAGCCAGCTGTTTTACCACATATAACCCTTTGAATACCAAATGAAAGGACACCACACAGGTAGTTATGAAAATAAACAAGATATTTATTAACTAACAACCACCACTGAACTCTTTATGAGATCAGAGGGCTAAGCACATGACAAGACTCTTAAGAAAAATAAGTTGAGTTGCACAAGTTACAATGTTGCCCTAGGGGCGCAAAAACCATATACTAAGTAAATGGTATAAGGAAGTCGATAGAAGGAATGGAGCTGTCCAGAGGCTGTAGGATCGCTGGGACTACACTATCCTAACTTTAGGTAAGTAATAGGAGGCCCATGGAACGCGTGTGCAGAGTGTGAACTCACACGCAAGATGCGTAACAACGTCTATGGACAGTACAGTTCAAGAAAAAGGTGAATACGGACAATCCTGACTAGTTAGGACTAAAACGACTGTGAATCTGGACACTAGGAGAGTCAATCTACCCTTGAGCACCGAAATGCTCTTGTTACCTCACCCACGGGCTGCGGGTGCATAGGTGCGAAGTCGTGTCGGGTTTCTGCGTTGAAGTCTATGAAGCCTGAAAGAAAAGATGCTGCAGGCATCCAGGAGGAAGATGTCCGGTGTGATCCAAGGGTGGATCAGAGATGCTGAAGACCTGAAAGCAGAGGGGACAATGTTCAAAGTCACTAGCCAGTGACTGGAGTGGAACCAGGAAGGAACTAGAGGCTGTCGTCGCGATCAGGTGAAGAGTGGACGCTTGACTCTGCAGCCACGTGGACCAGGTGTTGTCTTCGACAACCAGGATGGAGGCACGAGCTGTCCCACGCAGGCTCTCACTGTCGGCAGTGTCGGATCCGGATTTGGAGTCAACAGGCCTTGGCAAAGGCAACCCACGCGGTGAGTGGAAAAGACGTCTGGTGCGGACCAGGAGGGTCCGGGATGCCTCTCTTTTGGAAGGAAGCAAGGGCCAGTCTGGAACAACCAGACCAGCAGTGTAGATGTCGTGGATCGTTGTCTAGGAGGCCACTAGCCAGCCGGTAAGTGACCAGACAATGCGTCGAGCAGCAAACAGGCAGAAGGGCCCCACGCAGATCTCGTGGATGCTGGAGGGCTGGTCTTCGGTGCAGGAGCTGCTCTGGGCTGGGCTTCTCAATCCCCAAAGCACGTTGTCGAGGTTACCTCAGAAGTCGTGCTGGAAGCGAAGTGCAGTTTCTTCAAGATGGCCGGTCCCACGTGTCTCGTCGCACCCACGGATCTCAGCTGTGCTGCAGATGTAGGTAGAGGTCGGAGAGGTCTAGGAATCTGGGTCTCGTCGGGCTATGAAGTCTGGACCTCGAGGGAAGACGACAAAGTGAAGGCGCTGGACGCTTGATGGTGCCTGCTTTGCAGGGTGGACACTTCTTGCCCACAAGGGAGATTTCTTCAGTCTTCTTAGCAGAATGTCGAAGTCCAGAGTTTCTTCTTGCAGAATTTCAGTTCAGGAATAATCTGATTTGGAATGGAACCAGCTCCTACCTTTATCCTGCTAAAGGGGGCTGTATTATCACTAGGTCCCTCCTATGGGTGGGACCAGGAAGGGGGGTGGTTACACCCCCTATCCTTTGTCCGGTCTTGCGCCAGAGCTGGGGCTGGAGTGCCCCAGCAACTGGCGCAACTGATTATTTGTGGTTGGCCTAAAGAGCGTTCATTACCTGCTTCACTAAAATCTTATGCCCAGGTATCACAGGATCTGTCTATAGTTAACAATATTTTAATGCGTGGAGATCAGTGTATTCCTCCTTTTTCAATTCACATGAAGTTGGTTGAATCTGCACATGAGGGTCATCTAGGTATAGGAGGCACCTCTAGGAAACTTAAAGAATACTTTTGGTGGCCTGCCTTAGATAAGGATGTTACCCTCTGGGTAGATAAATGTGATACTTGTTTGTTATCAGATAAACATTGGAAGATCAACAAACCTCCTCTTCATCCCATATCTGTACCTGAAGAAGCATGGTCTAAGATTGCACTTGATTTTGCAGGCCCATTTGATCTTCTGTCAAACAATGAACGTTACATCATCGCAATCATTGACTATCATTCAAAGTGGGTCGACTTTGAATTTTGTGATTCTCCTAATTCATCCGCTGTTATTACATTTTTGGATAGAGTTTTTCAATATGAAGGATTCCCAAAGGAAATAGTCACAGATAATGGGTCACATTTCTGTTCTACGACCATGCAGAATTATTTTAAAAGTCATGACATCAAACATCTCAAAGTAGCTCTATATTCTCCTTCTTCCAACCGACTTATTGAGAGGATGAACAGATTCATAAAAGAAGGTATTCAAACAGCTTTGGCATGCAATCTTCCTGTTGACTTGTTTTAAAAAAAGAAAATGTGGTCGTATTTGGTCACACCACACTCTACGACTGGCATCTCTCCTTTCAGACTCCTTAAGAAGAGAAATCCTAATGGCATTATTTGCCCTAATTGGATAAAAGTTCTCAAGAAAGACAATTCATCTTGCGTTGCTTGTGAAGACAAAGTCATTCAAAGTCATGTTTTGATGACACAGAGTTTACAAAAAAAGTATTTTGACACATCTTCTGCCTCAATCACGAAAGACTTTCAAATAGGTGATTGGGTGCTATTCAAAAACTTGAATAAGGTTAAAAAGGGTCTATCAAAATTCTCTTTGCCTATTCAAGTTATTAAAACTTCAAAAGGTTCACTTTTCCTTGAAAGGAAAGCATGGTGGAGTAAGAGAGCAGTTGTCAAAATTTCTAATGAACAAGCAAAAAGAATACTTATGAACATGTCTTCTTCAAGTGATTTTGATTGTTCACATTTTCCTTTAGGGTCTGCATCTGACAACGTTCCCATTCCTGTTTTACCCACTACTTCTTCTTCATCTACTGCTACACAATCATCATCTGTTTCACATCCGATTACATCTTCTTCAAATGCAATTTGTGAATCACATAAAACTTATTGTAACTGTTCTATTCCCACAAGGTTCAAAGATTATTATATGTCTTAACAAAAACTTTTAATTTTTTCGATTTTTGTTCATGTTATAGGAAGAGAGATGATGTAGTGAGCTTTGTTTACCTTTGCCTCATTCTAGTCTGTTCTTCATGTTCATTGTTACATGCTTGTCATTAATAGAATTATTTCTTACAGTTCCATGTTCCACATGTTACATCGTTGTAGAGAGTGTATCTTCAAACATGTTTATGTTTGAAGATGCATCTCTCTTGGGGCTGCTTTCCAGTTGGGGTCACAGCTGTTGGAAAGCCATTCAGCAGTTGGTCTGACTTCAAAGCAGCAGCACTCCTGTGTTATGCTCATACTTGGAATAAACCTCTTAATTGGAATATCACCTGCTTTTATGATTCTCCTAATTCATGCGCTATTACATTTTTGGATAGAGTTTTTCAATCAGAAAGATTCCCAAAGGAAATAGTCACAGATAATGGGTCACATTTCTGTACTACGACCATGCAGAATTATTTTAAAAGTCATAACATCAAACATCTCAAAGTAGCTATATATTCTCCTTCTTCCAACTGACTTATTGAGAGGATGAACAGATTCATAAAAGAAGGTATTCAGACAGCTTTGGCATGCAATCTTCCTGTTGACTTGTTTTAAAAAAATAAAAATTGGAATATCACCTGCTTCCGCCTACATTTATTATTGGATTCCTAATTCAGAATTGGATACTTTACACTCACGAGGTTTGAATAAAAGCATCTTTTGATATATGTGAGTTGTAACTCAATTTTAATTAGAGATATTCTTTATCTTGTGGGGATCCTTTTTCTTTCTTTTGTGATACACACAAAACACTTGTTTCACCTTTACTTCTTGTATCAGACACCTTTTCTGTTTCCACAGGTGAGATAGCTACCAATGATGAGAAACGTGGGCATAACTGGTGAGAACCAACCAGTAAGCTCCTTTGGTGTTGCGCACGTGAGGTGCTATCTCACCTACACACAACTTTTTTACTATTAATATATATATCTGATAAGTTGGGGGTATAGCTTGAGCAAAGTGACTGGGAGACCAAAAAGAGTTTTTTTAAAAAATAATAAATTGATACTGGGCTATAAGGATTAAGGAAAATTGAGAAATTTCTAGGTGGGGCTAGTAAGTTGAAGACCCACTCTCAATCCTACATACAAAAGTGAATTCAGCCCTGATGGATCAGGCCTTTTGGTTGGTTGTTATGTTTGAGTGGAGCGTGACCTGATTATTTTTCCTTCTTCAGCTACCTATTGTGAATAGGTTTATACAGACGCCAAGAGTGCCGTGTATGCCAAAGTGTTCGGCAGTAAAGAGAGAGCGCATGCAACGCAGGGTAAACCTGGAGACTACGGTCTCTCTCCAGACCATACTATCCTGGCGGGCTCTGTATTGTAAATCTGGGGTGCACCTGAGCACACCTGGTTGGCCCCCCGAACTCCCACCCACCACACCGCCTCTGCCCCTTCATGCGCACACCTTCATACATGGAAACCCCCCTGACTTGGGTGGGAGACCTCAGAGGTTTGAAAGCTAAGCATGAGGGTACTTTAGATTTACCAACTTAAAACTTCCTGCACCTCAAACACAGTAAATGGGGGAACCATCTGCCTGTTCCTGTCCATGCCCCCCTTGGGTGTCTCAGATATTGGCAAGTATGATGTGGATGCTGCGCCTCTGTGATTGGCAACTCTGTTAATTATGTTTTCCCTTCAGTTGGCATCGAAGACATGATACAGACAAGCCAGGCTTTGTAACAAGGGGCTCAGCGGAGGGGGGGGCAGTGGGTCCTGATGCAAGAAAGAAAATGCACCCCCCACCCTTGGTGTGAGAGCGTAAACCATCAATCACTGGGGTGATGTGGACTCGTCTTATAACTGGCACCACTGAACTTGCTGCCCTGTCGATAGCTGTGTTTTGGTGATGTGTATATGACCCCTATAACTACATAATACTACACACCAGTAGCGGCTCCTGGGGGGAGTGCTGCGGTGGGGCGGAACGGGACCGGGGTGGGGCAGGGGGGAGTGAAGTAAACTCCGGCATACGGCCGATCGGTAATTAGGTAAATAAATAAATTAATAATACGAATTAAATTGCGCGCCCTGCAACCTTGGGAACCACACACCTACACACCAGCCCAAGCGCCTGTAGGTGATTAGTGTGCTACACAAATCAACATAACATAACATTCAAAGCAGCTCAACTCTACCAAAACATGCAGAAATACCACCCATTTCAAGGCTCAAAACCTGTAAACGGGAGCAAACCCTTTCTCCCACACTCCTGCCCGCTCATCTCTATTAGGTGCATCACACCCCTGTTTGTGTTGGAAACCTTTGCAATTTTTGGAAAGTCACACTAGACTATCGAAAGCAATGTGCCCTTCCATTGGAATATTGAGTGCTATGAAAATACGTACACCATATAAACCACCCAGCTAAGGCACAGATCATGTGTTGCATGATTTGTGGGAATAAACTATCCCACTCTCCCACTTCCAGAAGTATTCTTTTGTTGAATTTCTGATTGGCCTTGCCAGCTGTTTGTATATGTGGATTTTGTAAGCCCTTCCCAGTTTCCAAGTTTCCTCCGGGGACTCACGTGTTCACACGTCATATCTTCACATGCACAAGATGGTGGATTTGTGCTTGGGTTTCCCATTGTTTGCTTTGCTAGCGCGCTGCATGAACGCAGGTTGCTGCCTCAGCGGCATCCCCGGCTGGCCCAAGGGATCATGGGGGCTCTGGGAGCCTACAGGAAGCACAGCTGGTTCCTGGTCAGGGCTCCCCGCTCTAGAGTGCCGGGTCTCACGCGATGGAGCACTCTACCCTCTTTCTTCCTGCCCAGCTCGCTCCACAGGAACTCAAGGGAAGGCCATGGTGGAACTTTCTCACTTCATCATCAAAATAGGAAGAAAAACATGAAGAATGAGCTTTGATTCAGACTAAAGGCTAAGCCGTGTATCCTGCCGGCCGCCCCACCTCTTATCCGGTCCAATGATATGGATCCATCTCTCCAGGCTAGGCCTGCCCTCTGCTGCCCTCTGATTGGACCACAGCCAGCACTGATGTCAGACGAAAACTCACCACACTGGACCTCACTACTAGGAGTATGGCGCAGTAGTATCCGCAGGGGGATACAGCTCTGGGCAACTATGGCTAGTCCAATTCAGTGCTTTAAATGGGCCGGTACTGGCCGGTACGGAGTACAGGCACTTTTTTATTTTGAGAGGGAGAGTACCGTCTCTTATTCTTGGTTTTGAGGATTTGAGTGCCCCAGACTGTGCGATTCAATGATTAAGGTACTATGGGCTACATGTATCAACCTGTTTTGTATTCACAAACGGTGCATGTGTGCGCTATACATTTTGCTAATTTTTTGGGGGGTTGCTTCAGGGGGTCTTCAGCCCATGAGCACACTTGGGTTTGCATTACCTAATTTGTGACTACCAATTAGGTAATCGCAAATGAGTTTTCTTTAAAAAAAACGTTATTTCTTATTTTCAGAAGTACAACAAGTGCATTTAGCGTTGTTGGCATTGTTACATAAATGCATAGTACAATCACACTTATATGTCAATGGGGAATATCCACATTATCTGCGACATCAGGCTACTATTATGCAATGTTACTTATAGGGGTACATTTATGGCTCTATTGCTTTACTTTTTTTTTTTTTATTTTAAATTTTTGGAGGACCTTTATTTAGAAGAGGGTGCACACAGCTATTCAGCCAAACATCCCAGAGGCATGGCAGCAAACAAATAGAAAATCGGACTGTTTCGCCACGCCCAGGAGAGCATCTCAGGATTAGAGAGGTCAATTTTTTAAAAATAAAACAGGATATACACAGTAAATACGTAATACAGTTCCATATGTTAACGAGATGGAAAGAGAGAAAAGAGAACAGGAGGGGGCCGGCTACGGGATCTAAAGTAGATACAACCACCGGGTGGGCAGGGAAGCATGTCCAACTGCAGAGACGACAACATTTTGAAGCGAACAATATAAGCAAGCATACATTTCTGAAAACTCCGGACTAATTTCCCACCCGATTAAACCAATGACAGGAGAGACTGAGCGGCCACAGTCCCAGCACCGCCCAAAAAGTCCAAACAGTAACCCGATAAACTGACCCCCAACCCAGGGAGAGAGAAAAAAGGAAGTCCAGTCAAACTAAAAGAAGAGAAAAAGGCCATATAAACAGAGAACGGAAAAACAAAAATACCCTACCCCCTACCCCCCACCCTGCACCCCTGCAGATGGCTACGGCCTACCCCCCTAGCAGCGTGCCTATCGCCCAGCGACCAAAAACCCGAAATATAGTAGAAAAGAGATTTATAAAGGAAGGAAACACAGAAAAAGAAAGAAAAGAAAAGTTAAGGGAGGAGGGGACCCTCGCATCCCCGGTCGCACTACCCCCCTCCTGCGACGTACAGTTGAGGAAATATAAATTTTATGATCAATTGTGTCCCCTATCTTAGACCCCAACGACCCCGTGTACGCGCTACAAGTACATGTATGTTCCCTCCACTTCCAGCTATGAAGACGCAAATACATTTGCGTCCAACGTTAACATGTCCTCTTTCAGTTCCACCATGAATGGGTTGAATATTCCGTTCCTAAGTATGCCTTGCCAACGTCTTTATGTGGTGTACTTTACACGTTTTTCAGCCCTGGCGAAGTAGGCCCTGAATTCTGCCATCGAGCCTTTTCCTGCCTTCTGACTCTGAATGCTTCAGCCTGGGCCTGCATCTGTACCCGTGACCTTTGCCTTACTCCCTGTGCGGCTAACGGCGCTTGGCTCAGCCTGTTGCCTGCCACGACTGTATTCAACCTTCGAATTATCTGCTCCGCTCCTCGAAAATACATTCCTGTCTCGTAGTTCAAGTAAACATCCTTCCAGCTGCAGAGCAAAGGGCCCGGCCTCACTGTCTCCGTATAAGTAATTCATAGCTCCTGTTACCATGGTAGGCCCATGCCCCCTCGCATCTCATGCAGATACGTAGACGCTTATACACGCACTCCCAGTTAGTATAGAATAGCCTCTGCCCGAGAGACCTTTCCTTCCAGATAATATAGTTCCTTAAACATGAGATATTAGATACAGTTTGGGATTAGGTTGATCTGACATCCCAGACTTCTGTCTCCACATGTAGGGCTAAAAGTCAAGTCCCCCTTCATCCTCCAGTTACACGTAAATTACACGTCATGCTGCTGCGCGCGCATCTCTGCCATGTATTTCTGCTGACACTGCAGGATTCTCAGATGGATCCACCTACTTGTGACATCATGTCAATGATGTTTCTAGTTCACGCCTTCATGCACGCCTATTGTAACGCCTTCTTATTACGTATATGCATTCTTATCTCTCCTCTCAGCTGTTACGCCTTCTGCAATATGACATTACTGTAATGCATTGACTATATATATGAATGATTGTTAATAAAATGTTGTCTGTCAGTCCCTTCCCGAACCTACGTGGTGACGGAATGGTATGCCACCTTGGCTCGAGCCAAATACCCAATTCCTTTTTAAGGAATAAAAACCCCTTTTGAAAACCTCAAATATCACGGATTTTGCCTCTTATTTTTATGAGTTATTCTTATTGAACTTTACTGCATAAATTAAGTATAGGTAATTTAATTTTACCACATAATTGGCGCCCGAATAGGGACCCCTCCCCTACCTTACGCGCCGGAGGTGCGTTGCAGGCCTAGCCCCCTGCCACAGCCGGACGGACAACTACGCGTACCCGCAGGATTTCCTGTATCTCCCTCAGGCCAACGGAGGTGACTGAGGCTGCGATCAACACCCAGACGAGGCGGTGAGGAGTGCGGAGGATCCCGACCAGAGCCTAGCTGAGAGAGCAAGATCCGAGGTATACGGAGGCCCACCAGGTTCCGAAGTTCCGAAGTATCTGCTTCACGAGTCGAGTCTGAATCCAGTCCGGTCCAGTCCAGTCCAGGGTTTCCGAGGCCTTCCGTTTCTGTGCTTCCCGGTGAGTACCGTTGCTGGGGACGCATCTAGACGTGCGCATTAGTTTGTGCCGGTCAAGACAGGTTTGGGTACACAGACCTGGTCTGCACTGTTTAGCAGTGTATCTGTACTGTTTAGCAGTATATCCTGTCTTGCACTGTTTAGCAGTGTATCTGTACTGTTTAGCAGTACATCTAGTATCATGCAGTTAGCTAGTTTTATTCTAATCATTGTTGTTCGTCTTAAAATGTTTTAATGTGTTTCAAAATGTCGTGGTATGAGTGATTGTTCGATCTTCATTATTGTGATTATTGTGTTCAGTGTGTTCATATCTGAGTGAGGATCAAGTAGCCTGATTTTAAGATGCCGTTATTCTCTAAATTAAGACAAATAAAAACTAGAAAAGGGATACTCGAGGAAGCCGTTCCCATTCCACCCAGGGATACTCCAGGGTACTTTATGTACCACAAACATGGCCTAGATGCCGTCTTATATCTCGATTTATGGGTGGACTACACCAAGGATCTAGCAGAGAATCAGAGATGGCCCGCTGCTGGGACATGGGATGCAGATTGCATCATGAGAGTAGAAGAAGCATTATGGAAAAAGAAAGCCAGACAGTCACAGAAAGATGCCATTGAATTATGGCGTAAAGAATCGCATAGGCGCACAGAAAAAGCACACAGAAAAGAAGAGAAAAGGAAAGAGGATTCAGACAAGGCCCGAGAAAACGTATTAGTTGAGGAGGGTATCCGAGTAAAAATAGAACAAGTAGATAGACAACGAAACACCCTTATGAATGGTATGTATCCTCTTTTAACTGAAGGTTTACCTAAAGCCCTCCCGGAAGTACCAAAAGATCTACCACCTCCAATGCTCCCGACTAAAATGCATCAGAAAACCGCAAAGGACATTTTCCTTTCTTCCTATCTAGATGATGTAGCCCCCGAATATGTTAATACTGCACCGCCACGCACACCTCCTCCTGGCGGCGCTCCACCCCGAGATAATCAGCCCCCACCTCCGCGACAAGCTACTCCTCCTCCCGTTCCTCTCGTCCCGAATGTCCCTCCTGGTCTTCCAGCAGTTCTTCCACCTCTACCTGCAACTAATCTTCTTACTCTACACCCAAACAATCCCTTCGGAGCCGACGCCTCAGGAGGCGCGTCCGGAGGGGCGACAGGTTTTCAAACCCCACCACAAACACATAGATGGACTTATAGGGACCTAGCACAACAACGTACACCTCGGGCAGCCGATTTTGACATAATAAAAGAACGTCTCGGGGATTGTAGATATGATCCAGTACCCGGTAGAAATGATGAAAGATTAATACTCGCATCAGTGCGACTAAGACGGGTCACCAACTTTTTATTGACACTACCCGGAATGATTGATCATCTAGACAGAATATATCATTTTGTTCAAACAGGGGAAGGCCCTGAAAGTATTGGCCAGGCCATGGCTCACCAGAAAGTTGACACTCAAGCTAAGATATTACGGTTTTTTATAAACTGCCTAATAAGAGAACAAGATAGGCCGGGTGTAGACCCGGAGGAAATGAAAGCACTTCATAGATGGGGTCAGAATATAGCAGACGGGAATCACGATAAACAGAATTGTATAAAAAACATGTATCAAAGAATCAGAGGCGTAGTAATAAAAATACATGAAAACAGACAGTCAGAACCAGATATAGAATCAGACAAGTTTGAATCCTCAGGGGAGGAGGACCAACTAGAAACGGCGACAGGACAAGCACAATTACCAGTTAGAGAAACGATAGCTTATGTAGGTAAAGGAAGACCCTTTAATAATTCAATGCGTCCAGTACGTCCAGAAAGTAAAAGAATTTTTCAAGAAGCCATGTGTAATCCGAGAACTCCTGAACACTTATTCCAAGCCACTGACAACAGACTTCGAGAACGAATGGGGTACCATGTGCTCGATTCTATGGATGAACAAGAATTAGCTAGGTCAGCAGTACAATGGGCTGACAACCCTGAGAAATATAGTGATGATGCGTTAGCACACACATTTTTGAACATGACACCAAGCGAACAGCGTTTAGCTGGTACATACATGATACAACACCTGCTCTTATTGTATAGAAGCCAACACTCTGATCCAGGTCCCCTGCCTGATATATTAGCAGAACTGCTCATGAATAAATGGAGAGGTCTAGGTACCGATCTAATTAAAGTAATTCTAGAACATCGGCACAGATATAGTGCCTTCCTGTGTCCACAGTCTGATTCAGCACACTCCATGGAAAGAAAAATGTATTACATAGACAGACAGAATCCGTTACGAGAAGTGCACCCAGTTCAGAATACTGATAATACACTTAGACGTGTGTTTGTGTACACACCCATAACTAAAATAGAATTATTGGAAATGAAAAAACTAGTACCTAGCCATGACAAAGATCCCGCAGGTTTTCACCGTGAAATAAAAGATATGTTACTCATGGGTGATTACACTTATCCTGACCTTATGAAAATATTGAAAGTACTACTGCCTGCCGGCATTTACGAGAAACTTAAAGAAAAAGAATGGGAAGTAGGAAATGCAAAGATTGAGTGGGCTGCATTAGAAAACGAAGAAAATACTCGGGTTCCAGGCCTAGGGCTTGGGGACAAAGTTAAAGCGTTACCAGGATTGTTAGTACAAGTGTTGCCACGCTTATTAAGTACGAAAAAGGAAGATTGGGGTGCAATCTCAGCCTGCAAACAGAAACCCGATGAAGATACTAGTGATTTTTATTCCCGTTTTGAAAAATGTTTTGGTATTAATAGCGGCCTGAAAGCAAGTAGCGAATCATATCCACACCTTTTTGTAACGAAATTAGTCGAGAATTCCCTGCCCCAGGTAAAGAACAGAGTACTGAAGGTCGAGAGTACTTGGCAAGCTAATACCCCTTCACAAATGTTACAAATGTTACAGTATCACCAGAATAGAATTAGAGAAGAACAAGAACACGAACAAAGACGTATGAAGGACACGAAAATGAAAATGTTAGTTGCCCAGTCAGTTCCTGCTGACGGTCACAAAAAGGGTGCGACCCAGCCCAGTAATTCGACGGCTCCTGTTAAAGGAGTTTGTAACTATTGTAAACAGCCAGGTCATCATATAAACGATTGTGCAGTTCTGAAACACAATATCTCCACGGGTAAGACCAAGGAGAGACCGCGTCCCCCTAGACAAGATCAGGCCCAGCAACAAGTACCTCAGAATATACAACATATTCCGCCTATGCCAGCTTCATCACAGACTGTAGCAGTACCACAGCAACAGCCCATTACCGCAACACAAAACACGACACAACAGATGTACCAGTATGCACAAAATGATTACCCCGATTATCAGCGATATACATGAAACAGCCTAGAGAGGGAGTTTGGCTTGCCTCTTATTGAAGTTCCTGTAGATCAAGAGGGTCCTTATGTACACAGTCAAGTATTAGGGAAAGACAGAAAGTTTCTCATTGATACAGGGGCAAGCAGGACCACGATAAGCCACAACGAGGTTCCAGGGGCACCCCTCTCAGGCTCACAGAATGTTTCCCTTGGATTTTCAGGAAAGCCTATTATTAATGAAGTATCACAACCCCTTCCTCTTGCAGTTGGCCCTTTGACACGGACCACAGATTTATTGCTTACAAAATCATGCCCAGAAAACTTGCTAGGTATAAAGACACTGAAAGCTCTAGGAGCTATTATATGCTGTTCTCCGGAAGGAGTGCGATTATTCTTGCGAGATTTTAAAGGTCACTATGTATTAAGAGACATGGATCACCGGTTACAGAATGTCCCTGCACATTTGTGGGCGCAAGGCCCCACTGATGTAGGTTGTATGCACATTACACCATATCGAGTCACACTCAAAGCAGGAGTGGTATTACCACGAATTCGACAATACAAGTTACCCCCAGATGCTGTAGTGGCTTTACTGAAAATCATTGACGAGCTCATTGCACAAGGAGTGGTTGTGGAAACCGACTCCAATGTATGTAATTCTCCTATCATTCCAGTTCTTAAACGTACTGATCCAAATGCACCACCTGTTTATCGATTAGTTATTGATCTGCGCGAATTGAATAAATGTATTGTACCACAGTATCCTGTGGTTCCAGATATCTCTTCATTACTGACAGCCATTGATTCAGAAGCGACGTTCTTTACTGTAATTGACCTCAAGAACGCCTTCTTTAGCGTCCCAATCGATCCGGAAAGCCAATACTTGTTCGGATTCAGTTTAAATGGACGAAGTTTCAAATTTGCACGCGCACCTCAAGGATTCACAGAAAGCCCCAGCATCTATAGCCAAGCACTGAAAAGACAACTCAACAGTATCCACATGCCTTTTAACACCGCTCTGCTTCAGTATGTTGATGATCTGCTGATCACCGCCCGAAGCGAACCCGAATGTGAAAAAGCATCACTGACGGTTTTAAATTTTCTAGCTGACAAGGGGCACAAGGTATCCCCTTCGAAGTTGCAATTCTGTGTTCAGCAAGTTGTGTACCTGGGTCACTTGCTGTCCAAAGTGGGGAGACCGCATCCAGTTAATTGTAAACATGTCACCACCGAAGACACAAAAGGAGGTGCGGGCTTTTATAGGCCTCACTTCGTACTGCAGACAATGGATTCCCCAATATGCATTTCTAGCAAAACCACTCATTCAGTTGACAACTCAGGAGGCAGCGACATCAACTGTCCTCCCTTGGACTCAGGAACATACACAAGCTTTTGAAAACTTAAAGAAAGCCTTATGTCAAGCACCTGTTTTAGCAACACCATGTTATAGTAAGCCTTTTACACTTTTTGTCACAGAACGTGAAGGTACTGCCTTGTCAGTCCTCACTCAGGAACAAGCAGGTTCACACAAACTGTGTGCTTACTTTTCTAGCACATTAGATCCAGTAGCCCAGGCTCTGCCTGCGTGCTTGAAATCAGTTGCAGCAACAGCTTTAGCAATCAGACAAAGCGATTCCATAGTATTAGGACACCAATTGACAGTACAAGTTCCACATTCCGTGGAAGTTCTTTTAAATCGTACACAGACCCAACACTTGACCATAGCAAGACTGACAGGTTATGAATTGACGTTGTTTCAACCACACATAGAAATCAGACGCTGTAGCACATTAAATCCTGCCACACTTTTGCCATTAAATGGTGTAGATCCATTGAAACATGATTGTATTGAAGTTATTACTATTACGACGAAACCCAGACAAGACTTGACAGATGTTCCATTACCAGATCCAGATCTGACACTTTATGTGGATGGTTCATGCATGAGAACCGGTACAGGTGAATTAGTGGCCGCCTACGCAGTCATGACAGACACCGAAGTTATAGAAACCAATTGTATCGACACCCTGTCAGCTCAAGCAGCAGAGCTCATCGCTCTGACACAAGCCTGTATTCAAGCCAAGAATAAGAAAGTTAACATATACACTGATTCACGTTATGCATTCGGAGTCGTCCACGACTTTGGAGTCCTCTGGCGAGAGAGAGGTTACTTAACTTCTCACGGTGCCAACATCCAACACGGTCCCCTCATTCAAGCCCTGTTAGATGCAATACATCTACCTACTGCGATATCTATTATGAAGTGTAAGGCACATACAAAGGTCACCGATATTATCTCCCAGGGTAACGACCTGGCAGACAGAACAGCTAAGCAAACTGCTCAAAATCGAATTCATGTAATTGACGTGACAAAGACAATAGTCCCGACACCGACACACTGCATGACAGTCAGGGATCCCGCACATGATGTAATTGACATACAGACACATGCAACACCAGACGAAATCAAGAAGTGGACTGAACTAGGAGGGATCCAAACAGATCAAGGATGGATGACAAAGGGAAAATCTACATGGTTTCTCCCCGACTCCATGGTTCAAGTTATCATTAACACAGTACATAGTCCAGCACACCTAGGAGAAAAGGCCATGCTAGACAGTATTCAACACATATGGTACAATAAAAACTTACGAGCAGCAGCCAAACAAAAAGTGCGTACTTGCATGATTTGTTGTCAGTTCAATCCAGGTAAAAGCATCCCCGTAGAGCAAGGTGGATTTCAGCCTCCCGATCACCCTTTTGAAGTCGTCCAGATGGATTATATCCAGATGGAACGTTGTCGAGGATTCAAGTATGTCCTCGTAGTTGTATGTGCACTTTCCCGGTGGACAGAAGCATATCCAGTCCCAGACTACACTGCTCCGACCACTGCCAAGCAGCTGGTTCGTGAATTCTTCCCGCGTTATGGTTTGCCCCGTATCGTGTACTCAGATAATGGTCAGCCATTCTCATCCGAGCTTGTGAAACACATTACACTCCTGTTAGGCTATCAGTGGAAGTTCCACTGTGTCCGGCATCCCGAGGCAGCAGGTCTCGTGGAACGCCATAATCAGACTCTGAAAATCCGACTTTCAAAAATATGTAGAGAGAAAGGCGTTGACTGGATAGTAGCCTTGCCAGTTGCCCTCTTCTATATGAGGATGGTGGCGCATTCTCGAACCGGGCTATCCTCGTATGAAGTGGTCTTTGGTAGGCCACCAAATATGTGGGGGACGCCTATACCTCGTAAAATCACAGATGTTGACTGTATTATGCTGACAGATTACCTTGCCTCCTTGATGTCTGCACTACAATCTTGTCGTTCACAGGTAGCTGCAGCCTTTCCCGACAACACCGAGGTGAAGCCCCATGAAGTGGTCCCTGGCGACTTTGTCTTCGTTCGTAATTTCGACCCGAGAAGTCCACTGGAGCCCGCTGGCAAACCCCGAAGTTGGTTCTTCTGACGACGAGGACTGCCGTTAAAGAGGAGGGCAGAAAAGGGTGGCTGCATTCGAGCCACATTAAAAAGTTTCACAGACTCCCTTCGGACTTGGACTCTAAGCCCTCCCCTCCTCCACAGACTGATTCAAAACTCCCCCTGGTTGAGAAAACCGCCTCCGAAGAATATAGACTAAAGTTACGGTCTAGCAAGTCAGACAGTTTAATTGTTTAAGTCCTCCCCTAGGTGAATCGGTTAAATTAGTTTCTGACATGTATCCCCTAGACCGAGATAGAGAGAGAGATAGACAGAGACAACTCAAGAAACGTGCATATTGTAAATCACTTCGTAGTCACTGTATAGTGACATTGTTGATTATGTTTTTTCTAAGTCTTCTGATTATTGCTGCCAGTATATTACTGCATATCTACTACCCTATCTTCAAGCGTGCACAATCTGCTTACAATGTCACTGCCGAACATTCTTTTAGCGAGTTACCTCCACATGAATTGTCTTACAGACTTGCGCTGCGCAACAACACATTCATTAGTATGTTACATCACTCCCATCTGACCAATAACGCTACAACTTGTTGGATATGTGGCCGACTCCCTCCATACCAGAAATACAAGGGAGTCCTGCCCCTCTTCCCGTACCCGTTCACTCACAACGGCTCATGTGGTGCGTGGTTTAGAATGATTAATTCTTTAGATTCTGATACTGTGATCTATGACGGGAATTGGGTTTGGGGAAACCTGAACTTAGTTCTGCTTAAAGTCTGTTACCCTGACAAGAAGGGACTTCCCACTGGAACAGGAACTGATCTAGAAAACGAAGTATATGGATTAGGTAACTATACGATTAACCTCCTGATTCTAACTGTTGAATCCGAAGCTGCACCAGTATTACCTGCTATGTCAGTATTACCAGTCACAGGTGAATTATGTATCAGAAAGAATGGTTCAGTACACTTAGGTCATAGTAAATGTACTACCATAGTCGAATTCAATGATCAAGGCAAGTCTACATTCAGAGCTACGCGACACTCCTACTTCGTTTGTGGTCATACAGCATACATACGCTTACCTTTAGATTGGGATGGTACCTGTTACATTGCATTCCTTCTGCCACCTGTTTTCCTAGCCCCTCCTGATTATCACAGAAATACCAATCTAGTAAACAATAGACTTCGAAGAGATCTCCCGATTGTCGACTACACTGAAACGGCATGGGAACAATACACAGACTTCAATAAAGGTTTCTTCCCCTACTTAGGTGCTGTCTTTAATAGTAAACTGATACGCAAATTAACTAGAACCCTCGAAGCGGTAGTGAATGAAACTACTTCTGCTCTAGGCAACTTAACAGAGGAACAGTCTGCTATGCGGGTTGTTGTTCTTCAAAATCGTCTCGTCATTGACGTCATCCTAGCAGATAGGGGCGGAGCCTGTAAGGTCATCGGGTCGAGTTGCTGTGTTTTCATTCCAGAAAACGCGCCAACAGTATATAAAGCTATCACACGTCTTCATAAGATTGCAAGTTTGATACATCAGGATCCAGGCACCTGGACTTGGTCCGGTTGGTTCTGGACTACGTTGACCGCTTGGGGATGGAAGATTCTATCCTTCCTAGGTATTGGCCTTCTCATAGTATTCAGTTGTTGCCTATGTTTACAATGTGGACCAGCGATTTGCGGCTTGTGCGCCACATCATGTATTCCTCATTCAAGTTCCCATTCAAAACGCCATAAGAAGAAAGAAGAGCAAATGATGTTACGCGAACAGATTGATCGATTTATGAGGATCGATATATCATGAAGGGTCCGTAGGGGACAAGGAGGGAATGAGGAAATATAAATTTTATGATCAATTGTGTCCCCTATCTTAGACCCCAACGACTCCGTGTACGCGCTACAAGTACATGTATGTTCCCTCCACTTCCAGCTATGAAGATGCAAATACATTTGCGTCCAACGTTAACATGTCCTCTTTCAGTTCCACCATGAATGGGTTGAATATTCCGTTCTTAAGTATGCCTTGCCAACGTCTTTATGTGGTGTACTTTACACGTTTTTCAGCCCTGGCGAAGTAGGCCCTGAATTCTGCCATCGAGCCTTTTCCCGCCTTCTGACTCTGAATGCTTCAGCCTGGGCCTGCATCTGTACCCGTGACCTTTGCCTTACTCCCTGTGCGGCTAACGGCGCTTGGCTCAGCCTGTTGCCTGCCACGACTGTATTCAACCTTCGAATTATCTGCTCCGCTCCTCGAAAATACATTCCTGTCTCGTAGTTCAAGTAAACATCCTTCCAGCTGCAGAGCAAAGGGCCCGGCCTCACTGTCTCCGTATAAGTAATTCATAGCTCCTGTTACCATGGTAGGCCCATGCCCCCTCGCATCTCATGCAGACACGTAGACGCTTATACACGCACTCCCAGTTAGTATAGAATAGCCTCTGCCCGAGAGACCTTTCCTTCCAGATAATATAGTTCCTTAAACATGAGATATTAGATACAGTTTGGGATTAGGTTGATCTGACATCCCAGACTTCTGTCTCCACATGTAGGGCTAAAAGTCAAGTCCCCCTTCATCCTCCAGTTACACGTAAATTACACGTCATGCTGCTGCGCGCGCATCTCTGCCATGTATTTCTGCTGACACTGCAGGATTCTCAGATGGATCCACCTACTTGTGACATCATGTCAATGATGTTTCTAGTTCACGCCTTCATGCACGCCTATTGTAACGCCTTCTTATTACGTATATGCATTCTTATCTCTCCTCTCAGCTGTTACGCCTTCTGCAATATGACATTACTGTAATGCATTGACTATATATATGAATGATTGTTAATAAAATGTTGTCTGTCAGTCCCTTCCCGAACCTACGTGGTGACGGAATGGTATGCCACCTTGGCTCGAGCCATATACCCAATTCCTTTTTAAGGAATAAAAACCCCTTTTGAAAACCTCAAATATCACGGATTTTGCCTCTTATTTTTATGAGTTATTCTTATTGAACTTTACCGCATAAATTAAGTATAGGTAATTTAATTTTACCACACAGTCCTGGTCATTAAACAATCAGCAGCAAAGCAAAGTAAATTCGGTAGAACCCAGGAAAGATGTCCTACACCGCCCCGCCCCCTGATACAAGAAAATGGCAGATCCCGGGTCCCTCTCAAACCCCTAGCATCCGAGTCGAACACCAGTCTCACCCTTGACCTCTACGAGTGTTCACCATGAGTTCCGCACACCGCACCCGCGTATTCACAGGATAAGTCAAAAGTTCAGCCAGTCCACGAATCTGTGCGGCGAGTCCAACGGATATCCACCGTCCACCACAATCCTCAGCCGCCATGACACTCGCCACGGTACGACCAGATCCCGACCGTTCCATACTCCACCACACTGCACAGCTCACACGATCGATAGATGTTCGCTGTTTCCGTCGGGTCACAGTTTCAATAAAGTCATAGGGGGACGAGCACGTGAACACGACCACAGGTGGACTCGCCAACGTGGGCGGGCGATACACCATGGTGGCGGGTTCAACCGCACACAGCGGTACAGACATTGCTATCCAGGCTTCGACACTAGATGGGCCTCGAGTCGTAGATTCCAGGATCAAAGTGGGAGAAACGGCTCGCTTAGGGGGACCAGACAGAGTCCTTATGCGATTGGGCAGTTTCGGTGTCATCCACGATCGACTTATGTGAAAGAGCAACCATGTAGGAGCACAGACCCTTAATGGCGGCCATCACGGTTCGCAATGATGGCTCTTCTTCACCCCGCACCGCCGCGAACTGATCGACTCCAGACATCAATGCGCCCTTCGGGTCACCCGATTCCCCCAGGGACCAAAGTGCGATGAGGGCAGGCGGGGGCAGGAGGCACACAGTCCAGCAACTATAGGGCCTCTCGGAAGGGGGCCCCACCCCAGCGGGAAGGGAACACCGAGAAGGGGACCCCGACCTCTCAGCCACTCACAGGATCATTACACCTCCACAATGCGGGTAGAACCACAGGCTCTCCACCAATCCAGGGGCAGGTTGCTCTCCACTTCTATCGACCGGGCCGTGTCTGGATCCCCTGGCGGCCGTTGTTGCACTGCAACCCGGCAGGGTCAGTACTCGAGGTCCCGGCTCTCGGTCAGCGTTAGGCCAAGAACTTCCACTCGATGTAACTCCGGCAATCCGGGCCGTAAGTTTCCCAGGACCACACCGCCAGCATCAGCAACGGGTCACCCACACGGGGGTGAGGCGGAAAAGCAGGATTTGTAGCAGGATATTCAAGCAGCAGGAGGAGGCCGAGAGCTTATGCGGCCATCTTCGTTTGTCGCTAGGCTCCTCCTCCCTATTGCTTTACTTTTAATTGCATTTACAATTTCAATCAAGCATTGCTAAGAGCTTTTGTATCCTTTTGTATGTGCAATATCTTTCTTGTGGTTTATAGTGCGCTTCAGTTCTATGGTGTTTCACGTTTTGGCCCTCCCTCCGTTTCTTCTCCCCGCTCCTGTTCGTGGCCCTCTGAATGTTAACTATCTGTATCAGCGCCAGAGTTTGTCTCACTGCATAAGTATGCTTTAAATGGCCACCACACGGTCCGGGGTGTACTTCGAATAGGCCTCCATGTGTTATCCAAATTCGCATTGCAATATATCATGTCTGCGTGCCATTCCGCAATAGTCTGGGCAGTACCCCTCATCCAGCGCATAGCTACTCGCCTTTTGACCAGCAGTAAGCCTATAACCACTAATTTACGGTCATGCTTGGGATTTGTTGTATCTATTCCCAGGATGACTAGCATTGGAAATTCCAGTATTGCTGTATTATTTCTTGGAGTTCTTCTATCACCTCCACCCAGTATGCGTGAATTTTTGGGCAAAACCAGGCTAGATATGGGGCTTGGCTATCGGCCGACGAGAATGGCCGCTGCCTGATAGAGCTCCCATTCCCCCAACTTGAACACTGACTTATCCTGTGCCACCCATGGCCAAAAGCTGAATAAAGCCAGCTGTGTCCCGTTCCTTGCCCCTCTGGGAACAAGTGGTGGAGGTTGCGGACTGATAGCTGCCTTCTACAGCCTTTCCTGGAGGTCCCGCACGGAGCGGTGATGGCGGCTGTCTGATGCCGATCGAAGTGAAGGTGGCCTCTGAGGCGGAAATGGCAATTGGTCTCTGAGTGACCCAGCTGAGGCCAAGAGGTGCCCCTCGCACAGCGGGTGGCTCGCCAGTGTCGGAGAAGTGACCGAGCAGTTCCAAGTTGTGCACAGCGGTCCGGTGAGTGAGGCGGCTGACGGAGACCCCAGCAAATGCCTGAGTGTCTCATCGCGCCGGAGGGGTGTCTGCGGCCCTGAAGGAACCGGGAGTGTGGAGACTCCCTGGGAAGTCCCAGAGAAGGGGAGTAGCAACGCGGGGTCCCGGCTCGGTGGATTAGATGCCTGTAGCTGGCAGCTGCCATAAATAGGCTGGGCCCCATGATCAAAATTGAGGCCCCGGCTAGAGGCCTTGCCGGGAGGAGAGTGCGGCTGACTGCGGTGTAGCAGGAGCACCGAGGGATAAGGTCACAGACCTGAGGGCAAATGTGAGAAGCCAAATGAAAGAGAGTGATCGCGGGAGAACGCCGTGGAGGCCATTAAGGGATCAGGGTTAGATAGCTATGAGGTCAGACTGAAGTACAAGTGGCGGGCGGACATGATGGAACCGTGGGCTTGAAGGTGTAACTGGGACTTATTTGATTGTTCCTCAGGCTAACAGCTGTTTCTAGAGAAGGCCTCACAGAGGCGTACAGGCGCTTTGAAGTGGCCGTAAGGGGTGGGAGGAAGATACTCCTATACTAGCTGTGGGAGCAGGCGCTTTGTAACGGAGCAGCAGATAATAGCAGCGAGGGGCCCTTGAGGTCTGAAGTGGATCACCTTGGCGGCTACCTGACTCATACAGGACAGCCACTGTAGGTTTCAACTGGTATCCTGCTTATCCTCAGAGACAGCTTTGCACTCCTTACATAGTGGGCGCGAAGTAGGGCGTTGGGAGTCCTGCGGTCTCTTCGATTGGCAACGCATAGATTTGTACTGCTGACACTGAAAGTGTGGCCAGGGGGCCGTACTGAACTCGGATCACAGGGAGATAACGAGGTGCAGGGAGATCCAGCCCCGGAGGAAATACTGTACCCTGGTGACCCGGACGGAGCACAAAGACACCGCCTGAGGGGGATCGGCACAGGAAGCCAAACAGTACAGGCGGAAAGCTAAGCCTAGTGGAGGGATTTGGCCTAGATATCCTGGGTCTAGGGCCGCGAAGAGCAAGCGATGTATCCGAGGGAAACACACACGACCCTTGTTACTCACACCGCTGTTTTGCGAGACCTCCTCTGCAGCCCCGTAATCTGGCACGCACACATGGCTTCAGGCGAAAAGGTCCTAAGGCCAATGCCTAAAAGCAGTTAGCTAAGTTTGCCTGGTCTAAAGCGGGAGAAAAAGGTGAATCGCCACAAATGGATAAAGACGGAGGGGCAGCTGCCTCTAAACAAGGAACAGAGCCAACCTTGCACGATGTCATGGCGGCTATTGGTGGAGTGCGTGCTTCATTGGATTTAGTCACAGTGGAGGTCTCTCTGATCAGGGCGGACTTCCGGAAGATGGATGATAAAGTTAAGGAGCTTAGAATAGTCACCAGCGCCTTGCAGACAGACACATCGGAACTTCAAACGCAGATGCGCGACTTGCAGAAGAATCAGGAGAGGATGTCACAACAGCTCAACGATTATGAATGATGGGCGCGCCGCAATAATATTCGCATTTTAGGGTTACCGGAGAGGGCTGAGGGGCCGACAGCGGACCTGTACATAGAAGACCTCATCACTAAACATTTAAAGCCTAAGACCCTGTCGAGTTATTTCTCCATTGAAAGAGCCCATAGAGTGCTGGGAGGCAGACCTAAACCAGGAGCACCCGAGGCCTCTCATTGCTCGAGTCTTCAACTTTCGGGATAGGGACATTATCCTGCAGACTGCGAGGTCTAATCCCCCACTGAAAGTAGACAACTATGAGGTTGCCTTCGTTCCTGATTTCACGGCCAAGGTCCAGGCCCAGCAACGCAGTTTCCAAGCGGTGAAGAAGGAGCTGCGAGACCGTGAGGTGAAGTACGCAATGCTTTTCCCTGCAAGGTTGAGGGTGGAATCAGATGGCAAATAGTGGTTCTTTGACTCACCAGAGGCAGTCTGGGATTGGATGGAAGGCTGGAACACTGTGGTTGGCCGTAGAAGAGACCACTCTGGCAACTCTGGCCTGCCCAGCGGAGACCGCGTAGAGGCTGCTAACAACGGCCCAGAGGAGTAGGAAGGCCAATCGAGGGAGCAAGACTGACAGCTCCTGGCTACATTGATGGAGAACTATCACCTACCTGAAAGCGCAAGTATGAGGGAAGTAAGATAGGGTTTGATATACCCAGAGGGGTCATAAGGCACAGTTCAAGGCTATGGGGTCTAAACGGTGTGATCTGAACGGGACTAGAAATGATGAATAGTGGATGGCTATAATACCACACAAGTGTGATGTGTACAAGCGGGAATGGGAGCTAAATACCCAGTGCATTTTAAGCATGTCAGGGGGGAGAGAGGCACTCTGCCATGTTCGGGAGTGGGTAGCTCCAAATCCACGGGCAGGGGGGCATAGGGGATGGGGGAGTTTAATAGGATGTTTTACCGTTTACTGTTTTATTGATAAGAAATGTGATTATGTGATCATAACATGCAAGGTAGCTATGCTGCAGATTGGACGTGCTAAGAAGGATATGTGGGTACACCCCGCCCGCCCTCCCTCTGTTTGCATTGATTTCTGTGTCTGGGGTGTGTGGATTGAATAGATATGGGGGGATAGAGATCGGACACTTTCAGTAATGACCTGGAATGTGAACGGGGTAGGTGATAAGATTAAGAGAGGGATAGTGCAACAGTATTTGAAGTGGCACTCACCTGATGTGGCTTTGATGCAAGAAACGCACCTCATGGGACAGAAAAGTAAGGCCCTCTCTAGGTGGGGATACAAACTATTGATACATGCTGACTACACCACGGTATCAAGGGAGACAACAATCTTGGTGAAGAAAAGTACACCTCTTGTAGGTCATAAGACATGGGCATACCCGGGGGTATGGTTCGCAGGGGCGGAGGTCCAATGGGATGGCAGAGACATAAATATAATTTCTGTGTATTCCCCGCCTACTCTGGGTAAGACAACACTGGAAGACCTTGGAGCTAAACTGACAGGACTCAGAGAGGGTACGCTAATCATGGAGGGAAACTACAATATGACCGTGGATGATACCATTGAACGCCACCCGCCAAAGTCTAGAGCGCAATCAAACGCCCTTATGGCGGACTTTACAAAGGCAATGGGTTTGGCAGACGTGGGTCATGCGTCCCATCAAACGGATAAATTATTCACATACTGTTCTAATGTGCACAAGAGTCTATCACGTATTGACTACTTTCTCACACATTTGTAGTCGATAGGTAACTTCGCGCAGTATAGAGTCTTGCCCAGAGGTATATCGGACCACTCCCCAGTCTGGGCTGAGTATACTCACTGGGAACGGCAGCCACGCACCACCATTGTTCTTAACCGATGGCTTCTACAAATACCGGACATAAGGGAGGAACTCCGTACACACACACATCACTATTTTACCGAGAATGTAGGCTCGGTCGAATCTGCGCAGACAATTTGTGAAGCGTACAAGGTGGTTCTAAAAGGACATGCTTTATCGTTAAAGACAGGATATATCGCCAAGAGACGGGCACTTTTAGTCCAGGTGGAGGAAGACCTCCTTAAACTGGAGCGGGAACAGGCACAAGATCCCTCACCAGAAACTAGTCATAGACTCCTATTGAAACAGGATGAATACAGAGTAAAGGCCAGGGAACGTATGATGGCTAAATATCATGCCACCCAGCATAAACTATATGAAATGGGGGATAGGGCTTGCAGGACACTGGCGTTGCTGGAGAGGCAAGACCAAGGAACGCGATGGGTACACAAACTGACGAAATCAGGAGGTGTCATAGTAACACATCCACGAGAAATAGTGGAGGAATTCGCCAATCACCTGGAAGGGATATACTCCCCCTCTACACGATTCGCGCCAGCTTATCCGAGATAGTGACGTGCCGCACCTCTCCGATGCAGAGAGGGAATCCCTAGAGGAAGATCTCTCCAATTAAGAAACCAGCAAGGCTTTAGGATAAATTAAATCTGGTAATACTATGGGGCCTAACAGCATACCGGTCGAGTTCCTAAAAGCTACTGCCTCCCAGACGGTGCCACACTTAAAAGCCATGTATAAAGAGAGTCTGCAGATGGGTAGATTACCAGTGGACCAGCGGCTGGCCACTATTGTGATCATTCACAAGCCGGGGAAGCCAGCAGACAGCTGTGGCTCCTACAGGTCAATCTTGCCGATCTATATAGAGGCAAAGGTCTTGGCAAAAGCTCTGGCAAACAAGGTAGTGACGGTTATTACCACACAGATTCATCCGGACCAATCTGGCTTTATGCCAGGAAGAAATACGGCCCTTAATGTTAGACGCCTTCACAACGTGATGGCTCGTAGGCAGTATATGGCAGAGGACGCAGCGGTGTTGTCTTTAGATGCCTCTATGGCATTCGACTCCATAGAATGGCCTAACTTGTTTGAAGTCTTGGAAAGGGTGGGACTGGGGCCGAAATTCATAGCCTGGGTGAAACTGTAGTACACAGAGGTGTTAGGGCAGGTGAGAGTTCACAGTCATACGTCCCGCACATTCCGGTTACGGAGAGGAACTAGACAGGGTTGCCCGCTATCCCCGTTGATATTCTCCTTTTGTTGGAGCCCCTTGCGGCCTGGGTGCGCCGCGATGTGATGATATGAGGATTGCATTGGGCGGACGAGGTGGAAGATCGCATATCCTTGTATGTAGAAAAGATATTGCTATATTTAGCCGCCCCATATTAGTCGATCAGAGTGGTTCTCGCCATTTTCACAAACTTTGGCAAGTATTCGGGGTATGCGATTAATTGGAGCAAGTCCATACTGTTTATGTTAAAGGGCCAAGTCCCCCTACTACAGATTGAGTGCACCATAGCGGTGGCGAAGTAGGGATTTCGTTACCTGGGGGTATATGTCACTTTGGATCCAGCCCTTTTCTATAGCTCCAATCTGGCCCCCATGATGTTTTTAATTTTGTTACCAAACTAACTGACCGAAATACCTTGTTACATTACAAGAGCAATCACCCCAATAGCCAAAAGAACAATATACCGTTTGGACAATACTTGCGTATCAGACGAAATTGTACTAATATGCAAGAATATAACAAACATGCAGATGCCCTATCCGCCAAACTTAGAAATAGGGGATACCCTAAAAATCTAATCAAACGTGCGTACAAACATGCAAAGTATTACAATAGAGAGGCACTCTTTGAGAAAAATAATGATAAAAGAAAGAATGATAAGACTAAAGACAGACTAATCTTTGTAACCAACTTTAGTGCAGCAAGTAACAAAATTAAAAACATCATAAATCGAAATTGGTCGTTACTTAATGATAGGCCAGGAGAAAATATTCCTAAACCTATGTTTAGTTTTCGTAGAAATAGAACAATCAAAAACTGCCTGGTCCATACTTTCAAAGAAAAGACCCGTAACAACCAAAGCACCATCAATAACACACCCCTCCCAGTCGGGAAATTTACTTGTAACATCTGTCTAAACTGCACATCATTGATCAAAGGCAACTCAGTATCATACAATGGAGTAGAACACAAGATAAAAAACTTTGTGAATTGTAAAACTAAAAATCTGATCTATATGATTAAGTGCCCCTGTAATAAAGCCTACATTGGAGAAACAGCTAGAGAGATAAAAACTAGAATAACAGAACATAAATCTGCCATCAGAACGCAAAAGAAATCCGTCCCATTAGTGGAACATTGGTTAACACACAACCATAAAATAGAAGATCTTAAATGGTGTGTGGTCGACGTAATATCACACAGTACCAGAGGCGGCAATGTGGATAACAAGAGAAAGAAAAGAGAACAATTCTATATGTCTTTATTTAATACCTTCCGTACTGGGCTAAACAACAGAGAGGAATGGGAGAGATTAATTTTATAAAATAGCAAAGATGAATGGGAATGTTTAATCTTATGTAACCTACTGTAAAACTCTTAACTCTTTATGCCCCCGTGTCTAGATCCAGGGCAATAATCCCATTGCAATCATGTAACATTGAATGTTCAGCCCTTTTTATCTTCCTAGGATAAATACATATAGACATCTACATAAATAGCACTTGTTGTGTTTTCTGTTCCTCCATAAAGTATTGTCGAATATGGTAGATATGCCGAATGGTATTGTTGCATGCAAATTCGCTTTTTCTGTACACACTCAATGCGGGCCGCTTGAGGGTATACAGAAAAGACAGAGATCAGAGAAAGCATATAAGCACCAGCAAACAAATATCATTGAATGTAAATAAAGACAAACAACACTACGTAATGTGAGATTATATGTAAATTGATATTATAGCCATACGTATATCTGTATTTTCCATTCTGTATTTTCTATTCTGTATTTATTCAATGTATTATATGCGAATACCTCGTTCATACAGATAAAATGGTAAGACTGTTATTAGTTTCTAGCAGTATTCGGAATGGTGAAATCAGCATTGTTTACTGACATCACAGTTACTAAATTCTGGTTTTAAGCCAACCTCAGAGATGTATTTTGCGTTTCCCCACAACAGCTTATTTCAATCTGCCCGTTCCAATATGGCCGCCACGATAAAATTCGGCACAATTGAACATAGGGGCATATATAAACGAATCTTCAAAATATGAGCAAAAATCGATTCGGGAAAATAGATAATATATAACAGTATGCTAATTGCCGTAAATCATAAATAAAAACATTGCCGAGGTCAACATTGCTGGTGTTGCACTTCCGGGTCAGCGTGCCCGTTTTTCGGTACAAAACTAGAATGCGTTGTATCAAACATACCTACATCAATCAACGGTATATATAAATAAATATGATATGAATATCTAACTAAGAAGTTCTAGTTTGATGACTGCGGAATAATTAGTAACTCACTACTTCCGGGTCAACTTGGGAATCGCCAGCATAAAAACGCCGGCCGCTAGCATTCAGGTCACTCTTCGAATTTCCATGAAGACGAAAGCACGGAGGAGCAGGGAGGCCGTATTTTTAACACAAGGTGAGCGATGGTCTCAGGGGTTGAGGGTAGATAGAAGATAGAACTATTCCGGTTAAAAAACCCTGAGAATACCCACCCTACAAGCGTTTGTGAGCCTTGCCCATAATCTATTGATAGTCGGTAGAAACAACCTGGACCAATATAAAGGGATATTTGGATAATAGCGGTCAGTATAATCTCTGTAATCCCTTGAAATCTTTGTTTTTCCATATGGAGCTTTAGATATGAACAGATGATTGGGCTTTTTTTGAGTCAAGCTTAAACAATTAAAATACATCTTGTGCAAATAGACTGACTGATAGTTATTTCTTAAATTTAGCTTCTTGTTTTAGTCATTTGACAAGCCCCTTCCGTATTTCTTTGTCGTATATCTACAGATTTCTGCTTCCACCCATAAAGAGAAGAATTGGATAAATATCAAGAATCATATAACTATCATGAATCCCATTCATTAAAAGACTCGCCTGATATTAAAACAGGTTAGTATACCATGTCTATGACATGATGGTAACAAATATCACCTTCTTTCTAAAAACACCATATATGTGAAGATAGCTTAGACAGATATGATCTTTATATATTCAGGTCTAAAGACCCAAAGAAGCTACTCCTCCTTACCAACGGTGGCCCCTCCGTGCGCACAGAAGATCTTAGTTCTGTCATTTGAGGTAAATCGATACTGCTCACAAACTTAAGGGCTAAGATCAAATGTAGATAAATGACTATGTTGAGCCTTCTTGTGCTTATTGTTTATATAGCTCAAGGAAACATGAAATACCTGAGAAGCTTGTAGCATATTGGAAACTATTTGAAACGCATCAAATTTAAAATACAGGTACGAGTTATAATTTGCATCTAAATTTTAAAGGGTTGAACTCATGTAGATAGTGGATGTGAAGAAACTAGAGGAATATGTCTCAGATATAATGAGAACCTCATGTGTGATCTCTAAACGAGCTCCTTAATATTGGATTCTTTAAAGATCTGGTGATTTAAAGTAGGGGTTCTAGCATGTCTAAACACGTCTAGGCATTAAATGGTTTAAAGAAAAAACAAGGCGAGTGTGATGAACTAATAAAATAAACAACAAACACTAAAATACTCTTATTTAATTTATAGATACGAGTCAAATGTTTTAAATGTCCTGAAGAAGGTGTCAAGAGTGAAAAAGCACCGAAACGCTGCGTCGACTGTTTTAACTTTGACTGTTTGAGATATCCATTGTATTACCACGTTTGGTGGTTTTTAATAACTTGTTTTTGATTATGTTTTAGATTGTAACCCAGTTGGGAGGTAAAGAATAAATTTCATGATCATTTTTAATATGACAAAAATCGTTTGCCTGGTATATTCATTGGTGGTTCCAATTTAATTTATTTTTTGGTTCAGTTGTTCACTCTGCCTTGCGTGTTTTTAATTTGTATTGTGATATAGAGAATTATCCTACTGAAGCGAGACCCCGTCTATGAACATCAATTTAGCAATTCCAATCTGCTACTTTCAAGACAGGGACTCTAAACCTTTTCTGTTGCTACGATCCCCCTCCCTGCTATAAACTACAGGGGAACCTCCTATTTGTTATTACCATGGACCCAGTAGTACATTTACATAATTTGCGTTGCTCTATTATATGTTATCAAGTCAGGGGCATCAAGCCCGTCTGAAGCATCTGGAAGGGCCAGCGTGTTCCATCCTACCCGGGACTGTTTCCCAGCCTATGCAAGGCGAATCAGGAGAGTGCATAGCGTACTAAAATCTGATTTCGGTAGCAATATTGGAATATTAGCGAACAAAAAGAGAAATCTCTGAAGCACTATAATTTTTATCAATTCTATGTGGCCCAATAATGAGAGGAGGAGGCTTATCCAGTTCTCTATCACGTCCGTTAAGCGGTGTAGTGCCCTCCCATAATTCTCTCTAATCACAACATCGTGGTCAGAGTGCCCTTGTATTCCTAAATATCTCACAGGTTCGCTGGTCCACACCAGGGGGAATTCAGTAGAGGTAGGGGTGGTGACTGATGTTAATGGAAATATCCGCGATTTCTCCCAATTGATTTTTAACCCAGAGGTACCACCAAATCTTACTACCTCTTGTAGTACTGGTGGCAGGTTGCGCTCTGGGTCTCTTATGAATAACAGGGTGTCGTCAGCATATGCCGATATAATTAATTTGTAACTCGGAAACCTTATACCTCGATTCGAGTTATATCCGCGTAAGGCACATGCCAGGGGTTCTGCTAAGAGGGCATATAAAAGGGGGAGAGCGGGTAACACTGTTGGGTGCCTCGTGTAACTTGTATGCGGGTAGAGAGGATCCCGTTCATGTAGATACGAGCTGTAAGGCTTGATAAAGGGCTTGTATTCGTTTGATATAAATCTGCCCACTCCCACCCGCCGCAGAGTTGCCAACATAAAGGAGCATGCCACTGAATCAAATGCCTTTTCGGCATCAAGGAACACCTCTGCCTTCTGGATTTCTGAGTTTATTAAAGTGATAGCTCTGAACAGTGTTCTAAGATTACTGGTCAGGGTTCGCCCAGGGACAAACTCATAGAGCTCTGCCTCAACTATACGCGGGAGAAGAGGAGCTAGTCTATTCGCCGGTATTTTGGCAAATAGATTTGTGTTAAATAGTGATAGGGGTCGATAAGAGCAGCAGTGCTCCTCCGGTTTCCCGGGTTTTCTTATTGCTATAAGTATCGCCTCACGCATTATGGCTGGCATGACGCCATCTCGAGCCATCTCCTCGTACAGATTCATTAAGGCAAGGGTTAGTTTGTCTTTGTATGTCTTATAGAAGGCCACCGTAAGTACCATTGGTTCCAGGCACCTTCTCGTTAGGCATCTCATTGAGTGCAGCAGTTATTTCCGTGAGCCGAAGTGGGCCATAAGTCTCTCCCTATCCTCATTTGCAAGCCATTCCATTATAATATGACCCAGATAGTCAAGCATGTCTTCTCCCGATGCGGATGGGCGAGATGTATAGAGGTCTGAATAGTATTCGCAAAATATGTTTAATACTGCAACTGATCCAGCTATAGGTATGCTATCTTTATTGTTCACACTATGTATGTCATTTGCAGTTTTGCTAGGTTGAGTTGTGGATGCCAGTGCGGCACTAGGACGCTCACCCTCCCCATACACCCTGGCCGTTCCATACTTGCCCAAGTGCGCAAACTCAGATTGGGCCAACTCATTACACTCTTCCAAGGTGGCTTTAATCCGCACCTGTAGGTTCGGGTTCAGTTGTTTCAGCTGTTCTGATTCAATTTTTTTTAGTTCCCCTTCGAGCTTGCTTAGTCAGCCTCTAATGGAGCGCAATACCCCAGCATGTTTAGAGATGGTAATACCACGTATATATACCTTAAAAGCTTCCCAGAGTGTTAACATTTTGGGGACACTCCCTGTGTTAAGGCTAAAGTATTCGTCAACAGCTTATGCTATTTCTTCACCACACACTGAGTTTCAAAGCAAATATTGTGGGAACCTCCACATAGTTGTTTTCGGGTTCATATCTGGTACTTTTGTGGTAAGCTGTACAGGGGAGTGGTCAGAATAAGTCCTGAGGAGATGCGGGCAAGACTCCATGTGTGTTAGCAGGGAGCCGGACATTAGCCAGAAATCGATGCATGTGTGGGTTTCATAGACTGTGGAGTAGTGAGTATATTCTCTGCCGTGTGGGTTGGTGTGGTGCCAGACTTCTACCAATCCGCCTGCCTCTGCTATAGTGATAATCGCACAAGCTGCTGCTGCTGCAGGTTTCCGCAGAGGGCCTTTAGATCTGTCTATCGCTGGTGATAATATACAATTGAAATCACCCTCCCACAATTGCGGTTTATGGGCGTATGCAGTTGTCTTACTATGTAGGGAATGATAAAAATGGGGATCGTCATAGTTAGGGTCATATACTCCTATCAGTAAGGTTTCAAAGCCCCCAAATAAGCAATTGGCAATCACTGTCAGTCTCGCCCACAGTAACACCCCACGGGCATGCGAGTTGAACCCAGCCACCAGACACTCTCCTCTCATGGTACGTAGCAATAGGATACTAGTTTGGGGGGCCAAGTGTGTTTCTTGCAGTATAGCCACGTCTATATTGTGCCTGTGGAGATATGCTATTATTTTCCGTATCTTATGATGGTCGTTAATGCCACGTACATTCCACGTAAGGAATCTTTAAGCTATCCCTACCTTCTGTGCTGAGCCGGCTGCTTCAGTTGTGTCACCTGTGTCCATCATTGTCAGGTGTGTCCCCCTTCGTGTGTTTCGTTTTCGCCAACTAATATAATGCAACAACATAAAGCCCCAATACAGACCCTCCCTTCCCACCTACGCCTCTTCCCCCTACATGAGGCTCTGTTCACTAATTCCCCCATACCAACCACTGTAGAAATTTTAACGAAAGAAATATGGAATCAAATAAAAAAAAGGCAAAGGCAAATATAAATCATTCCAACAAAACGAAAAGGGTGGTAAGCACTCGAGGGCGGTGAGTGCCGTGCCATCACTGTTGTATTGATACTGTTGTATTGATACTACATATAAAGTGTTCATGTTCTTATCGTGTCTCTGCTGCATCTTTATGCCGCATATGTCCTTATACCCTTGCAGTATTGGCAGGTCCGTCATTACCGATCTCTGTACTTTTAAGGATATTATTCCAGCCCTTGCAATGCTAAGGTGCCCTAGAGTCTTAAGGGCCCATTAGGATCACGGGCGGATTGCCACCGTCCGCATGGCGGTGGCGATCCGCCCGTGATCCGACCATGCCCGCCACCCAATTCCCCCGCCATATTACTATGGCAGGCGCATCCTAATTGCCCCCACGGGACCCACGCCCTTATGGCGGGCGGTCCCGTTTCCCGATAGGGTGACCGCCCGCCATCCTAATCACCCCCTTAGTCTATTTCACCAGTTTAAGGCGTTCTGTGAGACCCCCCCAATGCTATGCCCATTTTACCAGTCTGTCCAATTGCCAATAGTCCGACAGCGTGCAAGGTGGGAGTTCTTCAATACCCACTGGTGATGAGCCGTGCAGCTCTTTCAATGTCTTATTAGCTATCTTCACTTGTCCTGTTCGTCCAGGCCGCTAGTGGCTGCAGTGCATTTCTTTGCAGCGTCTACTTTTTTAATCAGTTTTTGGAGACTTTTCAAGTCCATGTGGATTTTGGGCTTGCCCTCCACCATGACTCTCATTTGCGCCGGATATAGCATAGCATATTCTATATTAAGTTCACGGAGCGTCCTCTTTTCAGGAGCAAACTGATGTCTCGATTCTTGTACTTGGGGAGTGAAATCAGGATATAGTGATATTTATGATCCTTCATAGCTAAGTGTCTTAAGCTCCCTTGCACGTCGCAGAGCAATAATTTAGTATTCTTGCTAAGACTGGACGCGGAGGGGCCCCAGGTATCGGGCGTGGGGCAGGAGAACGATTGGCGCACTCGACTATAAACATACTTGAGAAAGTTTCTCGTCCTAGCAGCTTGACTAGGAAGTTTTCAGTGAAGGTCTCCATGTTGCCCGTAGCAGTGGTTTCTGCCAGGCCGACTATGCGTATATTATTGCGCCAGAAGCACGCTTCTAGGTCCTATGTCTTGCTCTGTAGTAGTACCAGGGTTTTTTCAGCTTTGTTGTGGCTTTCTGTAGCAAGTGTTTGGAAGTCTTTAGCATCCGAGATGCGCCTCCTAACCACATTGAGTTGTACCGAATGCTTATCAATTCTTTCGGACATCCGGTCCATGCAGTAGGAGAAGGAGTCGACCCTCCTGTCAATGGTGGCTAGGCTTTGTTGCATTGTTATTAGCAATTGCTTTTAATCAGCATCTTGTTTTCCTCCATTAGCACCGTCTGCCTGTTCCTGCGCAGGGGCGTCCTCGTTACGCACCTTCTGTGATTTGCGTAGATCAAAATTCAACTTCGGCTGGGTCCTGTCTGGCTTCCCCATGGTGCTAAGGTTGCAGAATTGGCCACAGTTCTGTATCTCTCCATTGGGTGCCTAGCTAGGTATTCGCAGCCGTGTTCCAAATCAGTCACCTTTAATTTCCATGCTTCCCTTCCGGGCTGTTCAGACCGCTGTTCTGCAGGGCGGCGAACTCAGTCAAGTTGTGCTTGCGTCTGCAGACCCAAGTTCTTCCTTGGTTATCAGAGGCCCAGCAGGTCCAAGCAGAGCTCCGTTTAGTCCTCGTGTGCATTGCAGGGGCACGAGCACAGGCCGCAGGACACCCGGTAGCAAGAGAGTGTTTCGCTTAAAAGGCTGGGAAGGCTCCAGCCGTACACCAGCGCAATACCACCATGCGCAGTTCATACACACCACGCCACACCCTCCAGTCGTGCTACTCACATCATTCCAGCAGGAGCACAGCAAGGGGGGGCGTCAGACCAACACGCGGAGCCCGAAGCTCGTGCCGCAGGCCTCCTGCAGATATTCAGAGCGGGTAGGGAGGATCGGCGCCGCCCACAAAGATCAGTATCTGCCGCTGCAGCTTACAGGGTCCACGGCCGAGCAGGCCACACCCATAGTTTTTTGCTTCCTCATCCTGCTGTTCGCAGCATGTCACGGAGCCCAGAAAAGATGGCCCGGGGTACCTTTGGGGTATCTTCCCGCAGTAAGTAGGTCACTGCATGCACACCAGAGGACGGTAATTGCAAGATTTTTGGAGGATTTAGTTGCGCCCGGCACCCAGTTACGGTGCGGCCATCTTGTAATCAGGCAGACTCCGCCCCCCCAATCGCAAATTAGTTAATGCGAAACCCTTTTGCATCTATGGTCTAGAAACGGAATGGAGTAGTATTACCAAAAAGTGATTATATAATTGTGATTGCGACTCTGTAGAAATCGCAATTAGATATTCACTATCAGCCTGATTCGTCAAGCCAAAATCGGCTCGCAAAGGGCCAGATTCTGAGAATCTGGCCCTTTGCGAGCGCTATTTTTGCATTTGGGATTCATCATCCCAAATGCAAAATCGCTATTTAGAAACTCGCAAATTTGCGAGGAATAGCATTTAAGGAATCTCTATTAGAGATTCCTTAAATGCTATTCTTGAAACATTTTAAAATTGCGAAATCGCAATTTTCGGCCGCTATTTAACACGAGGTCAAACCTCGTGGTAAATAGCAAAAACTTGCATGTTACACACACATGTCCTTTGGACATGTGTGCGCGCATCACCTGTTGAAATGTGCATTTAAGGGGTGCTACAGGGTGTCCTTTGGACACCCCTAACACCCTTCAAATCGCTATCTTATTTGCGATTAGCAAATTGCTAATCGCAAATAAGGAATACTCCCCGTTCATTCCTATGGGCCTTTTGGCCCATAGGTACGAATGGGGAGTTATTCCTTATTTGCGATTAGCAATTTGCTAATCGCAAATAAGGAATCTGTAGAAATCACATTAATTTTGCGATTCCTACATGAATCCCGTTTTGCGAGTCTGTAATAGCGATTCCTTATGAATCGCTATTTCAGACTCGCAAAACGGGTCTTTCATGAATCTGGCCGTATTTTCTTGCATACTATTTTGCATTCCTAAAATAGCGATTACCTGAAATTGTCTATTTAAAGATAGCAAAATGGATTTTTGATACACGTGGCCCTATGTCTGCATTCAGGTCTCTGACCTATATTGGGTAATGATGGGTAAAGGAGCATTGGCCGCTGCAGACAGCTGCAACCAACATTGTCAGCCAGGTTCATGTTCATCAAGTAATCAACTCTGCTCGCATTCTCAAACCACTGTGGGCTTAATTTCGAATGCATCTGTCATTCTTGGTCTCTGAACAAACACATATTTGTACAGGAATTGCAATTATAAGTGTTGTGAAATTTATGGCATCTAGTAATTACCGGGTGCCATAAAGAGCACACCCTGAGATTCCTGCCACCCTGATAAACAGCAGCAGGCCAAACCTTCCAAAATTTAACAGGAAATAGGTCTGGTAAATACTCGACATGTGGCAATTTCTGCAGAAAGATCCAAAATCTGCATGTTGTGCCCCACTTTCCAAAGATTTAAATTGTAGTAGGAGATATTTATAACCCTTAATAAATTTAAATTCCTGGGTTGATTTTATATATATGCGAATTCCATTTAGCCCCGTATAAGTGCCACTGCCTCATCCTGTAAAGATATATAAAGGGGTCCCTGACCAAACACACAACACTTAGAAATATTACTTAATTATTTGAGTAGAAACAAGACACAAATGATGGTGAACAGTGTTTTTATTATCACTGTACCAAAAAAACCATGTATTGATTTTACGATTGCTAGTATAGTATACAAAATTCAAGTGCGCCCACAAAGGAAGGGGGAGGGAGTGCAAGGGAAGGGGTGTGTTTCAATTAGTTAACATCACTAATCAAAAAAATCATTAAGCACCAATCCACAACTGAAAACATTATCATTGATCCATATGTTGAAGATCAAGAAAAAACACATGTTGAGCAGCAGAACATATCACATAAAACAGAAACTCCCGTGATGATTATTATTATCAATCTTGGGTTAAGGAGTTCTTGTAGACCACCATCTACCTACAAGAACTCCTTAACCCAAGATTGATAATAATAATCATCACGGGAGTTTCTGTTTTATGTGATATGTTCTGCTGCTCAACATGTGTTTTTTCTTGATCTTCAACATATGGATCAATGATAATGTTTTCAGTTGTGGATTGGTGCTTAATGATTTTTTTGATTAGTGATGTTAACTAATTGAAACACACCCCTTCCCTTGCACTCCCTCCCCCTTCCTTTGTGGGCGCACTTGAATTTTGTATACTATACTAGCAATCGTAAAATCAATACATGGTTTTTTTGGTACAGTGATAATAAAAACACTGTTCACCATCATTTGTGTCTTGTTTCTACTCAAATAATTAAGTAATATTTCTAAGTGTTGTGTGTTTGGTCAGGGACCCCTTTATATATCTTAACGTATTACCCAGGTCCCATTGACCACATGGGTCGAACCCCTCTATTCATAACTGCCTCATCCTGGCCACGTTGCAGGTCGGCTTTCCAATTGGGAACATGAAGTGAATACCGACTGAACGGAACCACCAACCAGCAAGTTGGATACACTGCATGCTGGGTAATGCAGTCCGAATAGTGGAGGCCCCGGTGATTCCGTGCAACGTTTTCCAGGTGCACTCAACACTACTTCAGTGACTGAGCCAATAAGAGACTTACTTAGAAGCTGCTAGCACCAGAGGAACTTTTTAAACTAAAAGGCATTTGATAAAGGATGAACTCTGAAACGCGTCATGCCAGTTTAAATAAATGTTTTTTTACAATCCCCGCTGTGTCGCCTCTTCTACTTCGAAAGAAGAAGATCGCCCTGGTGTATATATATATATATATATATATATATATATATATATTACAACAGGTTTTCCCCGGTCCCGGGGAGAAGTGGAGTCGCAGAAAGGACGGCTCTGACACGCTTATCTCAGTGAAAATTCAAGATTTATTTTCATCAATCCATGTGGGGGATTCAAACAACAAAAAGCAACCAACGCGTTTCGACAGCGTCCGCTGTCTTGATCACGGTTAGTTTGGTTTGTGAGGCTCACAGTTTTATGAAACAAGCAAAACATTGAAGTTACACCCCCTCGGTCTCTGGAACCCGCCCCTTAGTTCTGGGTGTTCTGGGACTGGTAGTCTGCGAATTACCACCTTGTACTGGTATAGTTATTTTAAACGTTTTCATCAGCGAGTACCTGGGGATGCATTACCTTTCTTCATTTTTATATGGCATGCTGTTCACATTTGTTGATTTTAACATATTAGTATAAATTAACAATTGCATTGTAAATACCATTTTGTTATGGGAAGGCCATAGGGAACCCATTAGTATTTGAATCCCGCCCTCCAGTGGGCTATGGTGACGGATATACTGTATGGTGCTTGATGGGACTGGTAGTCACCAAAGGTTACATTTTAACTGCGTTCATCATAAAACCTGTATTGTGTCCCTAAGGATTTATACAATGGTGGCAAGTCATAGCGTTTCCTATGGTTCACGTTAATCAACCAAAATACAGTATATGAGCGAAGCCCATTTATCTTTCTACTCGGGTTCTTTTTAGCCGATTCCCGTTCTATTTGTCAAAAATACTGCCCTCTGGTGGGCTGGTTAGTGTACAGTGGAACAGCAGTCAGTTTCACATGTGAGCTTTAAATCAAGTGACAATAATGGGTGAGGTAGTGAAAAAGTAAATAAGGGAGAAATCAAGTTAAAATTGTTCATGGTTGGCGGGACGTTACAGAAGGGTTCAAGAGTTCAATTTGGTTAAAGGTGTATGTATAGTTCCTCCGACTGATTGAGCCCGAAAGGTGTCATAGTCCTGAAACTCAAGATGTGTTTCGATTCCTTTCGTCTGAGTTCTTTCTCATTGTGGCCACCCCTTGCTGAGAGACTCATGGTTTCAATGCCCCAGAAGCGTAGTTTTTTCCAGTCTCCTTCATGGTTCAGTTCCATGTGTTTAGCAACTGCGTTGCTTCTGTCCTTGTGTACAGTGGCCCTTACATGCTCAAGTATACGTTTTTCTAATTCGCAGATTGTGCTGCCTATATATCTTAGCTTGCATGGGCACTCAATCATGTATACCGTATTTTTGCTATTGCAGGTAATGCATTCTTTGATTTTCCAGGTTTTGTTGTTGGGCATCAGTATTTCCGTGGTTGGTTTTGCTATTTCGCAGATCTTACAGTTATAGCATTTCACAAAGCCCTTAGTTTGCAGCCATGACTTCTTATTGGAGGTTTGAAAGTGACTGTGAACCAATTGGTCCTGGAGGTTTTTCGCTCTCCTGTATGTCAGTATGGGGTGGTTACCCATTTTTTCTCCTATTACTGGATCCAACTGTAAAAGCTTCCAATTCCTTTTTAGTATCTGATTTACCTGCTTGGTCTCCTGACTGTAATCCGTGATGAACCTGATTGGTTCTTCTTGTGTTGGTGTTTGGATTTCCTTCGGCTTTAGGCATTCTTCCCTTGCTTTTTGATTGGCCCTTTCCCAACAAAGTTGTGTGGCTCGTTGGTTGTATCGTCTCTTGCTAAAGCGCTGCTTGGCGGTGTTGCTTTGTTTTTGCCATTCCTGCTCTTCACTGCAAATTCTCCTCAGACGTAAGAATTCTCCGTACGGGATACTTGATATGAGAGACTGCTGGTGGAAGCTAGTGGCTTCCAATGTTGCGTTTGTTGCAGTGCTTTTGTGATGCAGAGTCGTTTCAATTTGATTGTTTTGTATATACACCTATGTGTGTGTATATATATATACCTATATATATACCTATATATATGTATATATATATATATATGTATATATATATATATATATATATATATATATATATATATATATATATATATATATATATATATATATATATATATATACATATACATACATGGCTGGCTGGTTCCCATGTTTAGGTGCCCAGCAGCTCTTGTACAGAGCACCCTACAACACCTACGACGCTCTGAACCTGTTCAACTCAAATGTCTGTTTTTATATCAAACTTTTAAGCATAGAATTAGCTCAGCGCTATCCACGTTGAGCTAGAAATGGGCAAAGTATTTTGTCATTTATACAGCAAAGCCTTTAAGCATGGGATTAGCACAGTGCTATCGATGCTGAGCTGTAAAATGACAAAAGCCTTTTACCACTCCAGGCACAGTATTACAGCTTTGGATAGATGAATACCAACCAAGCCAACCTGAAATGAATAAAAGTTGCCCCTGACACGTGTTTGGTTATCATTATAGCTCTTCAGAGAGGTTTAGCTTTGTTCAGACACAAAGGAGCGCTCAGTATAAGTCAAAGCAGTACCCTTTCAGGCTTATAGTGCTGCATAAATTATGCAAAAAAGAAGCAGAAAACTCTAGGTAGTTCCAAGGTTAAGGTGGAAAGCAGCTCCTTTATAGGGCACCCTGCAACACTGCGACACTCTGAAACTGCTCACCTCAAATGCCTGTTTTTCCAGGAACGTTTCTTAGCATAGGATTAGCACAGGGTAATCCACGCCAAGCTGTAAAATAACAAAATCATTTTATTACTCCAGGCACAGTATTACAGCTTTGGATTGGTATAATACCATCCAAGCCAGCCTATCAAAACAGATATTTGAGGTGAGCACTTAAACTTGGGAACTACCCAGAGTTCTTTGCTTATATTTGCATAATTTATGCAGCACTCTAAGCCTGAAAGTGAGGGAGTGAGTGAGTGGTCGTGTGAGTGGCTCTATAGATGAGTGAGTACTTGTATAGGTCTAAGAATGGGTATGAGTGGCTGAGTAGGTGTGTGAGTGGGTGTGGGAGAGGTTGCTTAGGGGTGTGAGTTGGTGTATGGATGATGTCATCAGTGATGCCATTTTAGATGTCATCAGTGATGTAATATGTGAGGTCATATGCAGTACATTGCAGGGCATAAGTTAAAGTTAGCTCAGCTAACTATAGCCCCTGAATTTCACTGGTTTCGAACGAGTGAAATCTGAGCCTAACTATAAGGTCCTTGTAATCTTAGTTTCTTTCAGTTATATATATATCAGTTTGCTTCGAAGAAGGGTCCTTCCGGGATCCTGCTCCCTTTGTTAGGTGGCGCGTTTTTCGGCGAACCCAAATACCGAACGATTAATTTAATCCTCAGTTTGCTCGTTTCGACACCAAGTGTGGAGAAGTGTGGATAAAATGATTAGAGCGGCAGACCCTGATGCAGAGGTCTAGCCCGGGACCAGGGTTCAATTCCCCGCCTCGGTGGGTCTTGGGCTCAAAATTCCACTGACCTGATAATTCTCGCCTAGGTGCCTATTCCAATCATGGAGTCCCACTCTGCAACTCTGGGCAATAGCTTGCCTAATCTCCACAACGGCCCCCACAACGCTAAGGATGCCTGGCCTCCACTTTGGGGGTGCCCAGGAGTGGACACCTCACAGGGAAAGCCAGGATGGGTTCCACAGCGGTATTCGTGCAAGCGCCTTGAGACCCTTGCGGGTGAGTAGTGCGCTATACAAGTATCAAATTTGTTCAACGTGTGAACAAGACACACTTGGTGTCGAAACGCGTAACGTTTTCTGAGAAATAAAATCTGAGCATCTATACTACTGAATGTGCGTTATGCTTCCGAGCAAACTGAGGATTAAATATATATATATATATATATATATATATATATATATATATATATATATATATATACACACATACATACATATATATATAAAGATCTATATATATATACATATATATGTATATATATGTCTATATATATATATGAAGTGCATCTCCTTTTTTAATTGATAGCAAAGAATCTTTCCACGTCTATTATGTTTATAGAACTGTTATTTAAATTAATGCATTGAAAACAGAAATGAATCGGAACTCTGTTTGTGTATTTTGACCATGAGATGTCATTGCTTTGCTACCCCTTAACATTATTTCTTTGGGTGGGAAGCCTAAAGTTCAATGACTTTTGACTGTTGGCATTCCCTAAACCAGGTCGATTGGATGTGTTCATTAATTATACCTAATGTGCCAGGGTGAGAAAAGTGTAAATTGCAAGTTACATAACGTAAGGTGCTCAGTACCAGCAATGGGAGTGGTTTGCGCTCAATCAAAAGCCGTAAAGAAAATAAAAATAATTAGATATAATGACAAAAATGTTGTTTACGACGCGAGTGTTAAATGCTTAAAGTCTTAGCACATTTAAGGCGGCGCTGCCAAGGTAAACACAAAGGTAATGAACAAGGTGTAATGCATAATTCTGTTCACTGAACTTCACTCACTCACTCTGGTAGCAGACAGTTTTCCAACCATCACTGCCACCTCTCTGTATCAACAACTGTCTGTGCTTCAAACCCTATTTTAATCCATGTATTAATTTCGATTTAAAATTTCTCTAGTTCTAAAAAGATGAAAAAAGTGCATTAAATGCACTTAATTCGAATAAGTGTATTATTATGAAAGCAATATGGTATGTCGTGTTATATGTGTGCAAAAAAGTGATGGGAGGGGTGCTTGGATTAATGTCAGCCCCTGGTAATTACTTGGGGTTGCCTCCTAGTCCGTCTGTTATTTTCCCCACCATGAAACCTGAGTTTGGACTCGCCCATATGGAAATCAGTCTTAAACCTGCTCCAAACAAAAAAATCCAGCCTGAACAACAGGGCTGTGTCTTCTGTTAACTGAACCACAAGCAACCCAAGCCCGGTTTCACCTTGATTGGGGCTCTTCAGTCAGATGTAGCTTGTTTCCAGTGGAACAGTGAGCACTGCAAACCTGTCACACTTAGGGCGTCTCACTGAAATATACAAAAAAATGTGATGCGTGGAATGCCTGAATTAATCACAGTCATTAGTAGTTGCATGTGATGCTTCCCAGTACATGGTTATTTTGCACACCATGCACCTCAGTTTGGACCCAGCTACATGCAAATAAGGGCAGGGTGGCATTATAATTCCGCTTGCGGTGTTGGAGGAAATCGGTAACTCCGCACTATGGTGTAACATGGAATTTCCGTTAATTCCCACCATGCTCTCATGGCAGAATTATAATCCCATTGACTTGCGCAAAGCTTGTGTTAGTGCACCCTGGTGAGGGTGATGAGATTTGCTGACCGCTAGTGAGCACGAGCGAGATTTGCCTGCCGCTAGCGTGGCTTCTGGTTGCCATTGAGCCTTCCGGTGATATTTTCGTGACGCTGGTGGGTGCGAGTGACTGCGGCTGCTCCTCGAGCAGATTATCTGCTCAAGAAGCAGCTAAATCAACTCGAAAATACCTTTTCAAATGAATATTCTACTTCTGGTTGTTTTTTCGCCCGGAAAATAATTTTTTTATTTGACTTTTTTTTCAAAATGAACGAAATGTCCCAGAGACTCCAACTTTCTGCCTTTGTCCAGCAGGCTCCTCCTAGTGCTTTGTCTATCTCCTGGTCACTTTTCATTTGGATTTTGCGTGGAAAGAAGCACTCTGCCTACTGCATATAAACCATTGGATTTAAAGACTTCGGGGTCCATTAGGAGGTCGGGCGGTGGCACCACCGCAGTGGTGGCGGGGCGGAAAAACAGCTTTTTCCGCCCGCGATCAGCGGAACTCACGTCCGCCACATTAGGATAGGTAAACATAGGTCATTTCCCGTCCGCCGCGGAGCGACGCGCACTGCCATCAAAGTGCGCCTGCCACCGCGGTGGCGGGAGCCAATCGAGACTCTCTGCCGTGCCGGAAGATGTCCGCCCGCTCGACAAATTAGGATGGCCCAAACAAGCAGACGCACTGCAGCGGAGCCACCGCCCAGCCTGAGCAGGCGGAAACTCGACAGATGAGCAAGATAGCCGATACCCGGTCCTGAACGCCATGAACCCAGCCCTCCATATGCATCCGGTGATGTTCCTCCTACAACACTATCATCAGATGGGCCGCGGCGGATGCCGCCACAGGTACGCCAATACACATATGCAACACACAACACACAGGCCGACACAGGGTCCAATCACCACACAGACACCCTGCTGGAGGACACAACACATCCACACGGGCAACCACACATCACCCACCTCACAACAAGGCACTCCTCAGTATCCGGGACACAGATCGTCCGCCAACCAGCAGCAACGTCCCGGTCCAGGTCACGTCACCGCCGCGGTCAACACATGCGCACTATACAGAAGGCAGGCCAATCCAAGGCATGGGCAGGGCACAAACACCACAGGGACACACAGCCCCCAACCACACAGCAACACACCCAATCAACCCACAGGCCAGGTGCCCATCCCGTGCACTCCCATGCACACCAACAAGCACTGCAACAACAAGCACAATACACACTCCCTGCACCACACAACACACAACCAAGGAAACAGCCACTGCAGGAGTGGCGGACAAGGAACACACAACACCACTGCCACACACACTCAAGGCTCACAATCCTTGCCAGCACACACACACACACAAACAAACACACACCCTGGGTGTAGCCACAAACACAACACACACACAGGGATGCCTCAACCGATGCCTGGACAAGAACAACACACAAACAATACAGGAACACATACTGAACTCCAACAGAAACACACATACCCTGTCAGCCAAACTGGGGAAAATCAATGGGAGAACACACACAACAGGAGTATGCAACAACATCACTCAGTAACAAAACACACACACCATAACACAAATCACACAAGAAGTGCATGTGGACCAACACACACAGCCACATCAAACCCATCACAGATGCACATGAAACCACAATCAACAAACACCACAAGACATCAGGGGATGCACATCAGGCAATGCCAAGGCCACAGACACACAGCACCGCATGCACGACAAGCATTGTCGGCAGAACAGGCATGATTGACACAACTGCACCACACACCACAAATCAGCACTGCACAAATACAACACCACACCCAGGAACTGAAGCAATACCACACCCTACATACACACATCCAATACAACAACTACACATGCACCACTCTGGGATACAAGAGCACAGCCACCTCCACCAGAGCACTGGCCAGCACACACAGCTGAAGTGCACATGACCACTACAGAATGACCAACAGCACAAGGACAGCAAACATAAACCATTGGGGTAATGTCCAGAGTGGAGCAACACTTATGCCCAAGAACTGCACCACAAAGCACAAGCCCACACATGAAGTGATGGGTAGGCACACACACATGAAATCCGAGGTGAAAGCGGACATCTAAGTCAAACAGCCTGCATGTCAGTAGCAGACATGTAAGGGGTGTACCACACCCAAATAGAGGGACGTAACACCCACAATGGGCGGGCACAAGTGGAACACATAGGGGATGGACTAAAACCACACACACCATGCCATACAGGAGTGCCAAAACCACCATGTGCCTGCAATGCATGACAAACACAAAAACACAATGCCAGTGTGGAGCAACAGGGCCACACAGTTCACACAAAAACACCCAAGACACATTGAGGATCAATCAAACAAACACAACACTGATGTGCAACTCACACACTTTGTACACTCCAAACTGACAAACACAACAAGGAGGAGTCAAACACAACACCATGGACACACCAACACGCAGCACAGTGCACTACAAACAGCTTACATACGTGCATACAATCCACTACCCAGGGCAAGACAAAACAAACAACAGTCATACAACTCCTGGGTGACACATGTGTGTCTCACACAACACAGGGGCACACACACATCCACTACAAACTCACACCCTTCACACTGCACATCTCTGCTACACCCAACACCACGCATCTCATGTAGGCCAGGCACCAGGACCAAGCCCCAACACAAGATGACCAAACACATACAAGGCTGTGCACACAGAAAGCAATCCACACACATACTGCATTACATATCCCAGCCAGCTTCGATACATTTGCCCAGCAACACACCCTGTGCTGGCAGTGTCCACCAACCAGACATGTGAACAGTGTAGGCAACAACTGCAAATCACTAACAAGATGACTGCATGCCTGGTAAAATAGCCATCACAGATCACACAATTTGCAGGCTCAGAATGGACTTAAGACCCTGTCACCCTTGCCCAAAATTATGATGGCTGCAAAGAGCCTTGCAATGTTGAAGTGATACATGGATCATGGTGCACAGGTGACCTGTCTGCGGCCTTTGATACCGTGCCCCATGACCGGCTCCTTCGAAGGTTGATGGAGTGTGGTATTGGGGGCACGGTATACAAATGGTACGCCTTCTTTCTGAGCGAGCGGCAGCACGAAATCTGGTCCCCTCCCCTATCAGCCGCAATTCCACCTATGAAGGTGGATGTCCCACAGGGTGTAATTCTGAGCCCAACGCTCTTTAACATTTATATGGCCCCCCTTTCTCTCTTAGCAGAGTCGCACGGTGCGAAGATTATTTCTTACACTGATGTTACACAACTGCTGTTCACGTGCGACAAAGGGGCGAACTACAGAGGGAATGAGATTAACAGATATTTGATGGAGGTCTTTTCTTGGATGCGACTTGACCAACTAAAGTGCAACCCAGAAAAATCTGAAATTATCTTTTTTGGTTGCCCTCCACGTGAGGATTGGAGCCTATGGTGGTCCTGTGACATGTCACCTCCCTCTGCTCCAGTGAGTACGGTAAAGAACTTGGGAGTTAAACTGGATGCTAGTTTAGCGATGAAGACTCAAATTCAAACCGTTGCGGGCACATGCTTTGGTCTGCTAAAAATGGCAAAAAACGTTCTTCCTCTGCTACCGGTTGAATACCGTAAAACCGTAGTGCAATCCCTAATTTCATCCAGGTTGGAAGATGGGAATGTCCTGTAACTGGGCTTACCAGAATATCTACTCAATCGGCTGCAGGTCGTTCCGAACGCCGCAGCCAGAGCTATTTTTATGGTAAATCCCGGAATGCATGTGTTGCCCCCCTGAAGGCATTGCACTGGCTCCCGGTCAGAAAGAAGATCCAGTTTAAGGCAATAGTGCTGGCCTATCGAGCATTCCATGGTACGGGTGCTGTTTATCTGAGAAGGAGGATCCAAGACTATCAGCCCCAACGGGTCTTGAGGTCCTCAGGGCAGTCCCTCATGTTCATCCCAAGTTTGCCCGTTCCCGGGCTGGGGGACGCGCCTTTCAGGTTCTAGCGGCACGTCTGTGGAATGATCTGCCTTTGCATCTCAGACAGGCCCAGGACTTGCTGCATTTTAGGAGACAACTAAAAACTTGGTTGTTTCAGCATTAGCACTCTGGTAGGCAAGGTGGTGCTCATCTTGTTTCAGTTTCCGGTGGTTTAAGCGCCGGGACACTCTATGTGAGTAGCCATGCGCTTTATAAATACCTATTTTCATTTAAATTAATTTCATTTTGTTGTATAGCTTAGCCCCCTATATTGCTCTATTTTGTTTTGTTTCTGTGCCAGTCTATCCTTTTTTCATTCCTGTTTAGCTTAGACCTTAGTACATATTTCACATTGTTTTTGCTGGTGTAACGTGTACCTTTGTTTAACTTTGTTGTACTCCATTTTCTCAGCGAGCCAGCCAGCCTCGCTGCTTTTCTCCTGCTGTTTTAGCCTCTTCCGTTGCCCGCTTCTGGCCACCCAGCTCCCCTCTCTCCCCCTAGGACCTGCTTAATAAAGGCCACATTGCGGGCGCACTGAAAGTGTGCTGCAAAGGCAAGCCTGTCTGCGTCTGTCTGTGCCTGGACTGTGCTAAGCACCAGGAGCCCTGAAACCTCCTGCCACCTACTGATACTCCATGATAGAGCTCCTAGCCCTGGACCCCAGACACTGCAACAATAACTGCTGCATTGCATCTTTTTGAAAAATGGTAGGACCTTTCATCTTCCACTGCTGTTGATTCTAATGCAACTCAGGACCCCCTGTATGCACAGAAACCCTCACCACACCCACCTCGCGGACCGCAAACTCCCCAGAACTGCTCGATTGCACCACCACTGGAGTTCTGGACTTTTAATTACGGTCCAGAGGTGTCAGGGACAACACCCGAAGACCCCTGAGTTCTACCTGTCTTGGTGCACAAATAAACAGAAACACGGGCTTCTCGATGGTGGCGTCAAAGAGCAAAGGTTTATTACTGCAGGGACACAGAAGTCACAGAAACTACACACGGGCAGATTCTAGGAGCCTGTTCCATTTGCACTAAGGGGGTTGCTCCTTAAATACAGAATATTTAGCTGGGGGCAACATTCTCCACATACTAGTATGTTTCTAAACCTTCATATCCTAAACAATAAATATTTGGCGTTACACAGGAATCGTCCACAATATCTGATGTCAAAACATTACGAATGAGAGGTTCCCACTGTTCCATCATAATCCCATGTCATCTTTACATTCAAGAGCCGGACCGCCTCATCGTAAATTTCGTTACCTCCCCCTAATAAAGGCCCAGAAGGAAAGGAGCAGAGCCAGGTGCAGAAGATAGAAAAACAGGATAAGAGATGTTTGTGGGTCATAAATGGGCAAGGCTACCAGCTTCGGCCGCCTATCATGATCATGATCAGGCCAACGAACACGAGAACCAGTATAGCAGGACTGGCCTCGGGCAGAGGAGGCAGCTTTTGCCGAGTCATGCGGCCACAGCGTTTCTGTCCGAAAGTGCACGTGTCATTTAGCAAGGTGAATCGCCGGTTAGAGCCCACGTGTCTTTATGTGAAATGAAGTGATCAGAGGTCACTGCGTGTCCATTGACTATGTGAGGGCAAGGAAACAAGATGGATGCCATGATCTAAAATGGATGCCATCGGTGTATCAGAAATGTGATTATAACAGGAGTGCTCTTGCTCGTAGCATAGCGAAAACACCAGGATATACTAAATGGATCATTTGCGGTTCATCAGTACCAAAATTATGAGTTTACGACAATGTTGAAAACACGGGTTCAAATCGTCACGGAACCTCAGACCCTCCTTTTGCCCTTACATAGGCAATTACTCAGTCTATGTCAGAGTCTATCTCGATGTTCATTAGGTCAGTGATATGTTGTTGCATCATCATCCTTTCTCGTACCTTGTCTCCAAATACAGGCGGTTTTCTGAGACAGGTTGCAGCACAGAGGCTACACAAAGCGGGACCACATTGGATAATAAGGCAGCACGAGAATAGGAATACTAGGATAATACCAACGACCATCAGAACCTTCCATCCCCACGCTGATAGTAGAGTCCAGAGCCATTCCATTAAAGACCAGTTTCCCTTATTTACGTGGATAGAGTCGGAAATCTTGTGTAGCTTAGAGATCGCTTCATATACTGTCGGAGCATTATTGGGGATAAAAACACAGCAGCTCGATTGGATCATTCTGCATACCCCACCTCGATCTGCAAGTATTACGTCAAGAACCATACGATTCTGTAACATCATGAGACGATCCGCCTGGAGCTCAGCTGTTAAATTACTAAGGGCACCCGCAGTTTCTGTAATAGTAGATTCAACTACCCGTGTTAGTTGACGTAGGTTTCTACTATTGGCCATAGGCCCCCAGAATAGAAGGAAACCTTTGAAAAAGTCTCCGGCTTCCTGACCAGCGGTATCTTCTTCGCTGAAAACACCTCTTGCTACTCTGGTCTTGTGATAATCTGGGGAAGCAGTGTACGTCGGAGGCAATAGTCGAGCAATATAGCATGAACCTGAAAAGTCAGCAGGCAACCATGTATATGCCCTATCCTGACAAATGAAGTAGGTACCCTTAGCAGTTAGAAAGGCAGGGGAAGAGTTAGACGGATACACATAAGTCTCAACGCAGTCACTCTTCCCTAGCCGAGCTCTTGGATTTCTCCCATTACCTTGCAAACAGACTTGACCTCGGTGAGACACGACCCAAACTGGAGTGGAGCTCTTACGCTTGCTTTCACCCAAACTAATGCGATACTCTGTAGAATTCCAACTCAGATATACTCGTAGTTCATCCCTAGGATAAGATGGGGTGTTATTGACGTCTTTAATCATGTCAATGATTCCCTTGACTAAAGCTTTATTAGCGGAGTTATATTTAGCGGAATGTGGTGGACGCGGGGAATAGGTCTCAAGGGCATAGACAAATATAGTCTGAAAGGCCTGAAATGATCCATTATAGCTAAAAGGCAAGACCAGATAGGGAATGCCTTTATCCATAGTGTGTGGTATCAGACCACATACCCAGCAGTCTGTTGTGTTGACTACCAGTTGGTGTTGATGCAAGAGTTGTACAAAAGTGTTATTTATGAATTCTGAGCGTCGAGCTTGTTCGTGTTCGGGAAACGGATGAAAGGAATGATAGGAAGCAACAGTAGAAGAAACAAGATCAAGGGGAGGTACTGTAGTTGTTATCGGTGCAAAAATCAAATGGATACCAAAGACGATTCCACCCACCAACATTATTAAAACAATTAAAAACGTAATTGCACATTGCATCATAAAACATTTGTTATGAAGAATCTTGTACAGTCTATTTCTGCGAACATAAATTACATTCCCTTGGTGCAGCCCAGGAAGCTCCATCTTCTACAACCGCTCGCGACCACTGATGGTATGTTCGTAGTTGAAAATGCCTCTACCAGCCCTGGGAGTTCCCAGAAGTGATAGAAAGACCGACCTTGTGTCTGGCCCCCGCAGATTCAACTAGGCACAAAGCCACGACCCTACGGCTACCCAGATGGCAAGGTTTTAAACACAATGGAAATATACAGAGAAATGCAAAAATGTTTAGCAAACTTCCTGGCTGGAGGCAATGTATCAGAGCAAAATAATTAAAAATAGGCAGTTTCCTGCTTTATTTGTCCTTAAATTGAGAACGGAGGTTGTATTTCAGTTTTCCTGGCGTAGTTTGATCCGGAAATAGACTGTTTTCAGCAGGAGTTACAATGTTCGAGTTCGCAGATGGCAAGTGTTCGTTTGATGCAGAGGACAAATGTTCAGTGTTCAGAGGAGCAGTTTCAAAAGGGGAGTCAGAGTTCGGTGAATCAGTTATCAATTCTGCATCGCTGAAAGGAACGTATCTAGGAACTGGTTCGGTTTCAGAGGCACCAATTCCTTTTCTCACCCAGTTATCATAAGGGAGTGGAAGGGGTACACGCTTAGTATGTGTCGCGTGGACCCAATTTTTTCTACCAGCCACACGTACAGCAGTCCTTGTTGCCAATAATACTTGGAACGGTCCAACGAATTTGGGTTGAAGATTTCTGGCCTGTCCGAAGTTCTTTATGACCACAAATTCTCCGGGTTTCAGCTGATGACCTGGACTTTCCGGAGGCTTTGGCAATGCATCGAAAACCTGTTGGTGAATGAGACTCAATTTAGCAGTTAAGTCAAAAAGGTAATCGATTAACATTGGGTATTCCAGCTGCCTGAACTCCCTAGGTCTTGGTACCCCCCAAATATTAGCAGGGCGACCGAACACAATCTCATAGGGACTAAGCCCTACTCGGGAATGCACGGTCGCTCTTGTGGATAACAAGGCCAAAGGTAAGGCGTCTGGCCAGGACAAGCCCGTGGAGGCTTGTATCTTGGCCAGTTTAAGCTTGAGGGTTCCATTGTAGCCTTCAACTAAACCGGCTGACTGGGGGTGATTCGCACTGTGGAACTTTTGTTTTATCCCTAAGCCTGCACACACACTTTGCATAACTTTCCCTACGAATTCACTTCCATTATCTGACCATACAATCCGTGGCATGCCGAACCTGGGGAAGTATTCTTTTAGAAGAATTTTGGCAGTGGACAGGGCAGTATTGTCTTTGAGTGGATATTCTTCGATCCACCTTGAAAAAGCACAGACTACCACTAGGACGTACTTAAGGTTATTGCATCGATCCATGTGAATGAAATCTAATTGAATCACTTCGAAGGGGCAGGAAGGAGGAGCGAAGTGACCAGCGGGTGTGGGGGTTCCCTTGCCAGGATTATGCATCAGGCATATCATGCAGTTTCTCACCACTCTTTCTGCACACTTACTAATTCCATCATTCTTCCAGACTGGAGCCAACATCTTACAAATCCCTTTAGAACTGATGTGCGCTGTTCCATGCGCCATCGTTACCACCGCAAGCACATACGCATTAGGCAACATCCAACGCTGCTGTTCCGACAAGTCAATCCAACATCCATTCGAGTCCAATTTACCCGTTTTCTCTTTCCATGCAAGCTTTTCCTCTTCAGTCGCTTCTTCCTGAATCGTTCTCACACTTTCCATTATATCCTCACACATTCCTGAATCAGTAACCCATCTTGCAGACGTTGCAACATACATCCCACTCATCGTATTTCTTGCTGTCTGTTTTGCTGTCTCATCAGCAAAGGTATTTCCTCGCCCAACATCATCCGTGATTGCTCGATGAGCACTGCACTTCACAATCGCAACTTCCATTGGTAAGGTTAGAGATTCCAACAAGTCATTAACTAGCTGACCATGCTGGATCTTAGTCCCATGGGACGTAATAAAACCTCTTTCCTTCCACAATCGGCCAAAACTATGGGCAACGCCGAACGCGTACTGACTATCTGTGAACACATTCACTCTCTTTCCCTTAGCTAAAACACATGCTCTAGTCAATGCAATTAATTCCGCAGCTTGGGCAGAATTCTGACTCACTCTTGCAGTCTCCACAATTCGTACTCAAAGTCGTTACTGCGTAGGCGGCTGTTACATCACCATTCTCCAATTTAAAACAAGATCCATCAACATACAACGTGCCATCTGGATCTGACAACGGAGTGTCTTTTAGATCAATTCGTCCTTTCGTCTCTTCCTCAGTTCTAAAACAACAGTCATGTGGTTCAGAATCACTCGACTCCTGACTAGTCGGCAACAATGTTGCTGGATTCAATACATTGCATCTTTTGATCTGAATATGACTTGCTAACAGTGTCAACTCATAGCCTGATAATCTAGCACTGGTAAGGTGCTGCGTCTTTGTTCGGTTCATGAGTGTATCCACGGCATGTGGAACCATGACCACTAGCATGTTGTTCATGACCAAACCAGCAGATTGTCGAATGGACGCTGCAGCTGCCGCTGTAGCTCTCAAGCAACTAGGCAACGCTCTGGCTACCGGATCTAATGTTGATGAAAAATACGCACAAGGGCGTTGTTTATCACCAAATCGTTGCGTCAGAACACTCAACGCGCAACCTTCTCTTTCGTGAACATAGAGTGTAAATGGCTTACTGTAGTCAGGTGTACCAAACACGGGAGCTGAACATAGTGCATTTCGTAACTCAGAAAAGCTCTGCTGACATTCGTCAGACCATGACACCGGATTCGGAACACCTTTCCCAGTCAAAGCCATCAACGGTTTTGCCAAGAGAGAAAAATTTGGGATCCATTGCCTGCAGTATGAGGTAATACCCAAAAATGCACGCACTTCTCTCTGTGTGCTAGGAACATTCATCTGTGTAATTGCTTTTATTCTCTCTGGGGTCAACCTTCTTCCCTCCTTTGACAAGAGATGACCTAGGTAGGTCACTTCTTGGCAACAGTATTGCATTTTGGAAGGTGACACCTTGTGATTTAAATTAGACAAATGATGCAATAAGGAAATTGTAGCTGCTTTGCAAGTTTCCTTGTCATCGGCAGCCACTAGAAGATCATCGACATATTGCACTAAGGCAGAACCAGTAGGAAGTACAAAAGAATCTAACTGACTTTTTAATGCCTGGCTGTAAATGGATGGGCTTTCACAATAGCCTTGTGGAGCACGTTTAAACCTGAAGCTTCGTCCTCCTAGAGAGAAGCCAAAAATATCTCTACTTTCTTCGGCTATCGGAATGCTGAAAAAGGCATTCTTCAAATCGATCACTGAGAACCATGCAGCTGTAGCAGGAATCAACGTTAACAATGCAGTAATGTCTGGAACCACAGGAAACTGTGGAATCACAATTTTATTAACCTCTCTAAGGTCAATTACAAATCTATAGACTGGAGGTTTTGTGGGGTCAGTGCGTTTTAGAATAGGTAGTGCAGGACTATTACAGACATTTCCTCTAGTTTCCTCTATTACGTCTTTCTTGATCAAATCTTGTACTATCAATAGGAGCTCACGCTCACCTTCACTAGAGATTTTGTATTGTGGGATTCGTGGAAATTTGACATTTGCTTTCAAAGTCACTACATAGGGTGGAATTTCCAAAAGACCTACATCGTTAGGACCAGTCGCCCAAAGAGTATCAGGGAGAGAACGCAGCTCCAGTGGGAGCGCATCCATTGACAAATACATCGGAGAGGTGATTCTTCTACCTAATGTAAGCTGTACTCCTGAAGGAGAACAGTACAATGTCGCATAAAGGCGTTTTAACAAGTCTAAACCAAGCAGATTTTCATTACAACCAGTCGTCAAAATCAAGGGTGCTTTCAATTGACGAGGGCCAACAGAAATAGACAAAGGACCAGACACAGGGTTGTGGACAGGGGCGCCTGAAAAACCTACAGAAACATTTGTTAAGCCGGACAAAGGTGCGCCAGGGAGTTTTGCATGTATGATAGAACTTTTTGCTGCACCAGTATCCAACAGAAACGGTTCGACTACACCTGATGTGGCTACTGCGACATAAGGCCCACTCTGGTCTACTGGAACTGATACTACTCCCTCTCTTTGTCCATGGCTGTCCTAGTTCTCGTTTTGCTGGAATTCCTCACCAACTTCACAGTAATCTCCAACATGATACTGTTGAGATTTAGCTGGCTGTGTAGACTGATCATTTCGTTGATCAAAATAATTAGAAGGACGATCATTCGTTTGTGGAGGCATAGCACCTCGTCCTCGACCTCTAGAATTTTGCATAGAACCACCGCGACCTCTCTGAGCTGCAGCAGCATTATTTTGTGCCAGTACCGGACACTCATTCTTATAATGACCTTCCTTTTTGCAATAAGCACACTGATTCCATTGGTACTGCGGTCTCTGAGACCCATAGTCAGTCCTTTGATATGACCCTTGCTGTGTATTTGTCTGATTCGTGCGAGGCGGATATGCTTGTTGCAAAAGGACTTTAGTTTTTAAATCTTTCGTTTTCTTATCTGATTTTTCCTTCTCTTCTTTATCCCTATTTTCATAGTACTGGGCAGTTGCAAGTATCTGTGCAGTCGTAGAGACAGCCCACGCACTTTCAGAATTCTTTAATTTATTACTGAGCTCTGGTAACAAATTGTGCACAAATTTATCAACAAATAATCTCTGGCCTCCTTCCGTGCTCATATCCTGACCACTGTGATCTACGAAAGTTTCCTCGAATCTGGTGAAAAAGTCAGAGACGCTTTCGTCCTTCTTCTGCTTGCATGCGGACAACTTGTCCCAGTTAACGCGCAATGCCAGCATCAGAGTTTTCATTAAATCGATTATTCTACCGGGCAAATTAGCAATTAAAGGTTCAGGTTTAGAACCCCCAATTTGTTGACCATCTGCCGCAATTATAGCTGCCCAATCACCACCTAGAGCAACTGGATGATTTTCTCTACGAATTTTAGCCCAAATTGGTTGCGGTACTACATTTCCAAATAGCATATCAATGTCTGCTAGATTCATTACGCAAGCTTCAACCGTCTGAGCCAACTCTTTGTAATATCCAGCGGGATTTTTACGCGGATCTGGCAAGGCCTGTTTTACTGCTAACACTTCAGCTCGCTTCCACGGAATGTGTATCCACACTCTCTGGAATTGCGCTGGAGCGGCTGCAATACCATTCACTGCGTCAGCTTGAACGGCTTCGCGCCATATTGGTGGAACCTCCCTCATAGGATATTGTCGACCTTTATTTGTGCTACCCTTTTCTAAATCTCTTGATGAACGGAGGGAAGTATCAACTCTAAAACGTAAGATTAGTTCCATTGCTTCTTTTATCTCCTGACCAACTATCATACCTGCAGCGAATTTTTGTTGAATATGAATTAATTCGTCTGGAACTTGTTCAGAATCATTCTCATCCCATTTCTCACGCAAAAGGGAACACATAACATCAAACACATAGCGCTGTGTCGGTTCATTCCATTGCATAAATGTATCTAATACATCTCGTACGTTGTACCTTCCAACTTTCGAAATCCATCTGAGGGCAGTGGAATCTAATATTCCTCGTTCCTCAACGCTAGGAAGCTGACTACGTCTCTGAACAGATTCAGAGGTAGGACTTTTAATCAGAGTTTTGTAGAAGGGAGATAGAATATTAGAGACAGATTCAGTAATTCTCCGACGAACAGAAAGCGGAGTCATATAGCTAGAGGAAGTTTGAAGTAGAGTGGTAGTTGGGACAGAAGAAACAGTACCAGTAGGAGTAGGAGGCAAAATAGCTTGCGAAACAACAGGTATTAGCGGTACAGGCATAGGCAAAGGAGCTGGCAACCCTGGAAGAGGGGGTGCCGGAGGAACATTGATAACCACAGGGAGTGCAGGAGCTTGATTCAGGGGAGCAGGAGCAGGTATACCAGGCTGTCCAGCAACCGGTAACACAACATTCGGCAGAAGCGGAGCTGTAGCACCCTGTGCATACGGTGGAGGTGACCTCAACAAATAAGACAACAGAGGATCATTTTCAGAGTCCTCCACTATCTTAGCCATACTCGATGGCAAAGCAGGATAACACTTGTCTATCGCTAAATTACGCTCTCTCTCGGCTACTTCTATCGCTTTCTCAGATTCATTGAGTTGCAATTGCTTAGCAGACTGTTCTAAAGTCAACTCTTGTTCTTTCTGCTCTTTCTTCAATTTTTTAGTCACTCTCTGTTTAGATTCTTTTCGCCAACAACGGAAAGAATCAAACATTGCCGGCCGGGCTTTCTTTTTAAACAACTTTCTTTCTAAATTATCGAGAATTTCAGGTTCGAAACTACCGTGTAGTGGCCAACTAAGGACACCATCTTTCTCCGTGTAGCGGATCCATACCTCGTTATAAGAGATAGGGCCCACACCGAACTTGCAATAAAGATCATAAAGAGGAGTTCCAATCGGAGGAACCGAACACGAGTCCTCCAACCGGGAATCCTTGTTGCAACCAAAACATGAAAACATACAACTTTTCCGACTTACCATTTTATAAACCGGAACACAGAACAACACAAACAACAGTGCGCACTCGAACTTAGGCCTACCAAAGTGAACAAATGTATCGATACCCAAACTAAACCAAAAGATTATCGTAACTAGAGCAACCAGTGATAATCTTACAAAACCAAACCAAACCAAGGAACTAAAAGGATTATCTAAACCCTTACGAAGTAACCAAACAACTAGCAACCACTTAATACTTAACTGAGGCACTGACGACGTCACCAAGGAGAAACCCGTCACGTCTCGCTGTACTAAGGTCTGCACCTCGGGTCCAAGACAGGGCAACGGTCAAGGCAACGGACCACTGCAGCCGTCCGAACGGGAACCCTCGTGGAAGAGAATGTCAGGCCACTTTTGCGATATGCCGGGATCGATGAAGTGGGGCGCCTCCCTCCGGAATCTTCACACGAAGCTTCTCGAACTCTTCAGGCTTTTGGACCGGTACCGAATGACGTCGCCCCACGTTGGGCGCCAATTGGAGTTCTGGACTTTTAATTACGGTCCAGAGGTGTCAGGGACAACACCCGAAGACCCCTGAGTTCTACCTGTCTCGGTGCACAAATAAATAGAAACACGGGCTTCTCGATGGTGGCGTCAAAGAGCAAAGGTTTATTACTGCAGGGACACAGAAGTCACAGAAACTACACACGGGCGGATCTAGGAGCCTGTTCCATTTGTACTAAGGGGGTTGCTCCTTAAATACAGAATATTTAGCTGGGGGCAACATTCTCCACATACTAGTATGTTTCTAAACCTTCATGTCCTAAACAATAAATATTTGGCGTTACACAGGAATCGTCCACAATATCTGATGTCAAAACATTACGAATGAGAGGTTCCCACTGTTCCATCATAATCCCATGTCATCTTTACATTCAAGAGCCGGACCGCCTCATCGTAAATTTCGTTACCTCCCCCTAATAAAGGCCCAGAAGGAAAGGAGCAGAGCCAGGTGCAGAAGATAGAAAAACAGGATAAGAGATGTTTGTGGGTCATAAATGGGCAAGGCTACCAGCTTCGGCCGCCTAATCATGATCAGGCCAACGAACACGAGAACCAGTATAGCAGGACTGGCCTCGGGCAGAGGAGGCAGCTTTTGCCGAGTCATGCGGCCACAGCGTTTCTGTCCGAAAGTGCACGTGTCATTTAGCAAGGTGAATCGCCGGTTAGAGCCCACGTGTCTTTATGTGAAATGAAGTGATCAGAGGTCACTGCGTGTCCATTGACTATGTGAGGGCAAGGAAACAAGATGGATGCCATGATCTAAAATGGATGCCATCGGTGTATCAGAAATGTGATTATAACAGGAGTGCTCTTGCTCGTAGCATAGCGAAAACACCAGGATATACTAAATGGATCATTTGCGGTTCATCGGTACCAAAATTATGAGTTTACGACAATGTTGAAAACACGGGTTCAAATCGTCACGGAACCTCACCACCGAAGACGACATCACACCAATAATGGAACACCTCAACATCCAACTCCAAACCGACAGAAGAATGACCATCAGAGGCACCCTCACCTACAGACCCCAAGGAACACGCCCCAGCTTCTGTGATGCCATCCCCAAATTCATCACCCCTCTATCAATCAACTCCAAGCATTGCATCCTCCTCAATTTTCAAATTGATGACCCCAAAGATGCCAACTCCATTAACCCCCTGAAAGCATGAGAAACTGCGGCCTCACCCAACTGGTCACCAACCCCACACAGCGCAGGACGCACAGTGGGCAGGATCTTCACCGCCAGTGACAGAGTCAAGTGCCGTCATGTCAACGAACTCACCTGGACCGACAACGCCATTGTTCACCTCATGCAGGACCTCCGGGCACCACCACCAGGCCCACCAACTCCTCCCACCGCAGCAGGTAAAAAATGACAGAGACACAATGTTCAGCGGCTGAGGGCACCATACCACACAGCCCAAAGCCGCAACCAACCTGGAACAACCAGCAGATCCACCAATCTAGCACACGGGTATACACCAGAACTCAGGACTATAAAACACAGCTGCAAATGACTGGAAAGAAGATAGCACCCCAGCAGAGATCCCACAGACCAAGCCATCTTCATTCATCCCTCAACAAGTACCACAAATGCCTCAAGGACACGAAAAGAGACGCCATGGCAGACCGCATCGAAGCAAGCAGCATCCGCTGCAAGGAACTCTTCAGCATCGGCGGAGAGTTCTTCTGCCCGTCAGCAACTGAGAACATGATCTTTCCTTCCCCAGGAATTAGTGACACCCTGGCACACTACTTCCACAAGATATCCACCATCTACAGTAACTTCGAACCCCATCTCACCGACCGCTATAATCTCCTCACATCAACGGCTGCCACCCACAACCACCTGGTCACCTCATGGGGATAGCTCACCACATAGAACACCACAGACTTCATGAATTCCATCCGCTCTGGTGCACCCATGGACCACTATCCTACCCATGTCTTCTGTCTCTTGAGTAACACCCAGCTTACTTCCAGCAAGGGGAGATTGTCCAATTATAGTCCAGCCATGGGCGTCCTGCCTCTTGGGTAGGACCCAACTTACATCCAGCTCGCCTGGAGCGTGTCCAACTATTCCAAATTGATGGGCATTCCGCCTCTTGAGTAGCAGACAGCTTACCTCCAGCAGGGGGGAAATTGTCCAATGATAGTCTAGCCCCGAGAGGCTGCCTCTTGGGTAGGGCACAGCTTACGTCCAGCACGCCCGTATCTTGTCCAATTAGTCCGGCCATGCATGGGCTTTCCGCCTCTTGGGTAGCGCCCAGCTTACCTCCAGCAGGCCCGGAGCTTTTCCAATGATAGTCCAGCCATTGCGTCCTGCCTCTTGGGTAGGGTCCAGAATACGTCCTGCAGGGGAAGATTGTCCTATTATAACCCAGTCATGGGCATCCTGCCTTTTGGGTAGCACCCAGCTAACCTCCAGCAGGAGGAGATTGTCCAATTATAGTCCAGCCATGAGCATCCTGTCTCTTGGGTAGCGTCCAGCTTACCTCCAGCAGGGGACTGTAGTCCAATTATAGTCCAGCCATAGGCTTCCTCCCTCTTAGGTATGGCCCATTTTACGTCCAGCACGCCCAGAGCCTGTCCAATTATTCCAGCCATGGGCGTACTGGCTCTTGGGTAGGACCTACCTTATATCCAGCACGCCCGGAGCTTGTCCAATTATTCTAGCCATGGGTGTACTGGCTCTTGGTCAGGACCCACCTTATATCCAGCACGCCCAGAGCTTGTCCAATTATTCTAGCCATGGGCATACTGTTTCTTGGGTAGGACCCAGCTTACATCCAGCAGGACTAGAGCTTGTCTAATTATTCCAGCCATGGGCGTACTGTTTCTTGGGTAGGGCCCAGTTTACGTCCAGCGTGACCTGAGCTTGTCCAATTATTCTAGCCATGGGCATACTGGCTCTTGGGTAGGACCCAGCTTACATCCAGCACGCCCGGAGCTTGTCCAATTATTCCAGCCATGGGTGTACTGGCTCTTGGGTAGGACCCACCTTATATCCAGCACGCCCAGAGCTTGTCCAATTATTCTAGCCATGGGCGTACTGTTTCTTGGGTAGGGCCCAGTTTACGTCCAGCACGCCCAGAACTTGTCCAATTATTCCAGCCATGGGCGTACTGGCTCTTGGGTAGGACCCACCTTATATCCAGCAGGCCCAGAGCTTATCCAATTATTCCAGCCATGGGCGCACTGTTTCTTGGGTAGGGCCCAGTTTACGTCCAGCGTGACCTGAGCTTGTCCAATTATTCTAGCCATGGGCATACTGTTTCTTGGGTAGGACCCAGCTTACATCCAGCACGCCCATAGCTTGTCCAATTATTCCAGCCATGGGCGTACTGTTTCTTGGGTAGGACCCAGTTTACATCCAGCACGCCCAGAGCTTGTCCAATTATTCCAGCCCTGAGTGTACTGTCTCTTGAGAAGCACACAGCTTACCTCCATCAAGGGGAGATTGTCCAATTATAGTCTAGCCCTGAGAGGCTGCCTCTTGGGTAGGGCACAGCGTAAGACCAGCACGCCCTGAGCTTGTCCAATTAGTCCAGCCATGCATGGGCTTTCCGCCTCTTGGGTAGCTCCCATCGTACGTCCAGCAGGCCCGGAGCTTTTCCAATGATAGTCCAGCCATTGGCGTCCTGCCTCTTGGGTAGGGTCCAGAATACGACCTGCAGGGGAAGATTGTCCAATTATAATCCAGTCATGAGCATCCTGACTCTTGGGTAGCGCCCAGCTTGCCTCCATCATGGGACTATTGTCCAATTATAGTCCAACCATAGGCGTCCTCCCTCTTGGGTAGGGCCCAGCTTACATCCAGCACGCCCATAGCTTGTCCAATTATTCCAGCCATGGGCGTACTGTTTCTTGAGTAGGACCCAGTTTGCGTCCAGCACGCCCGGAGCATGTCCAATTATTCCAGCCATGGGCGTACTGTTTCTTGGGTAGGGCCCAGCTTACATCCAGTACGCCCAGAGCTTGTCCAATTATTCCAGCCATGGGCGTACTGTTTCTTCGGTAGGACACAGCTTGCGTCCAGCACGCCTGGAGCATGTCCAATTATTTCAGCCATGGGCGTACTGTCTCTTGGGTAGGGCCCAGCTAACGTCCAGCACGCCCAGAGCGTGTCCAATTATTCCAGCCATGGGCGTACTGTCTCTTGGGTAGGGCCCAGCTTACGTCCAGCACGCCCAGAGCGTGTCCAATTATTCCAGCCATGGGCGTACTATCTCTCGGATAGGACCCAGTTTACGTCCAGCATGCCCGGAGCTTGTCCAATTATAGCCCAGTCATGGGCATTCTGCCTCTTGGGTAGGACACTGCTTGTGTCCAGCAGGGGGGGCTTGTCCAATTAGGCCAGTCATGGGCGCCCTGTCTCTTAGGTAGGGCCCAACTTACCTCCAGCAAGGGGGAGCGTGCCCAATTATAGTCAAACCATGGGCGTTCTTCCTCTTGGGTAGGGCCCAGCTTGCACCGGGTAGGCCGAGAGCGTGTCCAGTTATTCCAGCCATGAACAGCTTTCTTCTTGGGTTGGGTAGGGCACGGAGGTCCTGCCCCGCCCCCCTTCCCCCCAGCCCTACCTGCGAGTGAATCAATTGGCCGCTCGCTCAGACCCATGCTGGGCCTGCCCCTCTGCCCTACAATAATGTTTTCGTCCAGACACTGCTGGACGTGAGGAAAGCCAGCCTGCGGGGTGGCCTTGCACCCCCAGAGTCCATTAATCATGCAGGCCTTGAGAGCGCCCGCTCTGGGGGCCCGGCTGCGAGGGGCTGGCCGGCTTCCTGCTGGGGGACCAGGGGGCGGCAGACGAGGACGGAGCCGGGACCCCGTCCTGTCAGCTGGGCATTACTTTCTAGTCAAAATATACACCGGAGTTCTTCGGATTCCTCGCTTTCAGATGGGGCGGGGAGCCCCCACCCCATTTCATCGGGATTAAGCGCTGAGATGTTTTCGATTCCTCTGCAAAGTGACTCCACTGAAGAGGAAAACAGACCAAAGCCGCCAGGGCTCCCAGGGAAAGGCAACCAGGTTTAAAGCGCCGCTGATGAGAGGGAGGAAAAAAAATCTGGCACCGGAGGACGCTGGAAAATCTAAAGCATACACCACCGAGAGAAAATGAAAGTGCGCCAAGAAACTCGCAACTGTGAGAAGGCGCTCGAGGGGGAAGATACCCGCCATGACCTAGAGAATCTCACCTGTCAGAAAATCATGGAAGGGTGTGGCTGAGCATGAAACACGTATGAGATGGGAGTCAGCGAGGGAGATAAAGAAAGAGGAGCAAAAAGAAACTGTGAGAAGAGTGGTTGAAATAGAATGAGAGAAGAGAGCGGCGCTGGGCGAGGAAAGGAAAGTAGGGGCAGATGAGATATAAGGGCAGGTGAAATAGAGAATAGGGAGGAGTAGGAAAAGAAAGAAACGGGGAGGTCAAAGAGGAAGAGAGGATGAGCAGAAAAGAAGAGACGGGAGAGAACATAAGAAAGATGTAGAGTAGACAAAACGAGAAGGGCTTAGGTAGGACGGGAAGAAACATAAGAAGAGAAAGAGCTTGAAAGAAAGGCGAGAAAAAGGAAAGAGTAAAAAAAGCAAGGGAAGGCAGACACATAGGAACTGAAAGAAATAGCAAAATATTGAGAGAAGGTGATTGTCTGAGTGGAGAAACAGGAAGTTGGAGAACTAGAGAATGAAGCAGAAAATGAGAGCGTGATAGGAGGGTGAGAATTGGGAGACGAGAGAAATTCGAAATTCGAAAAAAGGCACAGGGAAACACTATGACAGTGACTGATGAGAGGTAGGAAAAGAGACAGATCTAAAGAAAAAAATGAAAACAGGGAAACGACAAGTAAAAACGGATAAAATAAGAGAGAAGCAGTAGAGGAGGACAGAGCTCGAGGGATAGATATACCGATAAATGTTAAATAGACGGAGAGAAAGAGAGAGATGAGAGAATATCCGAGCCCTGCACCTCTCTGTAATTATTAGGATCCAGCAAGGGGCGGGGTGAGAACCCAACAAAGACACATTAATATGGCGCGCGCTTCATGTCCCAACATGCACCGCACATGTATCTGTAGCAAACTTCACTGACGTGACCCCATACGCAGGAGTTGTTTACAGAAGGGATTCGTGCTTCCGGCTACTCGTAAAACCCGGCGACTCATTTGTACGCGGCAGTGGCAGCTTTAATCAGCCTGCCAAGAGCCGGTCCTCTTGTAAATGTAATATAAAGGTGTGTGTGTTTGTGTGTATGTGTGTATATTATATGCTGTCCCTGTTGCCTTCACAGCGTGTGCTTTCATGTAGACTACTGGAATGTCAGGCATTTCTTTTTAGTAAATTAGATTTTTTTTATTCAAGGCAGTAATTGAGGACAAATTAAGATTGGATTTTCCTATTTCACTGCCTTTTAGGCATTGATTACAAGCGGCCCTTTAATGCCGAAGGGCCCAGTAATGTAACAAAAGCCATCGGCATTATACGACTGGGGTTTTCAACATCCAGAACCTCCACGTGAAACTCTAGTGGAAAACATGCAGGAGTCCGTGCAGAAACATGGATCCGCACTTGTTATACCCCATGAACTGCCGCAGGAACTCCCCAAACAGTGAATCTGGCGCAGGGAAATAACAGGGGCTTTAACGGGCCACTCATAATGAGGGAATTAAAATATAATTGTTTAAAACGTTGCAATTTGTGTAGGCAGAGACCTTAACTTGAAAAATATATATATATATATATATATATATATATATATATATATATATATATATATATATATATATATATATATATATATATATATATATATATATATATATATATATATATATATATATATATTCCTCCACCATTACCGGCATAAAGATCGATCTCTGTCACAGGGCGGTCCGAGTTGGGTAGCCGGTACCCCAGTAAATTCTTTCCACAACACCTCCAAGTAAGGATAGTACTCGGACACCCAGATTGCCTTGCAAGTGAAAATGTATTCGGCAGGTGAAAAAACGACGCGTTTCGCCATTACCGCTTGCTCACGCTCGCCCAGTTACTTTAGACGCCATCTTAAATACGTGAAAGAAACAAAACACCAATGTGTATAGTGAAAATACTGGCGGACATATTTGAATGGAGTACAAACAATGGTTGTGTATGTCACAAAATAGGTTACGTTCGCATTACTACATTGTTACATTAGATCATACTTAATAATAATGTGCAATGTACGTTAATACAATATGCATTCAACATAATCATTTTAAACAAAGAATGTTTAAGAATCGTAATAAATGCGACATAATGGCAGCAGTGTCTTACCAAACAGCCGGATGAAATTTCTGGGCATGGAAATTCAATTCTAAATATTCAAATTCAAAACCGTCATTTTTCCCAACATTGCATATCACATGATCGCAAACAATCTATAAATCCAGATCTCATTGGGTCTAAGCGCGATCATTTTGTATCATGGAATTTCATTGGTTGATATCGCCCTATCTGTTCCCATGGCTACAAACAGTATGTGTACACCAATATATGCATTGCCTCAAAGCCCCAGTGGGCTATAACCACTGATGTCAAGACATTATTGATTCCAAATACATCTAGGGAGTTTGTAATAAGGAAGAGACTTTCGTGCACAACCCCATATAGTGTATATGTGTTGATTTGTCCTTGTGAAAAATGGTATGTTGGCAGCACCAAGCATGAGGCCAAAAAACGGGTGCTTGAACATTTACGTGCCATAAGAAGTAACAACAAACAGTATCCCATCGCACGCCATTTTCGTGAAATGTACATGCAAAACGAAAATCTAGTGCGGATGGTTGTCATTGACTGTGTCGATTTGGGCGTGCGGGGGGGTAACAGGGAATTATCTCTTCGCAAATTGGAATCACGCTATATAATCGACTTTGACTGTTAACACCTAAAGGCCTCAATGTAAGCGAGGAGCTATCAATTCATCTGTATGAGTAACTGCAATTGACGATTTGAATTTTCACTATTATTGTATCAGTCTGCTTGTTTTTAACATACATGTTTTTAATATACATGTTTTTAATTATTTACAGAATGGAGTCACTTTCTTGTGTTGACGGACATATTAGTATGAGGCCGGAAATTTACTCCGTTGCCAACTGGGATATGGACTTAAGATAAATTTTATCTACAGATGATAACTAGGATCAAACCGTCTGTGCAAGGATTGGTATCTTGCTGTAATAGCCCACAAGAGCATGGACTGCTATTATAATTGAGATCAGATCTGAGACCAATGCCCACTTGGGCTTAGAAGCACTATGCATTTACCACCTGGCGCCATGATTACGGACAATAGGCCATCTACAAATAATCATCTTGCATAATGTCTGACCTCTTGTTTATTAGCCCACATGGGCATGGACTAAGATTATATGACTTTAACAGTGTTTATAGCCCACTGGGGCTTTTAAGGCAATGCATATATTGGTGTACACATACTGTTTGTAGCCAGATAGCGCGATATCAACCAATGAAATTCCATGATAGATTGTTTGCGATCATGTGATATGCAATGTTGGGAAAAATGACGGTTTTGAATTTGAATATTTAGAATTGAATTTCCATGCCCAGAAATTTCATCCGGCTGTTTGGTAAGACTCTGCTGCCATTATGTCGCATTTATTACGATTCTTAAACATTCTTTGTTTAAAATGATTATGTTGAATGCATATTGTATTAACGTAAATTGCACATTAATGTTAAGTATGATCTAATGTAACAATGTAGTAATGCGAACGTAACATATTTTGTGACATACACAACCATTGTTTGTACTCCATTCAAATATGTCCGCCAGTATTTTCACTATACACATTGGTGTTTTGTATCTTTCACGTATTTAAGATGGCGTCTAAAGTAACTGGGCGAGCGTGAGCAAGCCGTAATGGCGAAACGCGTCGTTTTTTTACCTGCCGAATAAATTTTCACTTGCAAGGCAATCCGGGTGTCCGAGTACTATCCTTACTTGGAGGTGTTGTGGAAAGAATATATATATATATATATATATATATATATATATAATCCCAAAAAAGCTCCAAGCTTTGAAGTAGCACTCCACGAAGGCAAAGTTACACAAACCCTTTATTCAGGAATAATGGACGTGCGTCCGATGAATGTCTTTCCCTGATGCGTTTCGGTGTTCACAAACACCTTAATCATAGGGCGGCGCTTGAGTAAACCATGGAGCAGACTTCCACCTTTTATCCCCACGTGGCACTCGCTTTCCAGTAAGCGGTATGCCGGGAGTAGAAGTCCCGATTCTTCCATTCAGGTATGGCCACATGTTTATCAAATGTTTTTGCTGCCAAATCATTACCATTCTTTCACAGCCCTCCGGTGGGCCTCAGATCCACACGTCCGTTATTCTTTCTGGATACCCTTGTGCTGTAAGGAGGCTGCAGTTCATTTCATTGTGAAATACCAGCTTGCACAAATGCCTCATTTTGAATAAAGGTTCGGTCTGAACAGTTTCCTGTGGAGTGCTGCTTTGAAGCTTGGAAGCTTTTTTGGGAACATTTAATACACGGTTGCTCCAACCGTGAAAGCAGCACCGCCATTAACACTAGGAAGAGTCTGTGTGGCTGTGACCTTCACAGCCTGTTCCAGCGCAGGAAACATTGAAAAGTTTGGAGGTGTTTATACAAACTGGGGCCCACCGGAGGGCTGTAACAAAATGAAATTAACATTGGTGAATCAAAATGAACTGCAAACAACGGACCCCACCAGAGGGGAAGAATTTGGACTGCCACACCCAGCCTGCATTTCACTGGAGAAACAGCAAGCTACAGATGGGAGAAATTCGTGGAAGTCCAGCCCGGACTTTGCAGTGTGCCTACCCCATGATTAAGGTGCAGGTGTGCACGGAAACGCGTTGGGGACTGTGAAATACCAGCTTGCACAAAGGCCTCATTTTGAATAAAGGTTTGGTTTGAACAGTTTCCTGTGGAGTGCTGCTTTGAAGCTTGGAGGCTTTTTTGGGAATATATATATATATAATATATATATATATTACCTACTGGCGGTCGCCAGTAGGTATATATAGTTAGGATTTTTTCCCTATGGGATTTCTGAAAATTCTATGTCTAATAACTTTGGCGTTTGTGGACGGAATCGGCTGAAATTTTCAGGAAAATGGCACATTTTGTTTCTGAGCAGCTCCTGGAAATTTGGGGGGGTTTCGTCAAGGGGGGGCTGAGAAAAAAGGGGGGTCCCAAAACGCGTTTTTAACATTGAGTTTTCCATAGGGCGGTTGGACTCACTTTTAGCTCGAACGGCTGAAAGGATTTGCACGAAACTTGGCAAAATTGTAGGGACGGTTAGCCCGATGTGCCTTTGCTAGGTCTCAATATATGTGCTTCAGTGGATTTTGAGAAATTAACGTTTAAATCAAGATATATATCTGTAACAGCGCTCCGGGCAGCGATCCGGTTCGCGTACTTTTCGCTTATCGGAACTTTGCGAAGCGAAGCTGATTGGCTCTCCGGTGTCTGTCAACATTCTAAACAGTCCGGTGCGGCCGCCATCTTGTCTCTCGGTAGGATCGAGAGACAAGAGGAGGCCAAAACAAAGGAGGAAATGAAGGAAAGGGGGCAAGGTAGACCCCTTCTGACCCCCTAGGATTGATGAGGGGATATTATAGAGCCACGCTGGGCCCAAAAAAAAAAAAAAAAAAAATCTGTTTTTTTCGCCGTAGAGACGCGTCTTAGTACGCGAACCGGGCAGCTAACCGGGAAGCTAACCGGCAGTGTAACGGGAGTCTGACGAGTAGCTGATTGGCTGTCAACATTGTAAACAGTTCGGAGCGGCCGCCATCTTGTCTCTCGGTAGGATCGAGAGACAAGAGGAGGCCAAAACAAAGGGGGAAATGAAGGAAAGGGGCAAGGTAGACCCCTTCTGACCCCCTAGGATTGATGAGGGGATATTATAGAGCCACGCTGGGCCCAAAAAAAAAAATTCCGATTTTTTTCGCCGTAGAGACGCGTCTTGGTACGCGAACCGGGCAGCTAACCGGCAGTGTAACGGGAGTCTGAGGAGAAGCTGATTGGCTGTTATCATTGTAAACAGTCTGGAGCGGCCGCCATCTTGTCTCTCTGTGGGATCGAGAGACAAGAGGTGGAAAAAAGGTGTAAATGAATGAAAGGGGTAAGGCAGACCCCTCCTGAACCCCTAGGATTGATGAGGGGGCTATTAAAGTTCCCTGGGGGGTGAAAAAAAAAATGCGATTTTTCGCGGTAAAGGTGCTTCCTGGTACGTTAACCGGGCAGCTAACCGGCAGCGTAACGGGAGTCTGACATATTGTGTTTTTTGAACGTTTGTGATATGTGCACGTGTGGATTTTGTCTAATTAAGGTTAAAAAAATATATATATATCTTTAAGCGTGTTTTGGCGCGCTTACGTTTTGGGTTTGGTTTGCGCTGCAGAGACGATACGTCACGGTTATGCGATGCATCATGAGGCGTCTCACGGGCTACGTGATACGTCACTTAATAAAGAATATATTTTACAGCTATAGATATTAGCTTTTAAAAAACCAATGAAATTCACAGAAAAAACCATAGGTTATAGACCATATATAGTTAGGAATTTGCATTTACAAAACCTTGAAAATTCACTGAAAAAACCATAGGTTATAGACCATATATAGTTAGGGATTAGCATTTAAAAAACCTTATTTTATTTGCACAAAACCATTGAAATTCCATATATAGTTAGTTGCACTAACTATATATCGCGGACCCGCAATCCACTGCTAATGATGTCACATATTACATCATTCATGACATGGTCAGTGACATCACTGATGACATCACTGATGACATCTCAAATGACATCACTGATGACATCACTGATGACATCTCAAATGACATCACTGATGACATCACTGACATCTCATTTGACATTACTGATTACATCACTGATGATATCATTTATGTTATAATACATCTTCAGACTCTAATATAACCTTAGATACACTCAGTGTAAACAGGCACTCACAGACTGTCACACATCCATGGAGTTACTCACACACCTAGTCAGTCATGCAAAGAATCAATCACACCTCCATTTCCTCAACTATACAGTTATACACACCTTACTTATTCAAACATATACTAACACATATTTACTCTCTTATACAATCCTTGATACAAGTTCACAATGATTCATACAGCCACTCTCACATTCACTGGCTCTTATGTTCAGTTATTTATATATGTCAACTCTCACATGGAGTGTGTTTTACATATGTACTTACTTTGACATGTAGAACTGAGATATCCATTCACTCACCAATATACTCATGCACACAGTCAACTGTCCATACAGCTGTTTCTACATGCACTTTTGAAGCCATACACCTAGGGAATCAACTGCTCACACATCTATGCACAGAGTTATACACCTCCCAGCCACCCACACACATACTCAGTCTCCCATACAAATACTTGGCCAACCATTCAATAACCCATATAGTTACTGATATAGCTACTGATTTAAACATGCAGCAGTTTACAGAAGAACATAAATAATGATTGCCAAATTAAGACACTTTAATCACTAACCCATGCACTCAGTGAGACACATTTAATCATTCTCTCATACAGTCAGTCATGCACCTACTAAATCCTTCATCCAGACACTTATACATCCACTCATTCTTCAATATGTAAGACATATTTTAACTTTACAGAAACATACAGTCACTGGGTGTTGTCATCAGTGATGTCATTTGAGATGTCATCAGTGATGTCATCAGTGATGTCACTGACCATGTCATGAATGATGTAATATGTATATATATATATATATAATCTTGTTGATATTTATCATATATATATATATATATATATATATATAGTCCTCTAGGCAGTGCAGCAGCTGTGTCTCTGTTGCCAGTGGTAATTCCTCATTCTTAGTCATGAATGATGTAATATGTGACATCATTAGCAGTGGATTGCGGGTCCGCGATATATAGTTAGTGCAACTAACTATATATGGAATTTCAATGGTTTTGTGCAAATAAAATAAGGTTTTTTAAATGCTAATCCCTAACTATATATGGTCTATAACCTATGGTTTTTTCAGTGAATTTTCAAGGTTTTGTAAATGCAAATTCCTAACTATATATGGTCTATAACCTATGGTTTTTTCTGTGATATATGTATATATATATGATAAATATCAACAAGATTATATATATATATATATATATATATATATATATATATATATATATATATATATAATCTTGTTGATATTTATCATATATATATATATATATATATATATATATATATATATATATATATATATATATATATATATATATATATATATATATATATATATATATATATATATATAATCTTGTTGATATTTTGCAGTTAGGGCCTGATTCACAAAGATAAAATTAGACCAGTAGGCTAACTTTGCTACTTTTCAGTATTCACAAAGGTAAATTACTACAAGTAAAGTTAGACCTTTGGTCTAAGTTAGACTTTTGGTCTAACTTTACCTTTGTGAATACAAAAAAGTAGTAAAGTTAAACTTTTGATCTGAGTTAGACTTTTGGACTAAGTTAGACTTCCGGTCTAATTTTTCCTTTGTGAATTCCTGACAAGAGGTAAAGTTAGACTTTTGATCCATTCTTAGTCCTCTAGGCAGTGCAGCAGCTGTGTCTCTGTTGCCAGTGGTAATTCCTCATTCTTAGTCCTCAAGCCAGTGCTGTTAGCTGCTTTTTTGGTCCCATCATTAATTCCTCATTCTAAGTCCTCTAGATAGTACTGTCAGCTGCTACTCTGGTCCTGTTATTAATTTCTCATTCTAAGTCTTCAAGACAGTGCTGCTAACTGCTACTCTTGTCCCATGGGAAATTCCCCATTCTAAGTCCTGCAGACAGTGCTGCTAGCTGCTTCTCTGATCTCATCAGTAATTCCTCATTCTAAGTCCTTTACACAGTGCTGAAGCTGCTTCTCTGGTCCCATCGGTTACCCCCACATTTTAAGGCCTAAAGGTAGTGCTGCAGTGTATCTCTGTTCCCAGTGGTAATTCCTCATTCTTAGTCCTCTCTTCAGTGCAGCTAGCTGCTTCTCTGGTCTCATTGGTAATTTCTTATTCTAAGTCCTCTAGGCAGTGCTGCTTCTCTGGTTCCGTTGATAATTCCCACATTCTAAGTCCTGCATTGTCATTTACAGCACCCATAGCTCTAACCTTGATAAATGCGAGACCTATTGCATTGCAAATGCTTGTTTGCTATCCCTTATGGGGGGAAAAAGTAGTTGCAAAACATGTGCAATGCGAACTGAGCAACATGTTTTTTTCAAGAGGCACCGCAAAGAAGTACAGACATGGCACGAACAGCATGCTGGAACATCTAAAGACGATTCATCCACAACATCTCTTTAGAGCTGCAGCGCCACATCAAGATCTGGTACGGGGGAGCTAGCTGCTGGTGACATTCTACCACTGCCTTAGAAAACAAATAAAAAAAAGTTGTAATGGGGCAGTTGAACCACCAGTGCGGAGGTGGCTAGACTGCCACCGCCGTACCACCTTCTGCTCTGCCTCGCTGTAGCATTAAAATAAGAAACTTCCCAGTTCTTCGTAGACATTCTGTTGACATAAGATCTGATTGTTAATTTTGGCGGGTTTTGTTTTGTGTAGCTTGTTTGAATAATCTGTCAAAAGACACAGTTTTGCAATCTGGTAGATTTAAATAGAGATATTTCTGAACCTGTTTCTTTGCTTGACATAAATGAACAATCTTCACACTCGTGTTTCCATGAGTAAGTAAGTCCAAATAACTCATCAATTTGTATTTCTTCTTCTAAAACTCCAAAGATCACCATGAAATACTTCTGTGCAGCCTACTGAGGGTTTGGAGTAAACTGTGAAGTCTTCTAACTAAATTTTACATTTGTGAATGATGAACAGCCAACATTCCAAAATTGTGAAAGGTGCTTCTACACACTTTCTTGGATAGAAATGCCATTGAGTGTCCTTGTAAATTAGACAATGTTCTTACTTTGAATGGATCTAAACCATGCAAGATTTCACATTTGTGTTTCACACTCCTACTTTCTTAGAAAATCTCTAAATATATCAGTTGATTCCTGGTGAACGCTACAAATACTAATGCAGTCCCATTTATACACAGGAACATGTTTATGCCTTCCTTGTACCCCTTCAGCCATCTCTTCCTCTACATTTCTATGAACCATCTGTTCTTTTGCAATGGGAGTACCTTCTTTTAACTTATAGTATCGATCAGCTGTTTCAACTGCATGCACTAATGTGTTTTCTTTGAAGTATCTTTCTTCATTAAAGAAAGGCTCAGTACAAGATGTATGTTTCCATACACCTCTGAAGATTTTACAAAAAAGTATGTCTTTTTTCTGACTTTTCCTCTTCATAGACACCACTGTTTTATCCAGTGTTCGCATTCTTTTTAGTTGTAAGATAAATAATTCATGCTTAAAGGCAAATGTGTCATCTACTACACTTTCTATTTGTTCTTTTTGCTTCAATTTATTTTTTATTTTATTTTATAAATTTTGTATAGCGCGAACACGACCCAAGTGGGTATCAGAGCGCTTTACATAGGGATGACTAAGAGAAAGGCATATAGTTCTAAGAGACACACCAAGTTACAAGTGGGTCAATGTGTCAAAAGAGTAACAATTACATAGTTGAGGGCAATAGGTAGCAGGCTATTGCAGCATATACATCAAGCGCAAAAGGGAAATTAAGGCAGGGAACAATAGGTCGCAATACTGCTGTTCTTCTCTCATTCTACTTTATATTTCTTACCAAATACTGTATTACCCTACTTCTAAACATTCTTCTTCTTATCTCTTGGAATTGTTTTTGCTGTCAGATGAGCTGTTTTTGTAGAATATTTTTCATTAACAACATGACCTACTGCTTTTCATTTCTGAGTTGTTGCTAAAGCACCCTTTTTATTGACATCACTTTCCACATTTTTCATTTTTCTTAATACTGTTTTAAGAAACTCCTTAGTTCTCTTACCAGCAGTTGTTTTTTGCTCACTACATTATGTCCATCAACTTTTTTTTCATATCAGAATACAGTATAAATGTAACTTTACATTATATACTATTACACTACATACCTCAAGCAACTAAATATCTACACAATTCATTATTTCAGTGTTTCATTCCTTTCCAGATGTATTAAATGTAACAGTTCTCCCCCATCAAACTGCATATCTTAATTCTAGGCACTTAGCACCCTACCTTATTGGGTATATGTAGAAGGGAAGTTTAAAGCTTGACAAGAGCTTTTCAAGGCCAACTGGTTATGGCAGTAGAATTGCACACCCATGCTCTGTAGTAGAAGGCCAAAAGTACCTTTAAATGACTAGTTCTCTGGATGGGTGACCTGGAGTCTCAGTTCTTCAGTGCATATGTAAATGAGTGTATGGGTCCCTTTGTGTGTGTAACTGTATGTGTAACTATCTCACTGTATGACTGGCGGAATGGAACTATCTACACTCAACAGTTGTATGTTTTGTACATAGGTTCATAAAAACACAGTGCAATGTCTAGTGTGTCAATATACCTGTGATGAGCTGGATCTGCCTAATAGTGTCAAGATTCCAGGCATCAACAGTACCCGGCGGTCAACACTTCAGGCTTTCACTCCCATGTATCTAGGGGTTTAGTAGCCTAGTGTGCAGCCGAATGACCTACCCACGCCGCCAGGTCCGGTGAGTTTAGATAGTTCCTTTCCTTATGGTCCTGAAGAATCGCGAGTCAGTAGACATGTATGCGAGAAACATGTTGACCGTTTCAACAATTTTTTACTAACCGACACATAGATAGGAGACATAATACTCCAATGAGTGCCGGTTATATTCCTTTTAACGAGGGCAGGAGACCCCCAGAATAAAAGTAAAATTCAGGCACTCCCAGCCCTATTTTACACTAACAATCACGTCTACACATTTCTGGCCCCATACCCACACTTCACAATACGGCTGTTGGATAAAAGATCTCCGGTAAAGTGCCCCTCTTTGAGGTGAGCCCATCGGTATTGCTCCGCCGACCCAACGAGGAACAGCCCATATGATGAAGCATGACCCTGAAAGGGTGTGTGAGGGCATTAAAATCCAACAAATGGATTTCCGACTGTAGAACTCTTTGAGACACAGTAGTTTCCAGCTTCCTAGTGACTTCTACTATACCGACATGAGGAACAGCACAAAAATCCTTCCTTGACGTTCTGACTGGGACACAAGTCTGTGCTGGACCGCCCACTCCTACTGAGTGGACAATCGCCCCTCTTTCCCCTTATCCCTCTCCTTTGAATTAGGTGTGGGCGGAAAATCCGTTCCGCTCGCGGATTTTGCGGATTTTCGGGAAATTCGCAATCCGCGAGATTCGCGAATCTCCCGCAAAATCCGCAAATCCGCGAGCAGCGGATTTTGCTCGCACTGCTCGCACTGTTTGCGTGAGTTCGCGCCCCGCGAATAAGTGCAAAATTGCAGAAATACGCTCTTAGCAAAACTGAAAGTAACTACTTACCAGGTTCAAAAGTTCAGGCTCATCATTAGTAGCCATTTCCTGTAGTGCTTCCTGAGGGGCCCCTCCAGAGTTCAGTTGCCAGTTGAAACTATTATGTGACCCTGCTCTGAACCTCAGAATAGTTACACATATGCCACAAAGGTCCTGAATTACAGCTAAGGGAGACAAGCAGGAGCCAGGCTGGAAGTTAAAATCCATTAATCAGCCCCTAATTCATTATTGTCAGTTGGGGCAGGGCAGGTGTTGTAACTAATTTTGCAACAATGAAAGCACTTAGCAAGTGCAAAAGATCACTAATCAGGGCGCACTAAGGAAGCAGGTGCCAGCTAAAAAAATATTCTGTGACACATTAATCAGCCCCAAATTAATTCAGGTCACTTGAGGCAGGGAAGGTGTGCTTTGCTTTGCCGAAAATAATGTACACTGGACAACCAGAGGGTGTGGTGATGAAACAGAGGGTGGCATGGGTGGGCCAGAGGGTGGCTTGAGTAGTCAGAGAGTGGCAGTGGTGACAGAGAGTGGCAGTGATGAAGAAGAGTGTCCCAAACAGGCTGGACACATAGAAACAACAAGTTCGCAAAACTTGCGACCCGACAGGTAAGTTCGCAAATTGCGAAATTGTAAAAACCCTCGCGAACTGGCAGAAACACGGGCGAACACAAAAAAAAAAATCCGCAAATTCGCGGGAATTCGCGGATTTTGCGGATTGCGAATCCGCAAATCCGCAAAATTCGCGAACGCGAGATCCGCAAAATTCGCCCATGCTTACTTTGAATATAAGTAGCTATGTCGGCATATGACTGGCTCTCTTAGTAACTATATGGGTCTCTAAATGTGTATGTAAGTGCCTTTATGGATTGCTTACTGGCTATGCTAGGGAGTATTGGGGTATGTAAGAGTGTGTGCAGCTGTTACAGCTGGATAAATACGTGCTGTGAGGGTATGTGAGTGAATGTGTAAGTGCCTCTGTCACTGTCTGACTGGGTGTTTGAGTGGCTCTTTGCTTTAGTGAACAGGTATGTAATTTGCACTATGGGTAGGAGACTGTATGTATGACTGGGCGTATGGGTGTGTTTGTGCTCCTGTAACTCAGTGAAACTTAAAAGCAAATGTTGTACTTTTTAAACACATACACCTTGCCCTATGAGCTACCTATGGCCTACCTCAGGTGCAACTTATATGTAGTAAAAGGGGAGTGTAAGGCTTGTTAAAGAGTTATCAATACCAAGTCGACCTGGCAGTAAAACTGCACTCACGGTCTCTGCATTGGCAAGCCCAACTCATGTTTAAAGGTCTTCTTGTCTGGAAGGGGGACTAGGAGTGTCAATACTTGAGTATATATCGAAATAGGTGTATCAGTTCCTTTGTAGGTGTGTTATTGGATGCATAAGTAACTATGCCAGCATATGACTAGCTCTCTCAGAATGTCTATGGGTCTGTATAAGTGTATGTAACTGCCTGTATGAATTATGTAGTGGCTGTTTTAGTGAGTGTACGGATATGTAGCTGTATGTGCAACTGCCTCTGTCACTGCTGGACACATATGTGCTCTGTGGGCATCTGACTGAATGTGTAACTGCCTCTGTCACTCTATGACTGGGTGTGTAACTGACTTTGGTTTTGTAAATAGATATCTCGTGGCTGTATAGATAGCTGGCTGGATGTATAGCTGAGTAGATTTGTATGTAAGTGTGTTTGTAACTAACAGAAACTTCAAACTACATATATTATGTTCTAAGCACACACCACTGTGTCCTATTGGTACTTTGAGCTTAACTTAGGGGGTATTTATATGTAATAAAAGGAAAAGTTAAGTTTTGGCAAGTCATTATAAATGTCATTCCAATATACCAATGTAAACTGCACACACAGCGGCTCTGTAGTAGGAGGCCTAACACCTATTTGAAGGACTACTTCTCCGGATAGCAGAATCAGAGCTACAATTCCAGTAGTACTATTTAATTTACAAACCCTGGGCGCAGGTAGAGGACTGGACTACAGACTTACAAATAAATTAAATATACCAATTGGGGTTAGGTCAATGAAACCATATTTAGGGGTCAAGAACATTCAGTTTATCAATATCGACTATCAATAAACTTTTTAGTCTCCTAATTCCAACTGACTGTCTCGGAATGTATTTAGATTTGTTAATGACTGTTTTATTGCCTAAATGGGTAAATAACTGACTGTATACATGCATATACCAGTTACTGTACAAATGGTTGATTACTTGCATTAGTACTTGACTACGTATGTAACTGAGTATATCAGTACCTCCTTGAGTATGTGTCTCGATATGTAAGAAACCTTCATACGTTCTTTCACTTCACATTCACTCATAACTCAGTATATACATATACTTTTTAAAAGCATACCTGTGAAATCTCTTTTCTGTTCTTCAATTTTTAAGTCAGTATCACATGAAATATTTTCTCACGCAAAATTTTAAATCCGAAGTACAAGAATGGTATCTTTAACACTCTGTTTTCAGTAATACTGATGTACTTATCAAACCATACCTTCCTTCCATTTTTTTTTTGTTATTCCACTTTTCAATGGTCAGTTTATTTAAACCTTTCTTAGACACCTGTTAAGAAGCCCTACCTGGTGGCCTTTGTGGGAGGATTTGTGAACCCGTCATGATGCTCAGCGCGGCCCCGTGTAACTTTGCGACAGATTCACAAATGTAAAGCATTTAACATTGTACTGCTATAACTTTACATCTAAATTTTACTTTCTAAGATAGTAGTGAATTCGAAAATAAACACTCCATAATAAGCAATATGCCTAAAACAGCCTCCTTTTACTTATCAAATTACAGTCTCTTTAGAACCATCCCGGCCCCCACTCTTTTAGCTGAGTTTCCATAGCAACCCCCGTTGGAACACTATATTGTATCAGTAGGTCAAAGGTTCACAACATTTTCTGTAAGCAGCATACTAGCTTCATATTTAACAGTAGCAAGTGTGTTTGACTGTTTTGGAATATAAGCATATACAAAATAGCATTACTTTTTTTTTATTTTTCCAGAGCCAATCACAAATTTACTTACTTTTTGCTGAAACTCACTACCTAATTTTAGCAACCTGTACTTTACACCATCCAATCACATATGTTCTTTATTAAATGAGGTGCTGTCCTACATTTTAACTGCCTTTCATTTTGAAAACTGTCTCATTCAGCTCCAGCTTTCTCATGTGTGTTACTCCTCCTTGCCTTCAAAATGGTTACAGTGTAAATTGTGGGTCATAACTTTGTGTTTTGGGCCAGAGAATGTGCTAGACAGAGTGCCATTGACAGGGATTTGGGTCTGCCTAATGTGGACATTACTTGCGTTTGCCAGACAGTCTTAAAGTGGCATCAATTGCTGCCTTTGGTTGGAAGCATTGTGGATTGCCAACATCCAGACCTCATGATTGTGCACAGTGGTGGCAATGACCTAGGCACACTTACTGGGGTAGGGCTGGAAATCCAAATGAAGTACACATTTGGCCAATTAATGGCCCTTTTTTCCTCACACTACCTTGGGATTCTCCAACATCTGCCAAAGGCAAAAATGGGAGTGGTCAAACAAGTTCTGTCCACAGATAGACAAAGCCAGTAAACATGTCAATTAAACTGTTTCTGCATTCCTCAGAGACAATTATATATATAAATTTATTGCATGACTTGTTAAAACCCTTGCAAAGATCTACAATGTAGAGAACCCTTACTCTATTTAAAATAGGTAATATGATAAAAGACTTTGCATACAATTAAAAGTCAGCTATCATCATGACATATAAAACTCTGTTACAAATGCACTGTCCTTGGCTTTTGATAGATTGTGCTCAGACAAGGAGACAGCAATCCCAAATAGACTAGAGATTTAAGTCCCAGGCCGACTAGCCTATGCGCGTCTCTCCTCCTATTTTTTTTTTAATGTTTTTTTTAAAAGCTGTCCATGATCCAGGCCGGGTCACAGATAAGGATGGAGTACAAATAGGCAAGAGGACTAGGTCCCAGGCCGTGAGTCCAAAACGCGTCTCACCTCCTCTAGCTTTTTTGCGATGCGGTCCATGAACCTGACCAAGGTGCAGTTTAGTATGGTGTTCCCGGGGTCGAAACAGGCCAGCACTGCTCCTCTGCAAGATCTACCATCCTTATCGATCCAGCCCCTTCGTAATAGGGTTCGTCTATCGTCTAGGATATTAGGACACAAGCATTGCACATGCAGTATGTCTTCCCTATGTTGACCGCAGAGCCGGCACGTTTCCTGAGCACGGTCTCTTTTCCATTTAGGGAGATGGCAGTTTATAGGAATCACCCCCATTCGAAGCCTTAAGAACTGGAGCTTAGTACGTGCATTGAAGGTAGTCGTTAGGTAGCTCTGAGGTTTCAACGTGGATAGGTGCAAAGGGTCATTCAACTGTGACTCCGTGCCGAAAGGCTGGCCCTGTCTTCTACTGAGGAACGTTGTTTCGCACTGAGTTTTGCTAACCTCTTAAACTCGTGTTGGCCTGCATGTAGGGCCCAGAGGTTACTCAGGCCAAGAGTGCTAAGGCTACAGGACAGATAGTGGTTCCCTACCTGCCATCGACTTATGTCCAGCTGGCTCCAGAGACCAACACATGGACTCTGTATACCACAACAATTTACGCTTTGACATGGACGGTATCTATAGAAGTAATGGAGTTCATTTCATAGAGAAAAGCAACATGGTGTTCCTCAACAACCTGAAAGACTGCATCCTGTTTATGTGTAGTTATCATCTATACACAATAAACACACATGCTCTTCCCAGAGCCACCCTTTTCCCCAAACACTGGTTCATGTTCTCTTTAAATTCCTTTTTTAAATTTCTTATTCAAATCCGTGAATCCATCTCGAATCCACAAACCAAAAGCACACATTTAATACAGAGCAGCACATTTAGTATTCGCAACTGCGTGAATGACTCTGTGAATGGCTTTGTTAGTGGATGTGTAAGTGTCTGAGAGAGTGTGTGTGAATGTGTGTGTGGGTATGTCAGTGGGTGTGAGAATGTCTGACTGAGTCTGTGAATGGGTGCATGAGTATCTGGGTAGGTCACTGAGTGGGTGCGAAGGGTCTGTATGGATCTGTCAGTGGTTGGGAGAGTGTCTGAGTGGGCTTGAAAGTGGGTGCATCAGTGTCTGAGTGGGTGTGTGAATGGGTGCATGAATGTCTGAGTGGGTTTGTGACTGGGTTCATCTGTGTCTCAGTGGGTCTGTGAGTGGGTAAGAGAGTGTCTCAGTGGGTCTGTGAGTGAGTGTGTAAGGTTCTCAGAGGGTCCGTTGTCCAACGTCCCTCTTCCTTTCAGAGGGAGTCGTGAAACTAGTGTGCAAAAAAGTCACATGCACTCTCCAAGCTCATGTACCAACTCATGGTGCCCAGTTGTAGTTTCTGGTGCCCTTTCCGGATGAGATGTCAGGCGAGAGTGAAAGGAAGGGCGACGTTGGACAACAGGCCACACAGTTCCAGTGGGGACTTGTATTTTTCTTCTTTATATTTCACTTGTAAGCACTTTCTGTGGAGTGACTGGATAAATAGGTCCTGATGAATGCCTGTTGGCAGAAACATGTTGACCTTTCAAACTAGGGTATATCCGTTGAAGCCCTACCCCTCTTGCATTTTAATTATATCGCTGTGACCACCTAATGGTTTTTCAGTGGACTCAAACAGACATTTTTAAATCACACTTTTCACACTTTTCTGCACTCTGCCCCTCACTCACCCATTTCTCTACGCTCATCTTTTGAGAAAACACCTCAGATACTCCCCTCGGGGAGTCGTAGCCCACACTACGGTGTGAGGAGGGAACCCACATGATGAAGCATGTCCCCCAACATTGGGCGAGGGTTCTTGTCCTGAGGGAACTCTACCCCCCTAGGTTTTTACTTAACACTAACCCTTCATTAGAAATATATCTCTTGCTCTCTTTTTTCCCCCTGTCTTTCTGCTCACACACAACCAAAAGTACTTCAATGTGATTCATACTGTAGAGCACCTGCATGAACGGACTCAGACTGTCAAGATCATGAGGTCTCTCAACTCCCACTAGTGGATTTCCACCAATCACTGAAAGGCAATTTTCGTTTAAAAACTTGAAACACCTGTGTCATGGGCATTTTTTAAAAGGCAGTAATGCCGAAACATGTCATGCCTGTCTGATTAAAATCTGAAAGCTCTACGAACCTGCGTGTGCTCAGATCTTTTCCGGTGGGAGGATCATGGACTGTGATATTTTCCTGCAGCCACTAGCACGGACAGCGCCCATCCTCAAGCAGTTCGGCAGCAACAGTGGCGCACAAAGGATTTCTCAAAAGTTCTTGGAAGCTCCTGAAATGCTGCAGTCTGTAACAAAAGCATACCAACACGAGTTGGAATATGACCACATAGAAAGGCACAAGCTACTTAAGTTGTGCTTTTTGCGAATTTTGCGGGATAATAGTGGCAGTGCAACAAACTGTTTACCCAGAGGCAAACCCACTATGGATTTAATAATATGCAAATGATTCCCAAGAGCACCCACTGTGGAAAGAGTATCAGAACTTCTAAGACCGCAAGGCATTGGGGCACATGGCCCATTAGGGCGGGCCCACAGCAGGGCCGGCTCTAGGCTCATGGTGGCCCTGTGCAGGGAGCGTAGGTGGGGGCCCCGGAAGAGGGGGTCCGGACCCAAATGGACATCGATTCGCCAAAATGTTATGGGTGACAAAAGCGACATGTCACTCCCTTTCACACCCAGTGACATCACCGGCGTGTCTAACCTTGGACTTTCGACGGCCTCTTATTTACTGCTTGAGGTGTTATGGAAAGAGCAAGAAATGGAGACAACAGAAAAGTAAACAAAGCTCCATGGGCCCTCTTTAGTTTCTGTTCTCTCTGTCAGTCAGTCTCTCTCTCTGTCAGTCTCTGTCAGTCAATCTCTCTCTCAGTCAGTCTCTCTCTCTGTCAGTCTCTCTCTCTGTCAGTCTATCTCTCTCTGATAGTCTCTCTCTCAGCCAGTAAGTCTCCCAGTCTCTCTCTCTCTCTCTTAGTCTCTCTCTCTGTCAGCCAGTCTCGCTCTCTCCCAGTCAGTCTCTCTCTCTCCCAGTCAGTCAGTCTCTCTCAGTCAGTCATTCTCTCTCTACCTCAGTCAGTCTCTCTCTCTCTCTCCCTGTCAGTCCCCCTCTCAGTCAGTCTCTCTCTCTGTCAGTCTCTCTCAGTCAGTCAGTCTCTCTCAGTCAGTCAGTCTCTCTCGCAGTCAATCAGTCTATCTCTCTCAGTCAGTCAGTCTCTGCCTCTCTCTCTGTCAGTCAGTATCTCTCTACCTCAGTCAGTCAGTATCTCTCTACCTCAGTCAGTCTCTCTCTCTGTCAGTCAGTCTCACTCTCAATCAGTCTCTCTCTCTCTGTGTTAGTCAGTCAGTCACTCTCTTAGTCAGCCAATCTTGCTCTCTCTCTCTCTGTCAGTTTCCTAGCCAGTCAGTCTCTCAGTCAGTCAGTATTCAGTCTCTGAGTCAGTCAGTCAGTCAGTCTCTCTCTCGCTCAACTCTCTCTCTCTCCATTCTCTCTCTCAACTCTGTCCACTCCATCTCCACTGTCTCTCCACTCTCTCTCCACTGTCTCTCCACTTTCTCTGTCTCTACTCTCTCTCCACTCTCTCTCCACTGTCTCCCTCCACTGTCTCCCTCCACTCTCTCTACTCTCTTTCCACTCTCCCCCCACTCTCTCCCCACTCTCTCTCTCCACTCTCTCCACCCTCTCTCCTTTCACACTCTCTCTCTACTTTCTCTCCACTCTCTCTTTCTCTCCGCTCTCTCTCTCCCTCTCCACTCTCTCACTCCACTCTCTCACTCTCTCTATCACTCTCTGTCTCACTCTCTTTCCAGCCTTTATCTACTCTCTCCACCCTCTTTCTACTCCCTCTCCACTCTCTCTCCACTCTCTCCACACTCTCTCTCTCTGCACTGTCTCCTCCACTGTCTCCCTCCACTCTCTCCCTCCACTCTCCCTCCACTCTCTCTCCACTCTCTATGCACTCTCTCTCCTCTCTCTCTTCTCTCTCTCTCCACTCTCCACTCTCCACTCTCTCTCTCCACTCTCTCTCTCTTCTATCTCTCTCTCCACTGTCTCCTCCACTGTCTCCCTCCACTCTCTCTCCACTCTCTATCCACTGTCTCTCCACTCTCTCTCCACTCTCTATCTCCTCTCTCTCTCTCATCTCTCTCTCTCCACTCTCTCTCTCTCCTCTCTCTCTCTCCACTCTCTCTCTCTCTCTCTCTCCACTCTCTCTCTCCACTCTCTCTCTCCACTCTCCACTCTCTCTCTCTCCACTTTCTCTCTCTTTCTCCACTGTCTAGCTCCACTTTCTCTCCACTCTCTCTCTCTACTCTTTCTCCACTCTCTCTCTCCACTCTCTCTCTCTACTCTCTCTCCCTCCACTCTCTCTCCCTCCACTCTCTCTCCCTCCACTCTCTCTCCCTCCACTCTCTCTCTCTCTACTCTCTCTCTACTCTCTCTCCACTGTCTTTCTCTCTACTCTCTCTCCACTGTCTCCCTCCACTCTCTCTCTCTCCACTCTCTTGCTTACTCTCCCCACTGTCTCCATGCTCTCTCCACTCTCTCTCTCTCTCTCTACTCTCTCTCCACTCTCTCTCTCTCCACTCTCTCTCTCTCTACTCTCTCTCCACGCTCTCTCTCCACTCTCTCTCCACCCTCTCTCCCTCCACTCTCTATCTCTACTCTCTCTCCACTCTCTCTCTCTACTCTCTCTCTCCACTCTCTCTCTACTCTCTCTCCACTGTCTTTCTCTCCACTCTCTCTACTCTCTCTCCACTCTCTCTCCACTGACTCTCTCTCTCTACTCTCTCGCTACTCTCTCTCTCCACTCTCTCTATACTCTCTCTCCACTGCCTCACTCCACTCTTTCTCCACTCTCTCTCCACTCTCTCTCTCCACCCTCTCTCTCCACCCTCACTCTCTCTCCACTCTCTCTCTCTACTCTCGCTCTCTCTCTCTCTCTCCTCTCTCTCTCCACTCTCTCTCACAAAGTAGTGTGCGTTCCATGGGCATCCACAGAAATGTTTCCGGGGGGGCACATTTTTAACTTCATCTCCATCCCCCTTGCACCCTTCTCCCCTCTGCCTTGCAGCTCCCTTCTCGCCCTCCCCCTTGCACCCTTCTCCCCCTCCCCCTTGCACCCTTCTCCACCTCCGCCTTGCACCCTTTTCTACCTTGCACCATTCTCCCCTCTGCCTTGCACCCTTCTCCGCTCTGCCTTGCACCCTTCTCCTCTCTGCCTTGCACCCTTCTCCCCTCTGCCTTGCACCCTTCTCCCCTCTGCCTTGCACCCTTCTCCTCTCTGCCTTGCAGCCTTCTCTACCGTGCACCCTTCTCCTCTCTGCCTTGCACCCTTCTCCTCTCTGCCTTGCACCCTTCTCCCCTCCCCGTGGCACCCTTCTCCTCTCCACCTTGCACCCTTCTCCCCTCCGCCTTGCACCCTTCTACCCCTCCCCGTTGCACCATTCTCCCCCCTTCCTTGCACCCTTCTCCTCTCCACATTGCACCCTTCTCCTCTCTGCCTTGCACCCTTCTCCCCTCTGCATTGCACCCTTCTCCCCTCTGCATTGCACCCTTCTCCCCTCTGCCTTGCACCCTTCTCCCCTCCGCCTTGCACCCTTCTCCTCTCTGCCTTGCGCCCTTCTCCTCTCTGCCTTGCGCCCTTCTCCCCTCTGCCTTGCACCCTTCTCCTCTCTGCCTTGCACCCTTCTCCCCTCTGCCTTGCACCCTTCTCCTCTCTGCCTTGCACCCTTCTCCCCTCTGCCTTGCACCCTTCTCCCCTCCGCCTTGCACCCTTCTCCCCCTCCCCGTTGCACCATTCTCCCCTCTTCCTTGCACCCTTCTCCCCTCTGCCTTGCACCCTTCTCCTCTCTGCCTTGCACCCTTCTCCCCTCTGCCTTGCACCTTCTCCCCTCTGCCTTGCACCCTTCTCCTCTCTGCCTTGCACCCTTCTCCCCTCTGCCTTGCACCCTTCTCCCCTCCGCCTTGCACCCTTCTCCTCTCTGCCTTGCATCCTACTCCCCTCTGCCTTGCACCCTTCTCCTCTATGCCTTGCACCCTTCTACCCTCTGCCTTGCAACCTTCTCCCCTCTGCCTTGCACCCTTCTCTACCGTGCACCCTTTCTACTCTCTGCCTTGCACCCTTCTCCCCTCTGCCTTGCACCTTCTCCCCTCTGCCTTGCACCCTTCTCCTCTCTGCATTGCACCCTTCTCCTCTCTGCCTTGCGCCCTTCTCCTCTCTGCCTTCCGCCATTCTCCCCTCTGCCTTGCACCCTTCTACCCTCTGCCTTGCACCCTTCTACCCTCTGCCTTGCACCCTTCTCCTCTCTGCCTTGCGCCCTCTCCTCTCTGCCTTGCGCCCTTCTCCTCTCTGCCTTGCGCCCTTCTTCTCTCTGCCTTGCACCCTTCTACCCTCTGCCTTGCACCCTTCTCCTCTCTGCCTTGCGCCCTTCTCCTCTCTGCCTTGCGCCCTTCTCCCCTCCGCCTTCCACCCTTCTCCTCTCTGCCTTGCACCCTTCTCTGCCTTGCACCCTTCTCCCCTCTGCCTTGCACCCTTCTGCCCTCCGCCTTCCACCCTTCTCCTCTCTGCCTTGCACCCTTCTCTGCCTTGCACCCTTCTCCTCTCTGCCTTCCACCCTTCTCCCCTCTGCCTTGCACCCTTCTCCCCTCTGCCTTGCACCCTTCTCCCCTCTGCCTTGCACCCTTCTCCCCCTCCGCCTCGCACCCTTCTCCCCCTCCGCCTGGACTCCAAAACGTAAGCTGATCACTTTCTTCAATAGACAAGCTTTTTATTTTTAGTAAATGCATGGCAGGTGCTCTACTATCAGTTTGCAGTTTCCATCCAGTATCCATATGTACTCTGGCTATACAAGGAAAGTGCCACCATCCCAAGCCAAGGACACACACTAAATACTAAGAACTACCAACAATATATCGGCCAAACAAGGGTGGGCAGAGAGCACATCACCCTCACATGCATTCATGTTTTAATGAGGATGCTTTTCTCTCACAATAAAATTCATGTTTGTACAAATGCCATTTTGACACCTCTATGTGCTGTACATAACGATTGTCACTGTAACTCGGCTTACCAAACTCAGAGGGAAGGTTGACTTGGTACACCGAGAGAATAACAAATGACTCGGAGGACTTAAACAGATGTCAGGGTGAGCGTGAAACGGACTACGATAAAGCAAGCAATTCAAATTGTATTTTGTTTAAAAGAACCATGACTTGTCGGAAAACACAATTTCTATTATGTATAAAAGTTCCTAAAAATGTCACAGTGATTACAAACTATATTACACAGGCACGTATGTTGGAGAAAGGACCTACAGGCTGTCTGAACAGAGATAATCTTCCCTTCCTTGAAGGCCCGTTATCCCATTCCACCGAGACCTCTGTTTCACCTTTCAACAATAAAAATACACTTACTCACTGTCTCGTTCCTTGTCCCAAACTTGGTGGCTGAGGAAGTGCTTCTGCATCTGGAGCGTTCTTTCTAATAATTATAATTCACCATGGGCCAACCTGTGCACAATCACATAGCAGAACACTGCGTCTTCGCCACATGCCAGCATGCCAGCTCTCCACATTTACCGAGGCCCACTCAAGAGGGGTGTGCAAATCGCTTTCACTTTCGCAAGTTAGACATGCGTAGTCGAGCCGGCTGAAATCATCCAGAAAATGTAAGCATGCTTTTAAAATGCTGCAGTGGAAACACAGAGCCAGCTTCAGCATTGTAATTGTGTCTTTAGATAACTTGTAGGGGGGAGGCAGGGAAGCGGTTTTTTAAGGGTGCCACAATCACATTAAGAGGTCCCCAGCCCATGCAGGCCCCCAAACCCTGACAACCCCCCCCTCCCCCACCCCTCACCCCTCACAGCCCTGGCCTCCTCCCTTCTCAAAGGAATAGTGCCCTGAGGAGAATGCACCATCCTAGGGCCCCCACCCCTCCTCTTTCCGGGCCTGGCTCGTGGCTTTGACTGAAGAGAAACAATGGAAGTTGATACTTTGTTTCTCTTCAGTCAAAGGTCAGCAGCGCTTGAGCGAGGAGCAGGAGCAGACAGCAGCAGCTGCTTTAGAGAGAGAGAGACAGCTCTCTACCGAGAGCTCAGCTGAGGGGCCCCCTTCATGGACTGGAGACGTGGCGGCCCCTGGGGTTTGGCGGCCCTGTGCAGGTGCACAGTTTGCACATGCCTAGGGCCGGCCCTGCCCACAGGATGTTTAAATGTTCTGCAAAGGCTCCTGGGACTTTATATTGCAGAGCCAGTGATCAAGGGCAGCACGCCCAAAACGCGTATGGCGACCTGCTGATGGTGTGAGCATTATTGTATTGCAGCCTGCATTAAAGAAGGTTTTAAACTCCCAAGTGTGTTGGCGTCTTCACAAAGGTAACTTTGTTGTGTGGTGATATATATATATATATATACATATATATATATATATATATATATATATATATATATATATATATATATATATATATTACCTACTGGCGGTCGCCAGTAGGTAGGTATAGTTAGGATTATTTTCAATGCAAAATCTCAACATTCTATTGTGAATAACTTTGGCGCCGGTTGAGGAATCTGCCTGAAAATTTCCTCAAATTTGCCTCGCGGCGCTCCGGTATTTCCCTGGAAGTTTGGGGGGGATTCGTCAAGCGGGGGCCGAGATAAAAGGGGGGTCCCAAAACGTGTTTTCCCCATGTTAATTTCCATAGGGCGGTCGACCTCACTTTTAGCCCGAACGGCTGAATGGATTTCCACCAAACTTGGCAAAATTGTAGGGACTGGTAGCCCGATGTGCCTTTGCTATGTCTCAAGATATGTTCTCCAGTGGATTTTGAGTAATTTAGGTTAAAAAACAAAATATACATCTATGGCCGCGCCCCGGTACGCGCACCGGGGAGCGCTCCGGGCGCGCTCCGCGACTTGCGCGCTGAAGCTGATTGGCTCTTGGGTGTCTGTAAACATTCCAAACAGTCCGGAGCGGCCGCCGACAAGGGGGCAGAGTAGACCCCCCCTGACCCCCTAGGTTTGATGTGGGGGCTATAAAAGGGCCCCGCGGGAGAAAAAAAAAATCGATTTGCGCGGGGGGAGCGCCCGGTACGCGCACCGGGAGCGTACTATGGGGAAAAAAGAATGATAGAGTTTTTTTTAAATTTAGCCTTTTTTTATAAATTGGAGGTAGTTCTAAAAAGAACTGTTTTTTTCTTCTTTTTGTTGTTTTATTTATTTTTTAATGTTTTTTGAACATTTTGTACTTTTTTTGGCTTTTATGAACTATTTTGTATTTTTTTTTTGTTATTTTTATGGGGAGAAACCAAAAATAGGGAATTGAAAATGGCTCAACTGGAGCAAAAAAAAATCAGGAAAAAATTAGCGTTTTTTGGGGCAATTGTGGTTGTCGCCAGCAAGGAGGATGAGCTTTATGCTCTGCTCACCATAGGAGATGGTCTTACCACAAAAAATACATGTGATCCTGAATGCACCAAACCGTGGTTATATGCAAGGGATCGTCTCCCTTGTCTCTGGTCCCGATGGAGTGGGTTGTTTTCACTTGGAGGTGCTGGGTGTAGATTGGGGAGGGTTGCTGGCCAGTTCTCTCACCTCTGCGGCAGCATAGTTGTTCAAATGCTTGCGCTGCATGTGCCTAATCATGGTATTATTACCAAAAGAATATTTTTTGTTAGGGTTCCCCTTTGACAGTTCAATCTTACAGATTTGGCAAATCACCTTGGGCGCATTGACTTTCTTCTTGCCCTCTGGGATGGAAAAAAACTCCCATACAATGTGCTGCCTTGGCTTGTATGGGGTATTGTCTTCTTGCAGCCACCTCCTCCCCTCCTCCTCCTCCTCCTCCTCCTCCTCCTCTTCTTCTTGACCACCAATGTGATGTTGTGGTGGTCCTCTTGGTGGTGGTGGTGGTGGTGCAGATGCTCCAGCTGCTGCTGCTACTGTAGCCATTTTAAAGTACAGATTTTTTTTACAAAGATCTCCAAAAAGGTCTTCCTCAGTCAAAGGACAAAGTCAGAATAAGGAAAAAAGGTGGGGTCTTTCATCATTTGGAAAAAAAAACTGTCCTGAACCAATGAAAAGTGTTATTTTCAGGTCACATGACCCGGGCTTTCATCATTTGGAAACCAAAACTGTTCTGCACCAATAAAAAGTGTTATTTTCAGGTCACATGACCTGACGCGCTTACGCTACGCGCCAACGGGCACGCTCGGGGGCGTGCCCCGGGGCGCGTCGCGTAAGCGCTTTGGATGCTTACGTTGCGCGATCGTATTCGCTTGAGTGCTTCCGGGTGCACTTACGTGGTGCGTATCACGCGGACGCGGCTACGCGATACGTCACGATGATGTTTTCGTTCGCGGCAATAGCGCTAACGGGACGCTCACCGGTGCGCGCCCCGGGGAGCGCCGGAAAACTGCGCTTTCCGGTGCGCTCACCGAGGCGCGCACCGGGAGCGCTCCAGGGCAAAAAAAATAAAAATTTTAAAAAGTATTATATAAATATACAATATAGGATTCATTATAAAAAATATTACATTTTATAGGTTTATGGCCCTATATATAGTTAGGAATTAGCATTTAAAAAACCTATGAAATTCACTGAAAAAACCATAGGTTTCACACCAGTTATAGTTACCTGGAAATTTTACTGACATAAAACCATAGAAATTCCAACGTTATAGCTAGTTGGACTCTCTTTAACAAGCGCGCCTGCAATGCACTGCTGATGACGTCACATATTACATCACTCATGACATCGTCATTGACATCACTCATGACATCACTTATGACACCATCCTTGTGACAGAGTGACAGACCTCCTTTTAATGTAATGTAACCCTTGAAATAGATATTAAAAAATAGAAACTAACATTTAAAAAAAATGGAGATACCCATACCAGTTACAACAACCAATTCAGTAATTCCACCATCTATATACACATCCACTCATTTACCAACAATTCTATATAGTCACTCATACATATACTCACTCATCATATGTAGTGATACATCTATACATCCTGTTATACACCGACAGTCATACAAAAGTTACTCACACACATACTCACACATGCAAATAAATGATTGAACATCCATTTATTTGCATATAAAACTATACACACACTACCTCTTTACTTCTAAGGAAACTTACACATACTTACTCTCTTAAACAATCATTTATATAAAGATATACTTATTTAAACAGGAACTCTTACAATCTCTTATTCTCACATATACTCACTTATATACATCAAAACTCACATACACTAGAATAAAATATATGTAGTTTCTAAAAAACACAATAGTGAGACAGTCATTCACTCACTAACACACACATATACACACTCATCCACCCATACAGTCCTGCACATATGCTGTCTTCAAAACATATAAAAACAGTGAGTCAGTCACCAACTCATGCAGCTACTTATTCACAAAGTGAAACACTGATACATATATTTCAATATTTAAAAGTTACTCGCTAATATATGTATTCAATAAAATACACTTAATAAAGCAGTTAACCAATCATTTTTTTTTTAAAACATCCATTTACACACTTATTTAACCATTTATTCTTCCATCAACCTTTACAAATGCAAATATAAAACATATTAATTTTAAAGAAAGACACACATTCACTGGCTGGTGTCATCAGTGATGTCATGAGTGATGTCAATGACGATGTTATGAGTGATGTAATATGTGACGTCATCAGCAGTGCATTGCAGGCGCACTTGTTATAGTGAGTCCAACTAACTATAATGTTGGAATTTCTATGGTTTTATGTCAGTAAAATTTCCAGCTAACTATAACTGGTGTGAAACCTATGTTTTTTTCAGTGAATATATATATATATATATATATATATATATATATATATATATATATATATATATATATATATGTATTACCTACTGGCGGTCGCCAGTAGGTAGATATAGTTAGGATTATTTCCTATAGGGAGATCGCAACATTCTATTGGGAATAACTTTGGCGTTGATTGAGGGATCTGCCTGTAATTTTCCTCAAATTTGCCTCGCTGCGCTCCGCTTATTCCCTGAAAGTGTGGGGGGGATTCGTCAAGCGGGGCCGAGATAAAAGGGGGGTCCCAAAACGTGTTTTCCCCATGTTAATTTCCATAGGGCAGTTGGACTCACTTTTAGCCTTAACGGTTAAATGCATTTCCACCAAACTTGGCAAAATTGTAGGGACTGGTAGCCCGATGTGCCTTTGCTATGTCTCAAGATATGTGATATGAGTAATTTAGGTTAAAAAAAATATATATATCTATAAGCACGCCCCGGTACGCACACCAGGGCGCGTACCAGCGCGCTACGCGAGTTTGCGCGCGGAAAGCTGATTGGCACTCGGGTGTCTGTCAACATTCCAAACAGTCCGGAGCAGCCGCCATCTTGTGTCTCGGTAGGATCGAGACACAAGAGGTGGCAAAAACAAAGGGGGAAATGACCAAAAGGGGGCAGGGTAGACCCCCCTGACCTCCTAGGTTTGATGTGGGGGCCATAATTTTTTTTTTTCGATTTGCGCTGGGGGAGCACCCGGTACGCGCTCCGGGTAGCGTATCGGGGAGCGTACCATATGGGAAAAAGAATACGATTTTTTTTAAAATGTAGCATTTTTTTATAAATTGGAGGTAGTTCTAAAAAGAACTATTTTTTTAATTCTTTTTGTTGTTTTATATTTTTTTAATTGTTTTTTTGGCTTTTATGAACAATTTTATATTTTTTTGGTATTTTTATGGGGACAAACAAAAAACAGGGAATTGTAAACGGCTCAACTGGAGCAAAACAAACCAGGAAAAAATTAAGGTTTCTTTGGGCACTTGTGGTTGTCACCAGCACGGTTGATGAGTTTAATGCTTTGCTCACCATAGCAAATTGTCCGTTCACAAAATTTGCAAACAATTTTGTAATCTCCAAACTGGGTTTGGATGTTTGGGACCATCTCCCTTGTCTCTGGTCCCGATGGAGTGGGTTGGGTACTTTGGGAGGTGCTGGGAGAAGATTGGGGAGGGTTTCTGGTCAGTTCTCTGACCTCTGCCGCAGCATAGTTGTTAGGGTGCCGGCGTTGCATGTGGCGAATCATGGTGTTGTTGGCAAAAGAATTTTTTTTGGCAGGGTTCCCCCTAGAAAGTACAGTGCCACAGATCAGGCACAAAACCTTTAGCGCATTTACTTTCTTGAGGCCCTTTGGGATTTTAAAAAACTCCCAAACAATGTGCTCCTTTGGCTTGTCATGAGTGATGTCACTGACCATGTCATGACTGATGTAATATGTGACGTCATCAGCAGTGCATTGCAGGCGCGCAAGTTATAGTGAGTCCCACTAACTATAACGTGGGAATTTCAATGGTTTTATGTCAGTAAAATTTCCAGCTAACTATAACTGGTGTCAAACCTATGGTATTTTCAGTGAATTTAATAGGTTTTTTAAATGCTAATTCCTAACTATAACTGGTGTGAAACCTATGGTTTCAGTGAATATATATATATATATATATATATATATATATATATATATATATATATATATATATATATATATATATATATATATATATATATATATATATATAATAATTTTGAATATTAGTTGGGAACCTGACATGTTGATGATAGTGTTGGATATAACAAGCCAATACACAAGTATAGATCATGTTAAAGGAATCATAGCAATTGAATACTTCTTAAAAGGCAGATCACTAAAGTTAGTGGATCATAGCCATACGCTGCTTGAATTTGTAACATTTTGCCTACATAACAATATTTTTCTTTTCCAGCAACAGTTGTATATACAACTGAAAGGTACAGCCATGGGAACCTGATTCGCCCCCAGCTGCGTGAATTTATTGGTGGGCTGGTGGGAGAAGCAGGTAGTCTGGGCTGATGAACACCAGAGATAGGTTTCCTGTATAGGGGGTTGGCACCGCTATATAGATGACCTATTCATCTATCCTAAGTCACTACAGAATTAGTGTTGTTTTTTTTTTTCAGCGGGTGGGTCATCAATGGACTTTTGACAAGTTGTCTCACCATCAACTAATCCAGGGATGCATCATCATTTGACGACCTCTCACACCAGGGTGGAAACAATGCTGCCCTGGTGTACTCGGCCGAGGGAAGGTAGTCTCTCTTATAAATCTGTTTTCAGGACAAGGCGATTGGTCCCGATTTTATTAGCTAAGAAGAGAAGGGTTTTGGAGTATACCTATGGGTATACTCGGGAAATTCCTTTGTTTTGTGAGTACCTCTGATATGGTTCAAAAGCACATTATGGTTATGGATTGGGGCCCAATAGGAGGCACTTGCACGTCCATCCTTCTGACAAATGTGTGACAATGAAGGAGGCGTCCCCCACAACCGCAATAAAGCCATTAGTTGAATTTTACTAGGGTTAAGCTGATACAGTAGAAAGACCAGTAAGGAACAGTTTATACCCTTGCAATGCAAGTGCATTAACCACCAGAGTTGTCTTACTGCTGGTACCTGGAATGTGCAGGGAGGATGAACCCTGTGCGATGTTTTAAAATGCAGCCTGCCTGTGACCAATTAGGCAAGCCTGAACAGATGTATGCATTTGTTACTGTTGTCAATTATGGGGTTGAGTTTAAAAAAAGAATGTATAAGTTGAGTGTCAAACTCTGCTCCTCATGACCCCACCCCTTGTTACCCTACTCCGTCTGGGGTGCAACCCGGTCGCGTACCAAGGATGCCATAAATCCTGGTGCAAGCATGGAAAATGCCACATTCGACTGCTATTGGGGTCGTTAAATACCGCAATAATTAGGGTTCAATGAGCTCCCTTGGGGCTCTGGACCCCGGTGCCACTGCACCTGCTGTACCAATGATAGCTACCATAGCTTGATTACCTTGAAGAAGACCCCAGACCTTGTTAGGCTTTAAGTGTGGTCGAAACACGTTGATAATGGAATGAATGCAGGTCAGGTGATCCATTGTAACTTACTAGTTGACCGCGATTAGTCTAATGTTTTTAACCATACCAGAGGTACTCACAAAATTTGAGGAGTTCCCTTAGTATACCTTTAGATATATTTTGGAACCCTTTTCTTCTTATTCATAGATGGCGGCACCAGGTGCCTTTTTCCGAAAACAGCTTTATGGGAACTTCCGGAGGGAGACTAGCTTCCCTCAGTCGAATCCGCCAGGACGGCATTGTTCCTGCCATGGTGGGAGAGTTCGTCAAATGATAAGTTGAGGGTGAGATAACCTCTCAACAAAAGTCGGTTGATCACCCACCCGCTGAAAAAAAACAAAATAGTGTTGAGTCTGCAGTGACTTAGGACCCCTCTAGCGCCCCTTGTTGTGCAAAACTATTTTAGGAGGATACACTTGAGGTTGAACCTCCTTAAGTATCCTCTCTGTGATTCAGAAGGCACAAGAATGCATTTCAGTCAGCCTGAACATTGCAGAAGAGAGAGAAATGCAGTAATATTATTTAGCATAAGACATATATAACTGATATTCTCAAGACTAGGGTCATGGAGGTGGAGATGCTAAGCCGTGGCCATGACAGGTAGTGTGAGAAGTTAAGCCAGGTTTGTATGTGCTTTGGAGCTCAAACATCAGCTGTTGATTCAGGTTGAGCACCAGACTGGCTGCATTCCCCATGAATGCACGTGCTACTGTTTGACCATGTTCACTACTGCTGTTCTTTTAACTTTACTGTGACCACGAACAATGCCTGTTGGTGCAGGAAGGCTGCAGAAAACTGATAAATGCATAAATGAATAAAAATACTTTCAGCAACCCACAAACAGGCCACTAGACAAGTGATGTGCAAAGCTCTCTACCTAGAAGGTATGTCCCTGAACTTGTAAAGGCTTCTGAGCACCTGGTCCAACAACTATGGCCTATTGCAATACACCTATGACCCAATGATGCACACAAATCAAGACATGAAACACACTCACGGTAATACTGGTGATGATTCCAGTTGAGGAAGGAATCCTCAAGAGCAGTGCTGGAAGAGACAGGGATCCCACCGGATTCCAAATCCACCAGTAATGATTGAGTCAGATCCGGAATGTTTGCTGGCTGTGTCCTGGTGCAGTGTGCCCACATTCAGCAGCCGAAACCCTGCACTTTGTGTGCTTGGCATTCTGAGCAGTAACATGCATAGGGTGAAAGGTGTGTCTTCTTTTCAGTTCCATCTAGAACCACCACAAATGCCTCATTTAGAGGACCACCAGCACCCCTTTCACTTAAGCATCATCCTAGCTGGATGGTAGCCTGGCTCGGTTTGCTTATGTTTCAGTTCGGGAAGGAAGTGGCTTGCCAGGTCGAGGTTGACTTTTGCCAGTCGAGCAGGGTCAAGGCTGATTTGCAAATGGCTAGGTCCAAACTGGGGAGGCATTGTGGGCAAAATAGCAATGGCTTGGAATGATCCTCAAGTGACTATTAGTCAGTAGACTTATTGCAAGCATCTTCTCATCGCCTTTTGTGTGTTTGATGGTAGCTAGAGATTAACACCTTGATGCCAACGCCTTCCAGGAAATAGAAACACTCAGCGTTTTACCCAACAAGTGCTTAAGAGATAAACTTTGCTCTGGGCACAGGTTTTTGACTTTTCCAAACTTTGTATGCGAGAGATATGCATGCACTGTAGGAACGTCAAATGTATCTGTCCATATGAGTAATTACACAAGTATTTCTATTACACTTACTACTGCAGAGTGTAACCCCCCTTCTTTGCCGGTTTATACCTGTTTTTTTTACATTACCCCCCCCCCCCCATGGTGCAATTATCCTGGAATCTGCGATTAATCCTGTTATTATATTTAACCCTTCTTGTTGACAATTGTGTATTTATGTTCTTCCTTCCGTCCTATTGTAAAGCGCTCTGATATCCCTCAGGATCTTGTTCCCGCTATATAAAACTTTATAAATAAAAATTTTACAAAATTATGGAAAGGACCTAAAGAGGAGGCAGAACAATACTTTGCAGCTCTAAATGAGAATAATGGCATTTCAATGGGGAAATGAGTGCCACAGAAGTACATTTCTTAGACTTAAAAATCTTTATTGCGGGGGGAACAATATGTACTTCCCTCGTCCGTAAACCAACGGCTGGAAATTCAATCTTAGAAGCCCGAAGCAGTCACCCCGCTCCCCTAATAAAGAGCATCCTATAAGGGGAATTTTTAAGGCTGAAAAGAATTTGTACGAGACAGTCAGATTTTGAACAGGCAGCCCTAAAAGCCACAAAAAGATTTAAGACACAAGGATACATGGAGAATTTACTCAAATCAACTCTTAAGCGGGTTGATGGAATTCCTCGAAAGTTACTTTTGAAAGATAAAACACATGAAACAGCAAATACTGTAAATCCAGAGTTCAGATTGATGATGACTTTTTCCGATGAAGTCCGGAATATATCCAAAATCGTCAAACGTAATTGGCATATTCTCAAAACAGATCCAGTAATAGGAAGAAACTTGTCAAATTACCCTAAAATCACATATAGGAGAAGCAGATCATTAAGAGACAGTTTCACCCAAAGTCATCTAGATAACAGTAGGAGGAATCCAAGTATAAGGCAACTGACTGGATTTCTTCCCTGCACTAAGTGCAAGGCATGTAGACATAGCAGCAAAACATTATCATACAAAGTACCGGGGTATGACAGACCCAGAAAGTTAAATACATTTCTCACATGTAATACTCCATTCTGTGTGTACTGCCTGATATGCCCCTGTAATTTAATATATATAGAGAGCACTATCAACCCCACCAAAAAGCATATCCTAGAACATGACATAGGTATAGAAAAGAAGGATTATCCTATCCTATTGCCAGGCACTTTGCCCAATCACATTCCAGTAATAGAAACCTATTACGGTATTTTCTGTATTGACTGTGTCCCACAGAATGAAAGAGGAGGAAATAGAGAGCTCCGCCTTTGCAGATTTGAGTCCAGATATCTAATTGATCTTCAGACTAGGACTCCGGGGGACTCGAATACTGAAGAAGAACTGGCCATTCACATGGGTTGAAGAACCTCTTTGAAATGTGTCATCAAACATGAAGTGTTACTTTATCTTTTTATCTTCTTGTAATGCACTGAAAAGAATGACTCAATATTTTTAATGGATTTTTGAGAACACTAGTGGTTTTTTGAGTTATATTCAGGAATGATATGTAAGATGTACCAAGAATTAATGTATGTTATGTTATGTTATTTTTGACTTATATAGCGCACGGCTACTCAAAGAGTGTCCCAGCGCTTTATTGTAAACCTGTATCACAACATAACGGACAGAAAATAACCAGAAAAGTGGGATAAAAAAACCCTAACTAACAATATGACAGATATCTACAAAGTAAAAAGCCAGGTTTTAAGGCCCTTCCTGAACGCCAACAAATTGGGGGTACTGCGCAGTGTCACTGGCAAAGTATTCCACAACTGCGGGGCTAGCAATCTGAAAGAGCGACCTCCTATGCGTGCTCTTTTTATGCGAGGGACCACGGCAAGAAACAAAGACCCGGACCTCAGGGACCTTGCGGGATGATAAAAGGCTAGCCTTTTCTGAAGATATTTTGCTCCTGAAGCATGTAGAGCTTTATGAGCCAAGGTCAGGGCCTTGAAAACTATCCGCTTCCGGATAGGGAGCCAATGGAGTGACTGCAAGAGGCCCGAAGTTCTAGCACGGCCGGATAATCCAAAAATGGCCCGTGCTGCCGAGTTCTGGACCACCTGTAACATGCAAACAATATAAATACAATGTCAAGATGGATGAATTTACAGCATATAATATAAAATGCTCATCCAGAGCGGGCTCTTGTAATGCGTTGCTATTGATCATATATATATATATGTTTAAAGGGCTTTCTGCTTTAAGAAAGGAAATGAAGTCGCACACGCTACGCAAGGCTTAGGCATTTATTTCAAGCAGTGTGGGGCACACCTGACGCGTTTCGTTTGTCTCTGCAAACTTCTTCAGAGGTTTGGTCCCCGGGAAGAGCACTGTTTGTGGGTCTGAGACAATCAGTTCTTAGCAAGTCCGGCCCTCTAGTGGACAACCAAGTGTGTTAGTTTGGCTCGGCATGATGGTCATCGTAGTCCTCATCTTCAGTGCTCACAGCGGCCTGATGGTGTTTTTTTTGCCTCATTAACCACCGTCTTGCTGAGACATTACGTTCCCAGTCGCGTAGCTCCATTACAGTTGGACAGTGCCGAGAACTGCATTCGGACCCATACCAGGCTCTGGTGTCTGGCGGCAGCCGCTATCCCCAAAAAGTTTGTGTGACCGAGTAATCCTTTGTCAGTCCGTGGCGGGGAAACGCGGCGCTCTCACTGGTGGTGCGCCCTCCTGCGATTGGACCAGATTGCTTAATATGTTTAAAGGGCTTTATATTCAGGAATTATATGTAAGATGTACCAAGAATTAACATGCAAACAATATAAATACAATGTCAAGATGGATGAATTTACAGCATATAATATAAAATGCTCATCCAGAGCGGGCTCTTGTAATGCGTTGCTATTGATCATATATATTGATCATATATCACCCGATTTGGTTCGGCCTCAAGTAGCCTTGGTCTGTGCATCAAAGTCTTGCAAGGCCAAAATGCGTCATTTTCTATTTTTGAACTGCGCTTGTTACACAAATAAAGTGATATACCTTGAACAAGTGCAACTGATTTATTGGTTAAACAATAGACATTGGGGAAGCCTGGGTTTTGAGCATGAAAGACCACACTGAAAGTAAAGTTATCAAAAGTGTATAGTCTGATAGCAGTATTGTTATAAGATAGCCTGACAAAGGGGGCAATGTTATCATCCTATCCAAAGATAGGAATTTGGAGGAGGAGTACCAATAGTTGATTGTCAGAGGATGTTATCAAAATGTACAGAAGAGTGAGATTTTGAAAGCCAATCATGACTACTCTGATAAACTGATTGAATGGAGAGTCAGAAGTCTCATCAATTGTGAAGAATACAAGTTTTTAATTTGCAGACATCCTAAGATTTTCATACTTTACCTAAAATATCCACAAGAATAAGACCAACCCCCCAGGAAGACCAATTGTGTCCTCCATGGGGTCCCTATTAGAAAATACATCGAAGTATGTTGATTTCTTTTTATGGCCCTTTGTACCGGCCCTCCCATCATACATACAGGACTCTAAGGACTTCCTGACATGCATTGATGGGATACAATGGGAACATGATTTTGCATTATTTACCCTTGATGTGGGGAGTCTGTACACCAGCATTGACCACAAGGCAGGAATACTGGCATGTAGACACTTCCTCAATTCCAGAACCATTTCATAATTCTTTCACACAGAGATGATCCTAGAAATGTTCGAACTATGTCTCAGAAACACCTTTTTTGTGTTTGGTGACAAGTACTTCAAACAAACGCAGGGTACTGCCATGGATACGTGTTTTGCCCCTAGATTTGCTAATCTATTCCTAGGATGATGGGAACGGCGGGTAGTGGGCACCGTTAACAACTTTAATTCACATGTGATTCTATGGATCACATTCATAGACAACATTTTCATGATCTGGAAGGGTGCAGAAGACGAAGCAGAGGACTACATCAAAATTCTGAAAATTAATGATCTCAATCTGAAGTGCATGCCTTAGATGAGCAGAACATTTATAGATTTATTTAGATGCCAATGTTAAAATCATTAACAGCAGCATACCAACCAGTCTACAAAGGAAAATCACTGCCGGCTACACACTTCTGCACACCCAAAGTAGTTGTCCCAAAACTCTCACCCACAGCATACTCTACGGTAAGCTACTGCGAGCCAGATGTAGCTGTAATACTGAGGAGGGTTTCCAAGCTGAAAGAGTTACCATGCTGGGATGGTTCTGTAGCGTAGTTCCTATATTCCCAATAGGCTCTGGGCATTGGATTAATATATCCTATATATTTGACATAGGACTTAGGTCAGTAGGTCTCTATCGAATATACTAAACTTAATTGTGTGTGTGTGCCAGCTAACTCAGAGGTCATTAGAAACTTTCTCGAATTCACAAGAAGGGGTTAGTTTCTGACAACCGCATAAACATGACAACTTTGTTTCCCCAAGAATAAGAACATATCTCTCAGAGTCGTGGAAACAATAGATAACTATTTTACTCAGTCAATCATGCATGCTTCGTTTCTACAGAGTTGCAGAGAAAAAAAGAGAGACGGGTGTTTCAATAAAAAGGGTTTATTGAACAGTCTTATTTCTCATGCAAGAGAGGTGAATGCTACACTCATTAGACAGAATGCAAAGTATAATGCGTACAGCGCAAACAGTAATATAAAATAATACTGTAAAAGCATGGTATGGTTTCTAAGCCATAAAAATACATACATAAATAACATAGGCTAAAATACTCAACTGCCTAACCCAATGTACCTAACCTAAGTCTAGTACGAGGGAGAAAGTAAGTGTTGCTTTAGCGTAGGTTTAGGTTTCTCTAGGTTCTTATCAGCTCCGTACCTTAGAATGAAGGAGGTTTGTTATCTCTGTCTCGGACTTGATTTTCCAACACTCCGCAAGGGGAGTCAGAAACACTGGAGCTGGATTCTCGTCAGGAGGATATCAGCTGCTCATTCAGTGCATCAGCTGGAGAGTCGGCTTCTTTTGGCACTTGCTGTGGCGAGCTGCGTCGGGCAAGTAGGTCGTCGAACTGCTCCGAACCACGGTACTTCGTCATAGCACGTGAAGGTATGTTTATACCTTGAAGGTGTTTAGGAATGCCATGTTTTGACGTAAAGTCGGGCATATGAACGTCATGAATGAACCCCTAGGGAATAGTTGTTCATTATAAAACTAACTGAGTTCTCGGAGAAATCAATATTCAAGCAAGGGGAAGTCCCTAACGGCTTAAGCTGGTTTTCCAAGAAATCGTTGTGACGTTTGGTATGGGTGGAAGTAGCCATGCCTGTATTTGGTTAGCATGGACTATGCCTAAATAAGGTCTGGGTTTCTATGCCTATATAAGGGCAACGCGAATTGTACCTATATAAGGGCATGAATCGGGAAAGTCCATTCGGAATCTAAAACGCCATACAACAGTTCAGGACAAGCATATATTCTGATTCCATTCTTCAGTCAGCAGTAGAGAAAGCCATCCACACCACCAGACAGGAACTCTTGATTCCCAAAAGAACCAACCTCAGTGATACGGGCAGCAGTAATTTAAGATTTATCATGACTTTTAACAAGAAGTCTAAAATTGTGAGACAAATACTAGGTAGGAACTGGCAGATCCTACATGAGGAGGAATGTATGGTTAAATGTTTTTATGTGATTACCCCACTATCACATGCAGGAAGGGGGTGAGTCTGAAAGACAGACTGAGTAATATCCAGATTAGTCCCACTTGGTTGCCCAAAAGGAGAAATTGTTTATTTCTGTGTAAGCTTGTAAAAATAGACAATATGTCTTTAAGTTTCATTCAACTCTTCTGACTGAAGAACGCAATATTGAAAAATGTTTGACCTGTACTTCTGACTATGCAGTATATGTTCTCACTTGCCCCTGCAACAAATGGTATGTAGGGAGTACTGCCCATCCCGTCAATAAGAGAGTGTTGGAGCATCTAAGGACTATCACACATGACGACAAACACGACCCCGTAGCCAGACACTTTACCCAATGTCATAAAAGAAAAACAAGACTTTTCAGTTTCTTTGCAATCGATAGGGTCAATCTTACAGCCAGAGGGGGTGATAGGGAATTGGCTCTTATGAAACTGGAGTTCAAATGTATCTTGGAGTTAAACATGAAGATACCGGTGGGTCTCAACACTTATGTAGAGATGAATGTACATCTGGGTTAAAGATCTATACAAAGTCATGATATTGGTACTCCTGTAATATTGTGATTGTCAACATTTTCACCTGAAACTTCTTGAATTTTAATTGTTTTTAATGTACTCATTTAATAGATGCATTTATTGCTGTTTTCTTCTTCACTCCTTACACTTTCTATGCTTCCCCTTTTTGTTTCCTTCACTGTTTTCCATCACTTTTTGCCGCACCTGCTCCTTATAGGGCTAGGAGATAAAAGCTGCAGAGTCACAAATGAGATACCTACATTAAGGACTGTCTCAATGGTGTAGACAACTGGCCTCCCAGGTTGAAGCGATTGAAACTTCTGCCTGTGTTAGACATCTGTAAAGCATGTCAAGGGGACTCGTGAAGGTGTCTTGAGCTTATGGCTGCATGTTATGTTCACCGTTGGGCCCGTAGGGTGATATTATAGATTAGTAAGGGACAGTTCATTATTTGAATTTTATTTATTAATTTTATCTTGATTAGATTTATATATATTTTATGGCACATGACTGAGTGTCTTGTTTGCACTGGTCACCAGCCGACTGGACTACGGAAACACCCTCTACACTGGAACCACAGCCAAACTACAGAAAAGACCCCAACGCATCCAGAGCGCCTCCGCACGACTCATCCTGGACATCCCTGACACAGCCACATCTCCGGACACTTGAGAGACCTGCACTGGCTCCCCGTCAGCAAGAGAATCACGTTCCGACTCCTCACCCATGCACACAAGGCTCTCCACTACCTGTGTCCCAGGTACCTCAACAACCGCCTGACCTTTTACACTCCCACCCGCCAGCTATGATCTACCAGCCACGCCCTTGCCGCCGTTCCACGCATCCGAAGAGCAACCATGGGAGGAAGATCCTTCTCCTACCTGGCGGCCAAGACAGGAACTCCCTCCCCATCCACCTCTGTCTGACCCAAGACCACCTCTCCTTCAGGAAGCAACTCAAGACCTGGCTGTTCGAGCAGTAGTGGACCCCCCTCCCCCAAGCGCCTTGAGACCCACCAGGTGAGTAGCGCGCTATACAAATTTCTTGATTGATTGATTGATTGTTTGCCTGTTACCTATGGGCAGCTTCTGGTACTCTGTTTTCTTGTCTATACAATGTAGTTATAATCTTACACCATGTGTACACATCTGGATGGCATTAGCCATTGGCATGTTTAGGGTTTGTTATTTTCTTTTGTTTGGATCTCTGCTTTTACCATGACTGTGCACACTGGTATTGGATTTGAATGTATATGCATGTGTTTTTTGGCGCAATACATTTTGTGGTACTTCTCATCATGGAAACAACACTTTGGGTATTGATATTACTGGTTATTGATTTTAAACTTGTCATAAGCTACTCTCACCCGGTACGGTACAGGGCTGGGGTAGGCCCACTCGGGCTCTATTTAGTATTTTCTATTTAAAAACACATGCATTACCTATACAGGTTAATGTTGATGTTGAAGGATTTAAAAAGCGCTGGTTACTCCCAGGAGTGTCCCCTCGCTGATTGGCTTCTTCAGACAGATGGAACTCACTTTTTGGCTTTTTTGCTCATACTTAGACATGGCTCTGCCTGGTACTGTGACGCTATAACATGGCCGCCTCTTTGTGGCTCCATCTTTGGAAACTGTTATGACCAATGCAAGACAGATCCGCCCCCTTCGGCAGCATTGTTTGATGGATATGCCTGTTATATTGTTTAAGATAATCTCACGGGATTCTATTTGAGTTTTACCGTATTGAGAGTAGAAATGTGTTTGGGGGCATAGCAAGTTATTATAATGAATGTGCCTAACAATGGTATTGAACAAATAGATATGTTTCCTAAATCTGTTTATATTTTGTTTTCATTTGACCATGTCACAAAATATATTTTGAAATGTAACTTTCCTTATGCATACTTTATGCAGTTTATTGATATTGAGAACTGCCATTCTACAACATGGCTGCCTCATTGTACTGTACAAACTTTGCACTAGCCAGTTTTCTCTGTTCCCTGCAGCACTGATTGATTGTGTAGCAAATCTTTATAATGTTGTAAAGGGGCGGCAACCACCCACCTTTGAACAAGGCGATACGGTCACCGGAACGCGTCGGGTGTTGCCTGTACTTCCTGAGCGCTTCTCCCATGGTATTTATGAGGCAATAAATACTTAACAAGCAACTTGAGCGCACGTCTTTCCAGGCCAGAGGGAAAACCTGCTTTGCTGATTTTATTGGTTCTCACACCGCCATTTGGGCCAGGGACCCAATGAGACTGTGTGAAGTTTATATATATATATCTATGTTTTACCTACTGGTGGCCGGTAGTGGTAGTTATAGTTAAGAACTAGTTTCCATAGGAAAAGCGTTTTTTGGCTTCTCTATAACTTTGGAGAGGTTTGATGAATGTTTATGAAATTTTCCAAAAATGTGACCCACTTTGTCTAGTAGTGCATGGAAAGGTTTGGGCGATTTGTCAAGTGGGGGCCAAGAAAAAGGGGGCAGTGAAAACACGTGCAATGTTAATTCCTATAGAGATTTTAGACACAACTACAGACCAAACCAAACCGAATTACACCAAATTTGGCAGAAAGCTGGATCTTGGCCATAAAAGCATGTTTTTTGTTATTTTGCGTAAATCCTTTCAGTAGTTTTTCAGTTATTAGAGGGAAAACTAATTTGGATATCAAGAGGTGCAAATCCTTCGTAAATCTATTGCGGTGTTTCGTGAATCCATGCACCAACAGCAATGCTGTGATTGGCAGGCCACAACCTGTGTACAAAGATACGGCCCCCATTTTGTATATCGGGAAATGGCCCCTTGATGCAAAACTTAAGTTAAAATGTAGTAGAAGGAGTTAGGGTAGAAGTACCCTGACCCCCTGGGTGCAAAATAGGGATCTTTGAGGGACCCCTTAGGGGCCAGAAAATACCCCAGAATTATTTTTTTTCCTTTTTGAGAGGATTCACAAATCCGCTGCGTGGCTCCTCGTCTAGCACTGCGATGGATTCACTAATTGGGCTGAAATTAATTTTTTTAAATACTCTCATACCTACTCAGACCCACTCAGACACTCACACACCCACTCATAGATCCATTCAGAGACTCACACACCCACTCATAGATCTCCTTAGACATTCACTCACACATCCATCCAGACACTCATGCACCCAATTACAGATATACTCATACACTCATGTGCCTACTCACACACACACTCAGACACTCTCCCACCCACTCACTGACCTACTCAGACACTCATGCACCCACTCAAAGATTCACTTATACACACACACTGACTCATAGACCCACTCAGACACTCATGCACCCACTCACAGATCTATTCAGAGACTCAACTACCCACTTACAGACCCACTTCAGAACTCACAAACCAACTCACTCTCAGACACTCTTGCACCCACTCACAGGCCCACTCAGACACTCACTCAGCCACTCAGAAACCTACTCAGACATTTATGCACTCCCTCACAGACCCACTCAGACACACACACACCCAGTGGCAGACCCACACAGGAACTCACAGGCCCACTCACACACTCACAGACAAACTCATAGACTCCCACAGACACTCACACACACTCAGAGATTTATAGACAGGCACTCACATAACCACTCACATACTCACACAGGCACTCTCACAGACACTCACAGACCCACACAGATACGTATACACCCACTTACAGACCCACTCAGATACTCACACACCCACTCACAGACCCACTCACTCTCACACCCCCTCATGGGTCCTTTCAGACACTCGAACACCCACTAAAAGACCCACATAACCACTCACACACCCAATCACAGACCCATACATACACTGACACACCCTCATAACCACTCACACACCTACTCACCCACCCACTCATAGACTCATACAGCCACCCATACATGCATCCTCTAAGTTTACAGCATACAGTTTTTAAATAAAATGTAAAAAAAACTTAGAAATTCACTGAAAAAAACAAATATTACAGGCAAGTTATAGTTAGGCTCAGATTTTACATGTACAATACCATAGAAATTCAGCAGTTATATTTACCTGAGATAACTATAAATTATGCCCCAGTAATATACTGCTTATGACACCTATTACATCACCGATGGCATGGTCCGTGACATCACTGATGACATCTCAAATTACATAACTGATGGCATCACTGATGACATCATCCACAGAACCACTCACACACCCACTCACACACTCATACAAGCACTCATAAACCCACTCACACAGCTGTGAAACTACTCACACACCCACTCACTCTCCTATACATCCACTCACACACCCACTCACTAAGCCATACAGACACTCACACAGCCATGTATTCATCCATAGAGCTACTCACACACCCACTGAGTCATCCAGGCACCCACACACATAGACACTCTCTCCCCAATACACCAATTTATACACCCACTCACCCATACACCCACTAAAACAGTCACTTACTCACTGATACACCCACTTACACACCCAACTAGTCACCTACATAGCAACTCCCCCAGCCACTCAGTCACCCATACAACCACTTACAGACCAATTCACCCACCCATAAACCAATCACACAGCTTCTAACTCATGCATACAGCCACTCACAGACCCACTCAATCACCAATACAGCTACTGACACACCCAGTCATTCACCAATACAGTCACTCACACACCCTCTCAGACACCTATACAACCACTCAGGCACCCACTCACACATGGATACAGACAGAATATTTTCACTCATTATTAGTACACAAAGTATACTAATTTAACTTATGTCCTAGCTTAATGTATATGTTTAACAATCATAAACTTTTAGAAAACACTCTCAATCACTGGATGTTGTCATGAGTAATTTTATAAGTTATGTCATTTAAGATGCCATCACTGATGCCACTGACCATGTCATGAGTGATGTATTATGTGAGGTCATAAGAGGTGCATTGCGGGGCATAATTTATATATATTTCCGACTGGCTGTCACCAGTAGGTATAGTTAGGACCTGATTTCCATTAAAAAGCTGTTTCTCAGCTGCCTATATCTTTGGTATTGTATGACAAATTTTCATGACATTTTCAAGCGGGGTCGAGAAAAAGGAGGGTCCCCATACGATTTTCCCCCATTTTAATTTCCATAGGAAACTTTAAACACAGCTGCAGCTTGAACTGCTGAATGGAAGTACACCAAATTTGGAGAAAAGATAGCGCTTGGTCCAGAAAGTGCCCTTTTTGTTAAATGGTGTTAATCCGTTCAGTAATTCCTGAGCAATTTTAAGATTCCTCAGATATACAACTGAGATCTGATTGGGTAACAACATTTCAAAACAGAAAGTGTTGGCAGCCATCTTGTGACTCAAGTCACGAGAAAAAAATTAAAAGAAAAGAAATGGGGGCAGAGTAGAAACACTTTGACCCCCTAGGCCTCTACACCTCGGCCAAAAAAGCCTTTTTTGTCACATTTTTGATGGGAGTCACGTTGGATTTGCAACTTCCTCAAAAAATGTATGAAAAACGAAATTCAGTCTCCCAAGCTTAATTAAATACAGTCCCATGGGTGGGTCAGGTCCCTTGGACATTTTTGAGTAAACGCAGGGGTGCTTATGTGCCACCCCACATCTTGGGGACCACCACCTCCCCGGGGCAAACCTAATTAAAGAGGTGTGGGGGTCCGTGTGGCCCCGCAGACCAGGGGACCACTACCTCCCAGGGGCTAATTGTTGAAAATGGGTGCAGGGGAGACCTTATGCCCACCCCCGCAGCCCCGGGGACGGCCATCTCCCCAGGGCTTTAATATTTTGATATGGGGCGGTCTCAAGAACCCCCTGGCACGGGCACCATCACCTCTCCAGGACCAAACTCTTTATCTAAGGAATGATATCCCTTCTTAGATAAAGATATAGATATATATAGTGGCATTGCCCCCCTCCCAGGCTCTTCTGGGCCCCAGGGACCACTACCTTCCTGGGACAGGCCACTACTCAAGGGAGGAGGGGGCTCCATGCCCCTCCTCCTGGAGCCATGGATGGCCCTGTGGACCGCCACCTCCCAGGATCGGCTCCAGCAATGTCCTGGGGTGTCCACCCCGGGACATTGCAGTTTGCTATGGCATGGCAGGAGCACCACTCAATCAATGCCATAGCATACAATGGCTCCGGTTTCAGCAAGCATGAGCATTTTGCTCTCACTTGCTGAAAGCGGAGCACTTTGCTTTATACACACAAGGAGCTGTGTATCAGCAGCTCTCTGTGTGTAGAAAGCAATGACGGCTCCCAGAAGACTCGGGCCGGCCGGGACCACGAGGACCTTCAGGATCCCCCACAGTCCCCAACGAAGAGCCCTGGCCCGGGAGATGTAATGTAATGTAATGTAATGTAATGATGATGATACTTGTAAAGCGCACTGTTACCCCATCTCGGGGTCTCCTGGCGCTGAAGACCGCTGGGGAACCCGTCCTGGCTTTCCCTGTGAGATGGTCCCTTCTGGGTATCTCCAAGGTGAACCCAGGCATCCCCAGCGTCTGTGGGGGCCGTTGTAGAGATGAGGCAAGCTTAATGCCCAGAGTTGCCGAGTGTGATCCCTGGTTAGAGTAGGCACTGAGGCAAGAATTATCGAGCCCGCTGAACCTGGTCCACGACCCTGCCGCGTCGGGAATTGAACCCTGTTCCCGGGCCGTTCTCTGCTTCCGGGTCTGCCGCCTCTAACCAGTGAGCCACACCACTCCACACTAGAGATGGGGTCTCTGGGGCCGAAAATGGCCTCAGGAGGGCGGCTGCATGACCCCCCCTCCCTTTAAAGAAATGTTTTGTTTTTTTTAAAGAAAAAGCCCCGGCAGATGTCACTGACCATGTCATGAGTGGTGTAATATGTGAGGTCATAAGCAGTGCATTGCCAGGGTGCAAGTTATAGTTCGCTCAGCTAACTATAACGGCTAAAAAAAAAATTGTTTTATAGGAGTGAAATCTGACCCTAACTATAACATCCCTGTAACCTTTGATTTTATCATTGAATATTTATATGCATATACGTCTCAATTCTGCATAGATACTGTAGATGCTTATTTTCCTTTATATATATATATATATATATATATATATATATATATATATATATATATATATATATATATATATATATATATATATATATATATATATATATATATATATATATATATATATATATATATATATATATATATTACCTACTGTCACTCACTCTGAGGAAAAAGGAACAGAAGGAACTGTAGTATCAATGCAGAACTGAGACATAGAAGAGGTGAAATGAAGAAAAAGTGGTGTAAGAAAAAAAGCTATTGGTAAGAGAACAAAGTCAATACTTAAAAATGTATGTGGACATTTCCAAAATATTACAAAATAATGAAAACACAATTCAATCTATGAGAAGTAATAACAGTGAACAACATCTATATAACAAGAACAGAAAAGAAAGTAACAAAGATGGGCACACCTTAACCTGGAAATAGAAGCAGTTTATGGAAATCAGAGCCAGGATGAATCGTAGTAGAGTAGTTATAAATATACTGAGAAATATGAAGCAGGAGAGAGGCACCGAAACAGAAAGAACGAGTTGAGAGAATAGTTGATAAAGCCTTTGCTTTGAAGAGGAAGCTTTTCCTTTTGATTATAAATAGAATGAAGAGTCTTGACAAAATGGTGTTGTGCATGAGGAGACAAAACCAGAAAAAAAGATTAGTGAACAGAAGTAACTTTGTACAGTTTTTAGTGGAGAATGCATACATAGTTCTGGTACAGAGTCTCTCTTTATTGAAGAAAGCTATCTTCAGGATAATAGATTAGCTCATCTTAGTGATTACGAAGGCCAATGTTATGCAATGAAGAATGGCACTCCTATAGCGAAAGAGGTAATGGCATCTGCAAATTTAGAACAACTTATTGGAGAACAGGTACAAGGAAGGCGGAGTCAGGCACCTGTATAAAAATGGAATTGTAGTAGTGTTTGAAGTATTCGACAGCAATCCATTGATATATTAAGGCCATTTCTACATATCTTTCCAAGGTAAAGTTTAAAACACAAAATATGTACTTTACAAGGATTGGATCCTTTGAAGATTAGAAAGCATACAAATTTGCAGGGACGCTCACTAGCTTGTTTATCAAACGAAATGTTCTAAAGTACCTTTCATCATTCAGGATTTCGCTGTACAACACTCAACAATGCAAACTTTAGTTAGAAGGCTGTAGAATGTGAAAAAAAAATCCAGCTTTATTTTTTAGAGAAATGATAGAGAACTTTTTATGGTACCGTGGCAGATGTAGAAAATGTATGTGATGAGGGGAAGTTTTGTTTCTTTCGTCCTTAGCAGGATTCTAGGGAAAATGAAGAGTTCTTAAGAGAAAGAGTTATAGACCCGTACACAGATATTAAAGTTGATAGTTTTGAAGAAGAGATTGCAAGATTTAACAAGGTGTGGTCTAACAAACAGAGTATGTTTGTATATGTTGTCTCACTAGAAGATTTAACCACAGACTGTTGACTTGTGTTTAAAAGTGAAATTGTAAATAATGATAATAGGCAAAAATTAGCCATGTACTTATTTGTAGGGGATGCATTGACTTGTCCATACGGAAAGCTATGTGTAAGTAGTGTTACAATAAATTAGAAGATAATAAAATGAAAAATGCATAGATATTAGATACCTATTTTGTAAGATAATTAAATGCCCTCTAATGTAGAAAAACTATGAAGGGCCAAAAAAAAAATGATCAACATTTATGATTCTTTGCAGCATTGCGAAGGGCTCTTTTGGTCTGCTCTCCAGCACTCACTACAACTCCACAATCCATGCAGTATGATGCCATCCGGGACAACTGTGGAGCCAAATATGGAATTTTAGATTGGACCTCTGCTCCAGTGTTGTTGTGGCTCGTATTAAATTTCAGGGTCCTCCAGCTCTGTGTTGCCTTATTGCTTCTTTGACACTATTGCTTTGGTATGATTTTAGATGGTAAAGCATGGAAGTAGTCCCGGAAAAAAAAAAATTGCCCCTTGACAATGTCTTGTGACATAGTGTGCATCGCGCAAATCTGCACACTATGAACTCCTCTTAAAGAATGTTCAAGATAGATAGATACATGGGTGTGTTCTTATTGTTTTAGTTGAGAAGTGTATTATTGAGTAATATTCCTTTATTTCCCAGAGACATGATTTTCTGTTTTGTTTGTGCATTTTTTTGTGATTTTGTAAAGTTGTAAAACAAAATACTTGTTCTATGTTAGGTTTTAAGGTGATAGAACATGGATGTCATCCCACATGAATATGTTTTATTCATCCCTTTAGATTGGGTCTTTTCATAGAGTTTGCATTGCACTACTTTTGAGCAGTTTTTCATTCCTATTGAGTTCGGGTAAGAAGGAGTAGTTTGATGGGTGTTTTGTAGTTAAGTTCTATTTCTGAGTTCAGATGTTGAAAGTTGTTTTGGGAAATTGTTGTTTTTGTTAGCTACATTATTAAAATAAAGTTAAACAATTATGTTACTAAATAGCTAGACTCAAACTTTGTGTAAAATATGTTTAAATATCTGTTTTACATTTTGTCATTTGTATTTCTGACTACTGATGTCTCATTTTATCCCCAGATGGTCTAATTTCTGTCGGGGAAACTACCCCCCTTTGCTGGACTGATCACTCACTAATCATCTTTCACCTTCATGTGAGTAAGAACGGTTCCCCCGGAAAGACAGTCATACACTCAGTAGAAAGAACAGTGTGGCACAAACTCCTAAATATTCATCTAAACCCTTCTTTAACAAAGCACACTTCTCATCGGTGGACTCTATAGAAGTTAACTATCAAATATTTGAAAGAGAAATCTTAAAAACCTTAGGTGAAATAATACCCCTGACTACCTGAAAAACCCCAAAAGAAGATGTCAGCCATGTGGTACGATCTTATTCTAAAAGAAGCCAAACTAAAGAGTAGACAATTGGAAAGGAAATGGAGACACCACTATCTTAAGGAAGATAAGATCAATCTTAAAGCTGCACTAAATGAATATAAAAATAAATTAAGAAAAGCGAAAACTAACTACTACTGCGAGCTGAGCACTGCAGCCCCTAATAAAGCAAAAAGAACATTTGAAATACTTAAGGATTTCACTAACCAATCCCGTTTTAAGCGAGAAATTATACCCTAGCAGAAACTATGTGATGATCTGTCGGAATACTTTGAAAACAAGATCAAAATAATTTTAGACGGGATTGTTAAACCTACTGCATTAAATCACTCTATTTTATACACCAATAGTCCTGTTCTTTCTAGGCCGCCTCACCTTTCAGACTTTACTTTTGTGACATTGACTAGGCTGGACCCTATCTCTGTTTCGGTTTTTAAAACTTTGTATAGGTCCATGAAATCAGGTCTCCATTGGATCCTTTTCCATTAAAGCAATGGCTAAAATGGGAAGATGAACTGGCAGGCCCTCTCCCACAACTTTGTAACCATTCCCTTGAAACCGAGAATGTGCCTGACTGTTTGAAAAAAGCTATAGTTAAGCCATTACTGAAAAAAAGCCCCGTCTGACTCTTCAGATCTAGCTAATTTCAGACTCATCTCCCTTCTTCCCTTTCCAATAAAAATGTTAGAGCGCCATGTAAGTTCAATATTCAGAGGACTATGCATGGCTAGAGGAAGAGCAATTTGGATTTCATCCCGGTCATGGAACTGAGGCTGCTCTGATTTGTGCTACTGATGAAATGGACAGGCAGACAACATTTTTGACTGGATGAATGCAAATTCCTCAAGAGGAATGGAAGCAAAACTGAGCTCCTTTGTTGCCCGTCCAACAAAATTCCGGTATCTCAATCCACTAACTTCTGGCCACTACCCACAGAAATGCCGTTGGGCAACTTAGAGGCGGTACAAAATTTAGGTGTGATTATAGATGAAGGTCTGTCTATGGAAAAACAAGTGAACGGACTTACCGGGACTTGCTTCACACTGATTCTGACCCTAAGGAAGCTATACCTTCTGCTCGACCTGACAGCCAGATAACTGGTCTCTTGAGGTGTACTACTAAGTAGGCTGGACCACAGCAATGCTCCTTTATAAGGAGCTCCCAGCTATTTATTAAAGAAGCTGGACCACATCCAGCTAATTACAGCAAAGTTAACGCTAAACAGACCTCAACACTTTTCTGCCACAAAGGCTTAGAAAGATCTCCACTGGCTGCCCCTCAAACAGAGGATTATGTTTAAATCTCTCTGTATTGCACACAAGGCACTGCACAACAAAGAACTAACACCCTTACAAGTCAAATTAATAAAATATACTCCCGGCAGACACCTCTGATCGGTCACAGGCAACTAAGTCCAAGAACTTAGATTTTAAAAAGGCCAACAAGGAGTATGTGCTTTTACCGCGAATGCAGCTCAGATGTGGAACAAATTACCAGCTCAATTAGGATCTCACTCTGATCTATTAAAATTAAAAAAATCACTGCAAACCTGGCTGTTTCCTCATTAATAGCCAGTTTTAGCCTCAGATCTCCATCAGCTGATTTTCTTACATAGTGGTAATAGCTAGCGCCAGGATACTATCTTTGGTCACAGTGCGCTTTATAAGTACTAATTAGCTATCTATCTATCTATCTATCTATCTATCTATCTATCTATCTATCTATCTATCTATCTATCTATCTATCTATCTATCTATCTATCTATCTATCTATCTATCTATCTATCTATCTATCTATCTATTTATCTAGTTATCTAGCTATCTAGCTATCTATCTCTCATGACCTCTGGTGTTGCTGTGAAGGAGGAAAATGAATTCTTGATGTGAATATTTCGAGAAATTAATTCAAAGGGGGAACTTAAATTAATATCTTACTAAATAGCTACACTGAAACTTTATGTGAAATATGCCTATATATGTGTTTACACTTTGTAAAAAACACCGGTATCTGCAGTGTGTCTTTGGCAATTGCACTCATAGAATCACATGGGCACTATCTGTGCAATCATAAAGGACGTCCTTTCTTCACCACTCTGCAAACGTGCCTGCTGTCACACTACTAGTTGGGGGATTTAGTCCCCTTGGCTATTGAGGGTCATTGGGGGCCAACTACCCCTCCTGTTGCCTCCAGCAAGTCCCAGACAGTGAGTTTCCTAAGGGGTCTTCGGAGGCCATGCCTCCTTTCTCCACCACTCTGAAAACGCATCTCCTTGCACACTATTTGTTGGGGAATTACGTTTTCTTGAATGCTCTTGGATGCTAAGGGACCTCGGGGACCAAGAGGCCCTCCTGGTACTTTCTGTAATTAATTTCTGAGAGCTCGTCAAAGGCCCCACGCCCTTTCCTCACCATTCTGTAAACACCATTGCTACTTAAAAAACCATAGAAATTCACTGAAAAAAACCAAAGGTTATAGGGATGTTATAGTTAGGAATTAGCAATAAAAAAACTCAGAAATTCACTGAAAAAACTAAGGGTTACAGGGACTTTGTGGTTAGGAATTAGCATTTAAAAACCTTAGAAATTCACTGAAAAAAACAAAGGTTACAGGGACGTTATAGTTAGGGTGACATTTCACTCATACAAAACCAGAGAAATTCAGCAGTTATAGTTAGCTGAGCTAACTTTGACTTGTGTCCCCGCAATGCGCTGGTTATGACCTCACATATTACATACCTCATGACATGGTCAGTGACATTACACATGACATCACTGATGACATCATCCACAGAATCTCTGAAGTAACCACTCACACCCCAATATACCCTTTTATACACCCACTCCAACTTCTACACTAGCATTTTCAAAATTATTGACACACCCACACCAGTACTTATTTATCCACTTACTGATTCATAGATCAACAGACTCATCCACTCAGTTACCCATACAGCCACTCAAACAACCAACACACTCACTAATACAGCCTCTGATATATCCACTCATTCACCCTTATTGCCACTCACACACAGTCACTCATAGAGCTACTTACCCACCTGTAGAGTCAATTACACAGCCATTTACTCACCTATACAGTAATACATGCACCCACTCATTTATTCATACAGATACTAACACATACTCCCTCACCTATACAGTCACTGACACAAGCATACACCAATATGGCCACTCTCGCAATCATTCAGTCACACATACACTCACTCATATACTCCAACACTCACATTTACTGCCTTTCACATATGCATTTACTCACCCATATAGCACTGACACATCCATTCACTCACCGACATAACCATGCACACACACACTCACCCATACAGCCCTGTACACACACTCACTAACCCATAGAGCCACTGATTCGCCTACTCACTCATCCATACAGGCAGTTACACACCCCTCAACCACCCACACAGACATTGAGGCACCCATACACATACTCAGGCAACCAATCACTCACCCATACTGAAACTCACCTACCCACTCACACTATACAACCACTTAGACACCAACAGATAGACAAAGACATTCACACAAGTCACTCACCCATACAGTCAGTCACGCACCCACTGAATCATTCATACAGGCACTCATACACACACTGATTCACAAATACACCTTGATATGTACATTTAACACTCAGAAACATTTTTTAAAACACTCACAACATCTGTATGATGTAATCAGTGATGTCATTTGAGATGTCATCAGTGATGTCAGTGACCATGTCATGAGTGATGTAATATGTGAGGTCATAAGCAGTGCATTGCGGTGCGTGAGTTATTGTTAACTCAGCTAACTATAACTGCTGAATTTCTTTTGTTTAACTTGAAGGAACGGTGAGGAACACTACATGCAATACATGCAATATATGCAATTCTGTGGCTGCAAACTTTACCACATAATTATGGAATTACTACATTTTCCACTCAGTGTGCATCATTTTCAGATTTCACAAAAATAATTGTTTCTAGCTCAAATGGATGAAAATAATACTGTCATAAAATAAGTTGCATAATTTGTGTTCTTTGCTGTATAATTTAGATAATATTATTAAATGTTTGGTCCTCCATGATGCGTAATCTTAGTAGCTCTGAGAATATTGAAGCTGGGCAGATGGGTTTGAGGAACGGTCATTATGATGACGAAACCTTTATTGTACATGGAACTATGAAATAGTTACTACATTTCATGGTTCCCTGTAAAATAAGGGATTTTATACTACTGCATTATATATTTATGTACATGGCAGCGATAATGTCAAAGTAGTTATAGTTTGCTCTGACTTTCCCTAACAAAGGCATTTTTTGTTTCTTTAATCATGTTGGTGCTGATTGACAAGTCTGTATCATACATTGCAAAATAAAGGTCCACTCAGCTTCTTCGTAGAAGGTTTTGCGCGAATCCATTAGTGGGGGCAAAACATTGATTTCTCATAGGAAACTTTGTTGTTGCATACAGAGAAAAAAACGCTGAACAGAATTACACCAAATTTGGCAGAAAGTTAAAACTTTACTCAGAAGGCATGCTTATGATTTTTTAGTAGGTTTCAAGAAATGTGCAATTAAGAGGTAAACTGTATGGTTATAAATGGGTTAATCTCATAGAATTAGTGATATCTGAACTTTACGTACTGCAGGCCTCCGGCGCTTCCAAAACATTTTTTTAAAACACAAATCTCTTTGGCGGCGGACACCATTTATCCAGTCCACTGATGTGGTGTTACAGTAATCGGGACTCTACTGTGGTAAGTCGCAATTTAGGGGCAGATGTATCAAGATTCCGATTTGCGAATTCCAAATAGCGATTTTTGCGAATCGCTATTTAGAATTAGCAAAATGGAATGTATGTACAAAATCGCTATTTTTTAGCGATTCCTTAATATTCTTTATTTGCGAATTCGCAAATAAGGAATAATTTCCAATGCATTCCTATGGGCCAGGAGGCCCATAGGAATGATAGTGCAATAATTCTCAAATTGCGAATTCGCAATTTGCTAATCGCAATTTGAGAATGATTTCAAGGGTGCAGGGGTGTCTCAAAGACACCCTGCTGCACCCCTGAAATGTACATGTGTGTGCATGTGGCGCATATACATGCCCTATGGGCATGTATGTGCGTCACGTGCCACCCATACAAATGCCAAATAGGGCATTTTTAAAAGAAATCGCAAATTACGACCAACTACAAGTTGGTGGTAATTTGCGATTTCTTAACCCAAATTCGCAAATTGAAATTACTACATACATAGCATTTAAGGAATCGCAAAAATTGTGATTCCCTAAATGCTATGGCAAAATAAGGAATCGCAATTTTTTGCGATTCCTTAAATTGCGATGTTTTCATACATTCCAAATCATGCTAAAAGGCCGTTTGCGAGTCGCAAAGGCCGAAATTCTGCGAGTTTCGGCCTTCGGCCTTTGCGAGTCACAAAAAGCCTTGATACATCTGGCCCTTAATTATCCATCCGCTATACCTCGGGATAATGTTGAGTCGACTGTTAAAGGACCTGTGGACTCAGTTGCTGCGTCCTGAAAAACAAAAAAGATAAGATATAATGGGGCAGTGTAGGGACGCTTGACCCAGAGGCACGAGTGGGGTGGAGGAGACCACCTCCCTCACCTAAATGGACATTAATGAAAAAAGTATTCGGGCCGCAGGTACCATATGACTGCCACAGGATCCATCCTGATTTTACCGTGAGGTACCAGGGTACTCTCACAAATCCGAGGCCCAAGCTTTGCCTCATGCTTCTGTAATACGGTGCAAGCTTCCCTGCTGTTGGGTGCAGGGCCTACAGCAATGGAGGTTGGGTCTAGCAGGGGGGTTTCCTATTTTAATTCCTATAGGAAAATGTGCTCTCCGCTACAGAAAACCGGCTGAATGGATTTTTACCAAATTTGTCAAAAAGTTAGAACTTTACTCACAAAGTGTGTTTTTTGTAATTTGATGTAAATACATTCAGCCATTTTCAAGAAATGGTGGGACATTTGCGATGAGAAACTGCAGTTCGGAGGTCCCACCACAAGTGGGGGACTCCTACCATGGTTGCGGGGCCTCTGTTATGAGTACGGAGGCCCTTTTTGAATTGGACCCACTGAACCCTGCAAAATAATAATAAAAGGCCACATTAAGGGGCACACCCTGACCCACAGGGGCCGCCTGGGAGGGTATCAAAGAAATCGCTCTCTTAAGTCAAAATAAAAAAATATATATTTCAGGATGCGGTTCCTGCATGTTGTACTGCAGGCCAAGCAAAGTAATTCCCTGGGTATAGTGAAACTGGTGCCGGTACTACAGTACTGACAAAAATAAAAAAAAGAGAGAGAATGTTCTGGTCATAGATCAAACACTGAGGTCAACTGTCATTGTGCATGCAAGAGGTCGGGCTCAGTGGGGGCTGGCAACCTGCAATGGATTGGCTGCAGGGCCAACCCACCTCTGTGCATAGCTGAAGGCTGTGCCCAGTGGGGAGAGAAGCTGGATGCCGTTGGAGGTGGGGGGCCCACCTGGGATTGGTGCTGAACCTGGCCGGAAGCCATCCTCTGAGCCTAAACCACTGTTGCACACATCCAAGACCCCAGTAAAGTACTGTGGTACCAGTATTGGTGCTGTGCTAAAGAAAAAAAACTTTTTTTTAAATTAAAAGGCCAGCAACAATAAAGGTACCGGTAATACCTTTATTGTTGCTATACTCCTTAAGCTCTTTACAATTCCATGTATCGACATTTTGTGCTGGTATGTTTTTGTTGTATTGCATTAAAACCCTCAATAAAATATTTAGAGCAAATAAAAAATGAGATTGCCAACCACCATTGTGCATGGTTGCCTATGGGGTTGGGCATATCTTCAAATTTCAATATGGAGTCCTTGGAACTTTCGGAAACACTTACCAGAGTCTGAATACCGGGTGCTTTGTGTTTGCCCTGCATAGCGGGGGTGCTGCTTTCTCGCCGTCCACCGCCAAGAGAGTCATTTGGGCCACTGCTTCGTGCCGGCACTACACACCCCGGAGTCCGTAGCTGCACCACCGGGGAAGCGCCCCTCATGCCACTCCATCATGCCAAGAGGCGCTCTTAAGTGAAGCAGGGCTCACGCAGCGTGGGATGCGAGTGGGCGGTGCCCAGGCAAAGCCCGGCCAAGGGCGGGCCTGTCCGCGCCTGCCATAGCCAGGAGGAGGCAGGGCTGGGCCACCCCCCTTTCACTGGACTTCATACTTCATACATCTTAGAGGACTTGTTTAGTGGCCTTGCTTTTAATTGCATTTGAACTCTAAACTATAACTTTTAAGCTGTTAGGCATTGCCATCTCTAGCTTAAGCTTGTAAGCTTTGGGGGGGACTGTTCCAGCATTATTTCAATTTGGTTATTTGTTGTTTGGAGAAATTCTCCTTCTCATTGAGCTTTTAAAATGGCCACTAATCGTAAAAATATAGGGCAGAGGGGAGGAGGGGTGGCAGGTACTTTGGACGCCATTTTAACCAGGGCTGAATCGGTTCTCCAACATGAAATACAGCTCACTGAAAAAAGATTGTCTTTGGGGACATACGTGGAACAGAAAAGATCATCCCTGTGGGCTATAAGTACGGCTAAATCACCAGTGGCTGCCCCTCAATCCATGACGCAGTTGAATACGGAGTCTACATTATCAGCAATGGTGAGCATGGTTGGTGTGGACTCTAATCTTGATTTAGGTACGGTAGATGCGGCCGTCCTGAGTACCATTGAAGGTATTAATTCCCCTAGAACAAGTACCCTTAAGGCCTTAGTGGGCTCTAATCATTTGCCTAATTCAGTTCACTTGGCTGCTCTAGTTACATTCCAAGCCCAAATCCATTCCCCTATTACTCCCTGACCAGTTCAAGGTGATTGAGTTACCAGATCTAAAAGATGAGTTGAGTTGAGTTGAGTTGAGATTTATAGAGCGCATAGCTACCCTAGGGCATCCCAGCGCTAGTGACCATAGATCCAACAACGGGGGGAGGCAGGGGGGGGAGCGGTGATCAAGGGAAGAGCCAGGTTTTTAGTTGTTTCCGAAAACTAAGGTGATTGAGTTCTCGCCTCAGGGAAAGTGGGAGGGAGTTCCACAATCTGGGGGCGTTGTAGGAGAACAGGCGACCAGTTCTAGCCTTCCTAATCCTTGGGACGCTGGCGAGAGATAGGGAGTTGGATCTTAGTTGTCTGCTGGACTGGTGTGGTTTCATTAGTGGTCTCAGAATGGGGGGGCCTTCGTCGTGCATTATTCTGTGGGAAATACACAAGGTTTTGAACGTGACCCGTTCTTTCACTGGCAGCCAGTGCAGGTTTGTGAGAGCTGGTTTGGCCGAGCACCTCGATTTAGTTCCAGTCAGGATTCTTGCAGCCGCGTTCTGTGCGCACTGCAGTCTGTGGACTACAGAGGCTGGAGCCCCCAGATACAGCACGTTGCCGTAATCCAGTCTGGAGTTCACGGATCACTGAAATAATATCGACCTCACAAATATCGAGTTGACAAAATATCGTTGACAAAATATCGATGGACAAAATATCGACTGGCTGTCTTTAAACAGGTAAGTACAAAAATATCGACTCTAAAATATCGAGTTACTAAAATATAGACTGTAAAAAATATTGTTTTTTTTAAATGTCTTTAAATTAAGTTAATACTAATGTAGTAATAAATATATTTAGTCTAAACTTACTTTAAATTATTAAAATAATGTTATATTAATAAATATTTATTTTAAATTAAAAATAAATCTAAAAAAATAATACATATATATTTATATAATTTTTTTATATTAAATAAACATATATAATAATTTTACCGTAGCATAGCAAAATAGTTAACAATTATTGTAACAACTGTAGTGAATTCTACAATAGTTAAAGCGTTGGATAGCGTAGGGGTAAAATTTACTATTCCCACTCCAGTGGGTGCAAAAGTAGGGAAAGCGTTGGATAGCGTAGGGGTAAAATTTACTATTCCCACTCCAGTGGGTGCAACAGTAGGGAAAGCGCTGGATAGCGTAGGGGTAAAAATTACTATTCCCACTCCAGTGGGTGCAACAGTAGGGAAAGGGTTGGATAGCGTAGGGGTTAAAATTACTATTCCCACTCCAGTGGGTGCTACAGTAGGGAAAGAGTTGGATAGCGTAGGGGTTAAAATGACTATTCCCACTCCAGTGGGTGCAACAGTAGAGAAAGTGTTGGATAGCGTAGAGGTTAAAATAACTATTCCCACTCCAAAGAGTGCAAAAGTAGGGAAAGCGTTGGATAGCGTAGGGGTAAAAATTACTATTCCCACTCCAGTGGGTGCAAAAGTAGGGAAAGCGTTGGATAGCGTAGGGGTTAAAATTACGATTCCCACTCCAGTGGGTGCAACAGTAGGGAAAGCGTTGAATAGCGTAGGGGTTAAAATTACTATTCCCACTCCAAAGAGTGCAACAGTAGGGAAAGCGTTGGATAGCCTAGGGGTTACAATTACTATTCCCACTCCAAAGAGTGCAACAGTAGGGAAAGTGTTGGATAGCGTAGGGGTTAAAATTACTATTCCCACTCCAGTGGGTGCAACATTAGGGAAAGCGTTGGATAGCGTAGGGGTTAAAATTACTATTCCCACTCCAGTGGGTGCAACAGTAGGGAAAGCGTTGGATAGCGTAGGGGTTAAAATTACTATTCCAACTCCAGTGGGTGCAACAGTAAGGAAAGCGTTGGAAAGCGTAGGTGTAAAAATTACAATTCACACTCCAGAGAATACAACATTAGGGAAAGTAAATCTTTCATATATAAATCAAAAATCTAACAAGAAATATCTAATAATAATTAATAAAAATCAAATAAAAATGTTATGTAATAGAATAAATAATAATTGACATTTAATAATTAACAATAATTATTTTAATTATTCACCTATTAATACAAATTAATTAAACATAAACAATTAATTTTTTAATAATTAAAAATTATTTCACTATTATTTCCAAATAAATAACGTGTATTTTCTTTTATTATTTAATTAATTATTAATATATTACTTTCCACCCTATGCCCCTATAAACTCACAACCCACTACAGAAATTAAATTAGTAAAAATCACATAATAACCAATTAATCAATTAATATAAAATAATTAACAATTATTATTAAATTAATTAACAATTAGTTACTAATTACTATCAATAAATATATTTACATATTTAATTATTTTTAATTAAATTACTTCCCACCCTATTCCCCTATAATCCCACAACCCGCTACTGCATTAAATTAGTAAAATTGACATAATTACCAATTAATCAATTATTAATAATTATTTTGCAATTACTATTAAATTAATTGACACATATAAATTAATTACCAATTAATTACAAATTAATATCAATTAATACATTTACATATTTAATTAATTATAATTAAATTACTTCCCACCCTATTCCCCTATAAACCCACAACCCGCTACAGAATTACATTACGCAATAATTATAAAATCAAAAATCATTTAATAAAATTATTTATAACATAAATACACACTTTTCACAAATTGTATTACATAAAAATACACTATAAAATATTATATATTATTAAAAAATCGATATTTTTGCTATCTATATTTTAGACAGTCGATATTACTTCACTTACCTTAAAAACGATATTTTTGTAGTCTATATTCTGTCCAGTCGATATTTTGTCCAGTCTATATTATTTACTCGATATTATGTCCAAACGATATTTTGGACTTGATATTATGTCTGTGCACCGGAGTTCACTAGCCCCTGCATCAGGAGTTTTCTGGATTGGGAGGGGATCAGATGGAGGATCTTTCGTGACATCTTGATGAGGCCGAAACACGTTCCTGCGGTTTTTCTGGCCTGGGTCTTAAAGCTGAGATCCTGGTCTAGCCAGATACCCAGACTTTTAACTTCGGATTTGGGGGTTGGTGGCGTCCCCATGCATGGTGGCCAGGGAAGGGAGGTGGGGATCTTGTTTGGATTTCCTAGGAGAAGTATTTCCGATTTATCTCCGTTTAGTTTTAATCTGGAGTCACACATCCACTGGTACACCTTCTCTAGACAACCGGATAGATTGGGGAGGGAATTGTTTGATTGGTTGAGGGAAACAACCAGCTGGGTATCATCGGCGTACATTATTGTTTTGATGCCAAAAGGTGTTACAACGTCCTCGAGAGGGGCCATGTAAACATTAAAAAGCGTGGGGCTCAGGGAAGATCCCTGAGGAACCCCACACTTGAGTGGCTGGGCCTTAGAAGTGGTATACCCATCTGACACTTGGAAGGATCTATCTTCCAGGAAGGATTTAATCCAGGCTAGGGCGGAGTCCGCTACTCCTATCAGACCAAGACGATGGACAAGGGTTGCATGGTCCACCGTGTCGAAGGCGGCACTTAGGTCGAGGAGGATCACTGCCACTGACCCTCCTGTGTCCATGATGCTCCTAGCTTCTTCGACCACGGCTAACAGTGCGGTGTCAGTACCCTGTCCCGGTCTGAACCCTGTCTGAGAGTGGCGAAGCAGATGATTGATTTCCAGAAATGTGGAGAGTTTCTGGTTGGCTACGCGCTCGGCAATTTTCTAGCTGTGTTTTTTTTAGAAGTGCCTTGACCGTAGCTTTTTTCCAATTGGTCGGGACCGAGCCTGATTTGAAAGAGGCATTAATGAGGTTGGTAAGAGGGAGAGCTACCGTAGAGGCAACCAGTTTGAGCTTACCGATCGGGGCTGGATCTGATGGGGCACCACTTTTTACGGTGTGTAAGATGGCTAAAAACATCTCTGTGGTGATTTGGGGGAAGGTGCGTAGGCAGGGGGCCTCTCGGAGAGGGGAGGGATTAGAACAGGCTTGAGTGGGGGCGGGGGCCGGTAGGGAGGACAACATTTTATCGATTTTTGCCGAGAAAAACTCGCCCATCTGGTGACATCTTACGCCCTCCAGGTCTGGAGTAGGTGGTGGGTCCTGAATTTTGGTGAGGAGATGTACAATACGGTAGGTCTCTTTAGCGGAGTTGGCAGCTGAAGCTATTTTTTTCTCAAAATAGGTGGCCTGCGTAGTTTTTATAGAGTTTTTATAGAGTCTAATATGGGCTCTGTACTCTCTTTTGTCTTCCGTAGACCAGTTCGCGATCTAGCCATAAACAACACTAAATCTTATATAATACAGGTCGGGGTGCACCCGAAGAGGCAGTACTCTTTTATGGTGAACGATGATAAAGTGCCTATAGCGACAACCTTCTCCTACTTGGGCGTCCTTTTTGATGATCACTTGAGCTGGGGCACTTTAGTTCAGAGAAAAATAGGGGAGATCACTAGAGCGAACGCTGCTATCTTCAACTTCGCAGCAAAAATGGGTAAGCGCCCAGTTGCCGCAATGCTGAAGATATATCAGGCAAAAAGTATCGCAATTGGCAGCTATGGCAGTGAGCTTTGGGGTTATGTAGCACCCAAGGGCATCCAGGTAGCAGAGAACAATTTCTTAAAACAGCTCGTGGGAGTACCAAAAGGAACCTCGAATTTAGTAGTACACGAAGAAAGTGGGCTACCTTTCATTGGTGATATCTTAGCTATGCGTCCCCTGCTTTTCTGGCTTAAGTGCTGGCTAAATAAAGATTTAGCTCTTAACCACCAGCTATTGCAAGAAGTTCTATGCCTGCAAAATATGCTTAAAATCCCTTGGTTAAAATACTTAAAAGGCTGTTTCTTGGAGTTGGGGCGCTTGGACCTTTTTTTAAAACCTGATTTGATCACTGCCGTGGATGTGGAGTTTGTAAAAAAGTCTTTTATTCAGCTCAAAAAACTCAATAGAGATGGGGTAGATTTGGCTAAATCCAGCGTTCGTAAATTCGTGATGCTCAAAACTACGCCATCAATGGAGCCTTATCTTACGTGGCCCATGTCAGCCCACGAGCGTTTTTTATTAACCAGGTTCCAGATGGACTATTTCCATCTTTTACTCGCTGTTCCAAAGGGAAGCCCTAGAGGCCAGGTGCTACCTTCCTGCGGCTGCAACGGAATGTCTCCTCAGGATTTGATGCACTTGATGTTCTTTTGCTGTCTCTATGATGCTCCCCGGATGTTCTTTTTAAAGCCCCTTTTAAAAAAGTTGAACTTTACTCAGGTCCGCCGAGCTCTTTGCTTTTTGCAAATGTTAAAGCCAGAATGCACCTTATTTGTGACTGGATCTCTGGAATCCGCATTGAAGATCAGAATCCGTATGGAGAACCATCAAGACCCCTAAATTGTAGTTATAATTTTTTTTGTCTCCTCTCTAGAACTCATTTGTATTTCATGGGTGATCGTTTTATCTTACAATCTTTCATTTATTTTACTGGAATGAATTTCTATGTAATGTGATTGTGGATATTGTATGTGTTTTAAAAGATTCATCAATTTTTTAATGACTGTAATGTTGCTTTTATGGTTTTTCAATTGGCAAAACCGAATAAAGTATTTTGAATAGAATATGATAAAAAAAAAAGAGAAAGAAAGTCACTGCAATAAAACCAAAGGCTTAGGTGACATTACAGTAAGGTGTTCAAATGAGATAAGAACTAATATTTAAAAACTGAAAACAGGGGCATAGCTACCATTTGGTGCAGCAGGGGCAGTGCACTGGGACCCGGAGACCGCAGGGGCTCATTGAACCTTGACAATGCAGCATTTTAGTACCCCAGTAGTAATTCAAGGGAGCATTTTCCTTGCTTGCAGCAGGGCCCATGGAATCTTTGCTACATGACTGACCGAAAACTACTGAAAATAATCTTTTATAGTTTCCTGAACTAACTATAACTTGCATCCCAATCATGCACTGCTCCTCTCATATTTCATCACTTATAACATGTTAAATTACATAATTGATGTGCATCACAGTGTTGCAAATACCAAAGTTTTACTCACCTTCCTGGAGACTCCATATCATATATGTAGTAGTTTTATAGTGTGGACGCCAAACCCAAATGTGCCAGAGGTTTTACAAAGAAAATGTACAAACAAAAATATGTTATACATATGTGTAATTAATAATCACACCATCTGGGTTAGAGTTATAATGATTACATAATATTAAAGAATGGGTTACCATGCTGTAGGAAAAATATAAACTCCAAAATAAATTCTATGGATTCCAAAACTGCACTGCTCTAGAGATTGAGTGCCTCGCTCTGTCTGTCAATCAGTTTGAGGATGATACACTGAAGGCAGATGGGCATCAGTCTCTAAAGATGCGCTGGGGGTTTTCCACAATCTGGCAGTAACTTGGGGACCCGGGTCAGTTATCACTATAGAAGGTAGTCTATGTAAACATAGCACCTGCTGGATATATGTGAGTGCAATTCATTTTGCATTGGGTAGTTTCCATAGGGCTATAACATGTGCTAGTTTAGTCGATAGATCTGCTATGAGCAAAATGGTGGCATACCCACAAGTCAAGGGTAAATCTGTGTTATGTTATGTTATGTTATGTTATTTATTCTTTTGTATAGCGCGCGGCTACTCAAAAAGAGTGTCCCGGCGCTTTATGGAGAAGGATGGCTGCAAGATAATAACATAACACCATTAAAAAAAGGGCAAAAGGCCAAAACAAATACATACAGGAAAAAAAACAGGCTACTGGGTAAACAGCCAGGTTTTAAGGCCTTTTCTGAAAGCGAGTAGGCTGGTAGCTCCTCGCAGAGTACGCGGCAGAGAATTCCACAACTGTGGCGCCAGTAGTCCAAAAGAGCGGCCTCCCAGGCGAGCTCTCTTCACACGCGGAACAACCGCCAAAAACAGGGATTCCGACCTCAGAGACCGGGTCGGTTGGTAGAAGACCAGTCTCTTTTGAAGATACTTTGCTCCCACCGCGTGGAGAGCTTTATAGGCCAGAGTCAAAGCCTTAAAGGCGATCCGTTTCCGGATAGGAAGCCAATGCAAGGTTTTCAACAGGCCAGATGCACTGGCCCGTCTGTTTAATCCAAAGATTGCTCTCGCGGCAGCGTTCTGCACCACTTGGAGCCGCTGCAGCAAATACTCTGGCAGGCCCAGGTAAAGAATGTTAGAATAATCCAACCTGGACCCGATCAGAGCCTGCACTGTCAGTTTCCTATGCTCCTCAGACAGCAGGGGGAGGAATCTCCGCAACATCCTAAGGATGCCGAAGCAAGTGCCCGACACCCCGAGGATCTGGGATTTCAGCGTTAGCCCCGTATCCATCTTGACCCCCAAATTCTTGGCGACTTGGGAAGAGCAAGACGGTGGAAACATATTAATCGGCCACCAGGCCTGCCAGTCAGGCTCTGTGCCGCACCCAAAGAAGAGTACCTCGGACTTATCGGAATTGCACTTGAGGCTGTTCAGTTGGAACCATTGGAAAACAGCCCCAAGGCAATCCCGGATACTCTCCCCGTCAAAGTCTCCTCCTCTCTTACACGAGAAGAGGAGCTGGGTGTCGTCGGCGTAGGATACGATCTGGGCCCCATACGACTCCGCCAACGCCGCCAACGGGGTCATGAAGATGTTGAATAGGGTCGGGCTCAAAATAGAGCCCTGTGGGACCCCGACTCCCAGGGGCGGCATCACAGCGGAGTCTGGCGAGGCCCAGACCGTTTGCCGGCGGCCGGCTAGAAAGGAGGAAAACCAGCCGAGCACCGTCCCCCGCAGACCTATCTCATAGAGTCTTGCGAGAAGGCCGTCGTGTGGGACGGTGTCGAACGCCGCCGACAAGTCCAACATCACCAGCATGGCTTTGCCCCCAGAGTCCAGAACCCCTTTGATGGTTTCTGAGACCTCAAGGAGCGCAGTCTCTGTGCTGAGATTGGGACGAAAACCCGACTGGGTGGCGTGCAGGATCTCGTTGGTCTCAAGAAAATTGGAGAGCACCACCTGAACGTGCTTTTCCACAATCTTCGTGAGAGCCGGCAGCAGAGAGATAGGCCTGTAGTTGACCGGGGCCTTCGGATCTAGGCCTGGCTTCTTGAGCAGTGGAATCACCATCGCCTGCTTCCAGGCGTGCGGGACCACTCCCTGACTCAACGAGAGATTCAGCAGCGGGTTTGCCAGCGGATTGATCACCTCCGCAACTTTCGCCAAAAATTTAGCAGGGCATGGGTCGAGGGGCGAGCCCGATTTGAGATTGCCCATTAGCGCTAAAGAGTCAGGGGCAGAGATCGAAGGAAACACACTCAGCGTCACACCTGGCCAAGCCCGTGGGGATAAAATGGCCTCAGGGTTAGTCTGGCCCGTAGGCCCAGGCGATGGGAAAGAATCCTGTATGCGTTGGATCTTGCTCGTAAAAAAATCAGCAAGGTCCGAAGCCCAGGTGGCAGATGGTTTTTCGTCCGAGGTGTTAGACCATGGGGAAATAAATTCTCTCACAATGGAGAAAATCTCCTTGCAGGAGTTAGAAGCAGCTTCTATTCTCCTAGCTAGATATGCTTTTTTTTCCAGGCGAATGTCCCGGTAATAGGCCTTGACCACCGTCTTATAGGTCAACTTGGCTGCAGTATCATATTGTGCCCGCCAAGCTCTTTCGGCCACCTTACACTGCTGCCGCGTAGCCGACAGTGCTGCGGTAAACCAAGGGGCAGAGACCCGTTTCGGTGTCAGTCGGGGTGTCAGTTCCGGGGCAAGATCATTTAGCCTGTCTAACAGCCAGGCTTGCAGAGTCTCCAGGTCCCTATCCAAATCGCCAGAGAGGGAACATGGGTGATCCGCAGCAGCCTGGGCCAGCATCTCTGGGGTCACTCGATGATATGCCCTATGGGCTCGACCCTGCTGCTGTGCCAAGGCAGCCACTGGTTTAACTGTGCCTTTGATCGTAAATTTGGCAAGCAAGTGGTCTGACCATAGTACTGGTATAATCTCAATCACCTCGAGAGGGGAGGACGAGAATACCTGGTCAAGAGTATGCCCCTTCTCGTGCGTAGGCTCCTGCAAATGAGGGATCAGTCCCAGCGGGACCATAGCCTCAGAATGTTTAATGGCAGCAGGGTCAGACGGATCATCCATCCGAAAGTTAAAATCCCCTGCCACGATGCAATGTTCCGCTTTCAGGCCCAGCCCCAACAACACGGAGTCCAGATCTTCAAAGAACGTACCGGGTGGACCAGGTGGTCTATACACGAATAATCCCTTAACAGATTGATGTGGAGACAAAGTGATAGAAAAAGCGAGGGTCTCCGAACCTCGGATGTCCTTCACTGGCAGGATCGCACAAGGCGTGCCTTTCTTAACCACCAATGCCACTCCACCACCCCTTCCCTTAGCTCTATCCTTCCTGAAGATGTTATAATCAGGCGGGATTGCCGTAGCGACATCAGGGTTGGAAAATTCACCCCACCACGTCTCAGTGAGCATAAGACATAGTGGCTTAGCTGTATCTAGAAGCTCAAATATGTCTTGCGCATGTTTACACGCCGACCTGGTGTTTAATAGCATGCAACAATAACCCACACTGAGGGTGTTATTGTTGGGACGTGATAACTGAGAGCGGTTAGGGCACCAGCCACAACCAGGGCAGCAGGACTTCCCGCGATGGCGTCCGGGAAAGACAATGCGACAGCCTGTGACCAGGGTGTCAAAAGAGCGAAGTTCCCCAGGAGAGTATTGCAGCACAGGTGTCCCAGGAGGACACATCCCTGGTGTTAGAGCCCCACCCGCCGCACCGATCGCCTCCGGGACGCTGACGGGCAGGACTGTGCCTTGACTCCGGCGCGAGTCCGGCGCTACCGCTGCGCGTCACCGCTGCGCGCAGCAAGCGAGCATTAAGTAGGGCTCACCTGTGGTCCTAGTGAGCGCTAGAGCGCTCAAACAAGTGGCACACTCGCTACTCGCCACCCCCAAGATGGCGACCAGGCGCCAAACACAAAGGCAGGAGGAAAGATGAAACAAATCCGCGAAAAGCGCGGTGGGGGGCCCAATTTAAGGTGCAAGTATGTGGGCACAACAAGATTGAGTTAAAAGCAGGGGATAATACAATTTAGAGCAAAGAAAATAGAAAAGCGGTATTTTTAAAAAATAAGCAGCGCTTTAGATTATTATTTCGGCAGCATAGCGCGCGTGCGTGCTATTACCTTCTCCAAGGTCGAGCTACTGCCAAGCTCACCTTAAGTAGGGCTCACCTGTGGTCCTAGTGAGCGCTAGAGCGCTCAAACAAGTGGCACACTCGCTACTCGCCACCCCCAAGATGGCGACCAGGCGCCAAACACGAAGGCAGGAGGAAAGATGAAACAAATCCGCGAAAAGCGCGGTGGGGGGCCCAATTTAAGGTGCAAGTATGTGGGCACAACAAGATTGAGTTAAAAGCAGGGGATAATACAATTTAGAGCAAAGAAAATAGAAAAGCGGTATTTTTAAAAAATAAACAGCGCTTTAGATTATTATTTCGGCAGCATAGCGCGCGTGCGTACTATTACCTTCTCCAAGGTCGAGCTACTGCCAAGCTCACCTTAAGTAGGGCTCACCTGTGGTCCTAGTGAGCGCTAGAGCGCTCAAACAAGTGGCACACTCGCTACTCGCCACCCCCAAGATGGCGACCAGGCGCCAAACACGAAGGCAGGAGGAAAGATGAAACAAATCCGCGAAAAGCGCGGTGGGGGGCCCAATTTAAGGTGCAAGTATGTGGGCACAACAAGATTGAGTTAAAAGCAGGGGATAATACAATTTAGAGCAAAGAAAATAGAAAAGCGGTATTTTTAAAAAATAAGCAGCGCTTTAGATTATTATTTCGGCAGCATAGCGCGCGTGCGTGCTATTACCTTCTCCAACATCAATGCTAATGGTATGCCATGAAGTTGATGGTATTAATATTGCTTGTAGAAATCCAGCAGGGCATTTGTGGGTACTTTTGTTTCTGGCACCAATTGTTAAATTTTGGACATATGTAGTACGTCTTTGTATTGCACCTCCCACTAAAATCAGCATCCTCAGGATTGTAAGGTCTTTTGTTTCCCAGAATGACCAACGAAAGGAGAAGCACATCAAGATAAAACTGGTTGTCATAAACTATTAGTAGGAATAAAAAAATGCTTTGTTCTTAAAGAATATTGCTTCTGTGACTACATGGGTAGGATTTTTTGGTTATTCGACCGAGCCAAAGATGAAGTAGCCACTTGCACAGCATCAGGAAAGGTCTTGAAATCAGCTAAAGCAGTCAATGTTCTTTCCCAAAAAATGTTTGGAGGATGGAAATTGTGTAACTCTGTATTAGGACCCGCTGGTCTCGACAACCATCTGCTTTAGCATTGTTAGTCCCTCGCCAATACATGAATATGAAATTTAAGTAGCTAAAAAAATCATCTAGTGAAGCGCTCTTGAGGACAATGCATGAACAAAGCATAAGACTTGAACATTTTGTGGCTTGTACACATAATTACCTTGTGTTGAGCTCCTAAGAGATAATGTCTCCATTCCTGAAATGCCAATTTTGTGGCGAGTGTTGTCAGCAGTCATGTAATTCAATTAATCAGGAAAGAGTTTCTCGGAAAGGAATGGTACTGAGTGCAAATGTGCAGTCTGAGGAACTCTTTGAGGAAGGACACCGCATACAGCTGGCTGAAAATGAGAGCAAAGTAGCCATCGTCATAAAGATCCACCCTCATCTCAGAACCACAATGGGAGTCTTCACTGAGATGAAAAAAATCATAAACATACCATGAGTTTGCCAGCAGAGGTGCACACTCTTGTGAGCCATGCAAGGAAATTTTCTGTCACCACCGTTTTTTTTAAAGTTGCTCTTTATGGATTTTTTTCACATTTTTATAAGTTAATGGAAAATTTAATTACATAACATAGTACAGGCGACATTCGCTTCTGTGTCACTTCCCTTGCGTTAGAAGTTTGTATATGATCAGAGCATTTCATGACTTAAGTATAAACTGCAGTACCATAACAAACTTGCTCTGACTTACGAATGACTTTCTGTCCAAATGTACATTTTAATATATATATGGTATAGACTAGTAAATCTGAAATAATTTAATATATAACAATATAATATACATTAAATAAATGTAAGTAACATTTAATACTATATATCAATATATACTTACATAAGCATACACACACAAAAGATATATGTGTGTGCATGTATATATATGTATAAATATATATAATATAACTCTATTATTAAAAAAATTATTTTACATCAAATTGATCTGGTTGTGTTTTTTAATGTTCTACTATAAAGAGCATAAATATATATCAATATAACTATGATATATACGTATATATATCTATATATATCATAAACAAATATTAACAAATCAAACGCAAAATATTAAATCAATCAACAAAGTAAAAAAGACATTTATTAAAACTATTTTATTTTAAATTATACAAAAAAATATACATGCATGTACAAATAATACTAAATTAAGCAATTAAACAAAAATAATATTACAGACATTTAAACAATATTAAAAAATGTATTAAACTATGGGAATAATAGATGTACTATTCCCACTCAAGTCTGTGCAACAGTAGGGAAAGGGTTGTACTCAGGAGAGGTACAATTTACTATTTCCACATCAGTCTGTACAACAGTAGGGAAAGCGTTGAACTTTAAAGGGGTAAGATTTACTATTCCCACTCCAGTCTATGCAACAGTAGGGAAAGCTTTGGACTTCGGAGGGGTTAAATTTACTATTCCCAATCCAATCTGTGCAACAGTAGAGAGAGATTTGGACTCTGGAGGGGTAAAATTTGCTATTCGAACTCCGATCCGTGAAACAGTAGGGAAATCAAAGAACTTTGGAGGGGTTAAAGTTCCTATTCCCAGTCTTTGCAACAGTAAGGAGAGTGTTTAACTTCGGAGGGGTAAGATGTAGTATTTCCACTCCAGTCTCTGTATCAGTAGGGAAAGTGTTAGACTTCTGAAGTATTACATTTAGTATTCCCAGTCCAGTCTGTGCAACAGCAAGTAAAGGGTTGGACTATGGAGGGGTTAAATTTAATATTCGCACTCCAGTCTGTGAACCCGTAATGAAATCTTTGGACTTGAGAGAGGTAACATTTACTATTTCCACTGCAGTCTGTGCAACAGTAGGGAAATCGTTGGACTTCGGAAAGGTAAAATGTACTATTCCCACTCCAGTCTTTCAACAGTAGGGAAAGTGTTGGACTCCGGAGGAGTAACATTTACTATTCCCACTCCAGTCTTTGAACAGTAGGGAAATCGTTGGAATTTACTATTTCAATTCCAGTCAGAGCAACAGTAGGGAGAACGTTGAACATCGGAGGGGTAAAATTTATTATTCCCACTCCAGTCTGTGAAACAGTAGGGAAATCGTTGGACTTCAGAGAGGTAAAATGTACTATTACCAGTCCAGTTTGTGCAACAGTTAGAAAAGGGTTGGACTTTGGAGAGGTTAAATTCACTAATCCCACTCGAGTTTTTGCAACAGAAGGGAAAGTGTTGGACTTTGGTGGAGTAACAGTTACTATTCTCACTCCAGCCTCTGCGATTCATGTGGCCCATTAAGTACATACGGGGGAGAGGATGTAGCCTTATGGCTAGAGCGGTTGACCTCGAAGTTTGGGGAACCGGGTTAGGGTCTTGGCAACAATGCTCAACATTTTTTGATTCTGGGCAAATCACTTAATCTCCTTGCCTAACAAAAATTAATGTGTCCATCGGTAACAAAACTGGTACTTATGTAAGCGCTCTGATACCGGATGTCTCGGGTCTAGTGCGCTCTATATAAAACTCTAAAAAAATGTTTTTTAAAAGTATATAAATGCTGTTGCTTCTATTCTCTTGTTCTTAAATTCTGATTATAGAGTTGTCATTTTTATCCCAAATTATAAGATATCGAGGCAGCTCTATACCAGACAAAAGAATTCAGCTCCTGCCCAGTCACACCTGGGGCAACAGTCTGTAGTTCCCGGATGTATCTTGGCCAATGTTGGTCCTTCGGTGTTAATAGCTAAACGGAATTTGCTTAAATCTTGTACTTCTAGAGATTGTCTTAGTGTACTCAAGCGCCTTAGTACATTCTGTATCGGACAAGGTTGTCCCTAACTTTTCTTCCCGTCTTGCCCTCAGCGTAGAGTCCTCCCCTGAGTAAGCGTAGAGTCCCTTGAGTAAAAAGCAGGTACCGTAGCATTATATAATACTGTGAGAGCATGTTTATCAAAGAGAACAGAGTTTGAAACTCTTGAGACTTTTCTGACTCTGGACCCCGAATCAGCCTCATCTCTTCTGTCCCCACACTTCCCCACAGTGCGTCACTTCCACAACCGCGTAATCGCGCAGAGAAGTAAAGTAGCAGCCCCCACACCATAAACGCACACCAGCCCGGGCGCAAACTCGCCTGGAAGATAACCTAGACACCTGATGCATGCGCCCTCTGTGATTTGTTGTCTCACTTTTTGTTTTGAATTATGTTCCTAACTGTTACAATGCGGTTCAACTGTTATAAAAAGTATTGTAAAGCGCTCTGATATCCTTCGGGATCAAGTTTGCGCTATATAAAACTTTATAAATAAATAAATAAATAAATAAATAAATTTCGTATTTTCATTTCACATTTGCTGCAAGCACATTGTCGAATGGTCTGATTCCCAGAACTCTCAGGGTGGGCTGGTTCTCCTCCATGTACACAGAGAGCATTGCTTGTGCTGTCTCTGCCCGGAAGTGGTGGTGGAACAGCAAAGAAAGAGTCCAATCAGGGCATGACTGGGTTTGTCCATACATTTGGGTGCACCTCCAATCAGCAACAGGATGCTCAACCTGTTGATGATTCTCCTACAAGTCTGGTGATTGTTAGGATCGACTTTTTGAATGTCCTCCTCAATGCTTTAATGTAATAAATTCTATGGGCCTCATTTATGAGAAATGACGCATCGCTGCGTGAAAGCAGCGATGCGTCACTTCTCAGTGCGCACTCCTTGCCACATACCTGATGCGTCATATTTAGTGTATGACGCATCATGTCGCAAGGAGTTACAGATACGTCAGTATTTCTGACGTATCTGTAAGCGCAAAAGTGACGCATTGCTGGAGTGTGTCACAAAAGTGACGCAACTCCAGCAATGCGTACTTTCACATGGGCAAGTCCCATGTTGCTAGTGCCTGCGTCAGTCTTACGCCTGTCATGAGGTAGGCGTAAGATTTTGACCCATAAGCGGCCAAGAAAAGGTGCAGTGAAATCTAATAGATTTCACTGCGTCACTTCTACGACCCTTCCTTGCGTCAATACGCCCCCCTTGCATACATTATACCTGGCACAGGTATAATGTGGCGCAGGGGTTTACAAAGTGACGCATCTACCTAGATGCGTCACTTTGTAAATATGGTGCAACAAGGCACATTTTTTACACCACTGGTGCGTCACAAAAAGTGTTGCACCGGTGGCATAAAAGTGACGCACAGCCTCATAAATGAGGCCCTATGTTTGAACCTGGAGAACTTCTGCCACCCACACTTCCTGCCCACACACACACACAGAACATCAGGTGTGGTGACACACAAGATCTGCACCACATACAGACTAGGGTCGCAGATAAGACCCTGGCAGTTCCAGGGAAGCCCCGCCCCTGCATACAGGACTCTGTGCCCTGCGCTTAAATAAACTTGTATGGTGGATTAGGCGCTTTGTATGTGGCCACCGGTTATACTGGTATGACAGACTGGGTGATTTTAACTAACAGCTGCATACACTTCAGTGAAAGATTGGTGGTTTTAACCAGCTGTTTTTAAGTCTGGGGTTACCCAAGATTTTTGATTTTACTGATAATATATTCATTATAAGGGCTTTCAGCCAGCCTTCTTCATCCATTGGTTTGTATTTGTGTCATTCACGTTTTTTTCTTCTGCTTGTTACATCATACAGATTGGGGCAATGTTTCCTTTTTGGAGTTCCCTGGTTGGCTAACTTTACTTTGAGTGAAGGCATTCGTTCTGTCACAACGAGCACATCCGCGCACAAAATAGTCTGTTTAGTGCCAGATTTTACCTTGACAATGCATGCTTTTTGACACCACCAACTATTTTTTGCTTTTAGCTGATGTTTTCCATTTCTTTTTTATACTGGCTAGGGTCCAGCAGCTCCCCCAACAATAAAGGTTTACAAACAAGACTAAATAAAACAAGCATTGGCAAAGCCAAAAGGCTGGCATACAGGGCTAGCCCTACTATCCAATGCTAGTTTTAACCAGCCGCCAGGCACATTTGTTCGCAACGATGCTTTTCTTCCAAATAGCCATTGGTTACTCTTTCTTTTCTGTCTTTTCTCTACTAATGGATGGACTGTTTACAGTAGCCAATTACCCTTGTGTGCCAGGGTACTCTAGTACGTTAGAGTGGGTGTTTTCATTCGGTATTTTAATGGCCACGGTCTCGTGCACAATAGATTTAGCAATGTATCTATATGATACGGCGCATTCCAGTCCTTTTCCCCTGCGCTGGCGCACAATGGGCTGCCATGCGCCAACGAAAGCACCTTTGCACCAACGCAGGCACCTTTGCACAAAATCAATCCATTCTTGCACTTTCCTTTTTCTGTGTGTGTTGCATACATGGAAAAACGAAAGCATGCAGAATTTTTTTTAATTTCTCTTCCTTGCGCCTCCCTAACGCCACCTCTGGGGTGGCGTTAGGTTCTTATGCATTCCCTGGTTCACGATGCCTCGTAAATCTGGAAATGTGTCAGGTTCCACGGGTGTTGCGTGGGAACACCCACAAAACCACCCATGGAACGCCCTTTTCGCACAGTTTTCTGCCTGAAAGGAGTGCATATTTACAAGGCCATGAAAAGCCAGGTAAAGTGGCTTCACGTGGCCGTATAAATATGTGGTGGCACATTGCGCCACCGGAACGTCAAAAAAGTGACGTTCTATGGGCGCAAAAGTGCCATTAGGAGGCCCTTAGTGTTTTAAATGGCTACAGGATGTATTTATATCCTTGTATCAAAGATTGGGATAGCCACTGCGCACGTGAGAGTGGGTGATTCGTAACTTGAACCGATCTATGTAACAGATATATTATGTTTGTTTTTAATTGACAGCCGGAAACACGTGTATGAAAGACTGAGTGGGTACTTGCCTGCCGCATGTGTGTGTGTCAGACTGACAGACAGACAGACTTCTAAGAAGGAGAGGGGGGGGTGAAACTGACAGCAGGGCGTATATCTATGAAACACTACTGCCTCAAATGTTCTTATATGGGGGACTTTATTTCATCAGGGCCCTACTGCGGTGCACTTAGAAACACTAGCTTCAAGGCGCTTCCGTGGCACTGCACAGAACAGCCAAGCGCCGAAGCCCCGGGGGACTTTTTTATGACCTCGGTTTCACCACGTCCCAGTGAACAATCTCTGAAACCAGCCCCCGAGTCCGGCAGCGGGCACCCGGAGCCTGGCTCTTCTGAGAGGGGGGGGGGGGGGGGGGCAAGGGGGGCCTTCACTTCCAGGAGACTTGACATATACGTTTAAACTTGGCCTGCCTTGTCGACGTGCCTGGTGACCTTTGAACTCAGAGGAAGTAGTCTGTGCCCCCACGGCTGACCCCCTTATCTCCCGGCGCTATTAAGCTCTGCTCCTCTGGGCGGCTGACAGCACCCTGGCTGGCACGCCCGCTCCGTTTGCCTCCCGTGTTTGCTCTGATGGCCTGTAAGGAGCGACCCGGGGTGGGGCACATCCTGCCAACATTAACTAGACAAATACCTGTGTCCTTTCAGAAATATTCGGCTGTCACTGTAATGGGCTGCACCCGCACAGGGCAAATATTTATCTACCGCGCAGTTATCTGTGCTCCGACGAGCCCGTGGCCGGCTCTGTGCACCCGCCTCCCCTGTCACGAGCTGTGATTTGTGGGTTTATAAATTGTGATCTGTTCACAGCGCCTTCCTTACCCTCTTTACTGTAACGCACAAAGGCGCTGGTGGTGATTTCCGCCCAGGAATTTCTTCGCTTCCCACTGTGATGTCACAGGTAGATTGTGGCATAGCCACAAGTGATTGGAACCACAATATAACATCACCATCGATAGCCACGACACATCTGTGACATCATTACCCCTACTCCTCACAATACTTGACTATGGGAATAGGGGATTGATATCCCTAAAAATACACCTCGCACCGCTAAGAGCGGTGCTCAAGTCCTCAGCCCGTGTGGTGTCAGGTGGTAGGAGATATGACCATATCTTACCCACCTTAATACAGCCCTATAGCCCGCTGCCGAGAGTTATACTGGTTGTTAAAGGCTCTGAACCCAAGTTATAGGCCTTTAATGAGGGAGAGGGCCTTTAACAACCAATGTAGCCCGAGGCTGGAGGGCTGTAAGGCGATTACAACATTCCACCCACTAAGAGTAGAAGGTTCTGAATTAAAAAGAGAGAAACAGGGAGAAAAACCTTGGAATGTTCTAGCTCCGGGCTTTTACCAGCCACTGCATTGTCTCCAATGGAGCTCCCAACATTCCAGTGTTCTCATCACCCTTGATTGGCTCCACATTGAAGCCAGAAGTCAATTCCACTGGCTTGTGTTGTCAAGAAGGTTCTACACAGACGGACAACAAACTACATTGCCCTCAAACCCAAGAACTGAAAAGCTCAGACTCTCTAAGTTTGCAAACCCCTCAAGGAACCCCATACCCTGAACCAATCCTTCTTGGGCGATGGATCTAAGATCTACAACTCTATCCCTCCAGCGCTAAGACCTAAGCCCTCTAACACCATCTTCAAAAAAGAACTATAATCATTTGCCTTGCTTGGCTACTTCCAGTCATGTTTGGCCTCCATTTGGTGGCCCGCAGCGGCCACCCAAACAAACGGAGGAAGAATTTATGGAGATCAACAAAGTGACTTTTATGTATCCGCAGGCTGTGTCCTTCTATTATACTACAATCCGAGAGGACCCTTCGCCCTATGTTTCTCCTCGCCTGTCTTTTCTTTCCTGTCTAAGACATCCTAAGTCCTTCCATTATACTACAAGACAAGAGGACCCTTCGCCCTATGTTTCTCCTCTCCTGTCTTTTCTTTCCTGTCTAAGACATCCTAAGTCCTTCTACTATACTACAATACAAGAGGACCCTTCGCCCTATGTTTCTCCTCTCCTGTCTTTTCTTTCCTGTCTAAGACATCCTAAGTCCTTCCATTATACTACAATACAAGAGCACCCTTCTCCCTACGTTTCTCCTCTCCTGTCTTTTCTTTCCTGTCTAAGACATCCTAAGTCCTTCCATTATACTACAATACAAGAGGACCCTTCTCCCTATGTTTCTCCTCTCCTGTCTTTTCCTTCCTTTCTAAGACATCCTAAGTCCTTCCATTATACTACAATCCGAGAGGACCCTTCGCCCTATGTTTCTCCTCTCCTGTCTTTTCCTTCCTTTCTAAGACATCCTAAGTCCTTCTATTATACTACAATCCGAGAGGACCCTTCGCCCTATGTTTCTCCTCTCCTGTCTTTTCTTTCATGTCTAAGACATCCTAAGTCCTTCTATTATACTACAATACAAGAGGACCCTTCGCCCTATGTTTCTCCTCTCTTGTCTCTTCTTTCCTGTCTAAGACATCCTAAGTCCTTCTATTATGCTACAATACAAGAGGACCCTTTGACCTATGTTTCTCCTCTCTTGTCTCTTCTTTCCTGTCTAAGACATCCTAAGTCCTTCTATTATACTACAATACAAGAGGACCCTTTGCCCTATGTTTCTCCTCTCCTATCTTTTCTTTCCTGTCTAAGACATCCTAAGTCCTTCTATTATACTACAATACAAGAGGACCCTTTGCCCTATGTTTCTCCTCTCCTATCTTTTCTTTCCTGTCTAAGACATCCTAAGTCCTTCTATTATACTACAATACAAGAGGACCCTTCGCCCTATGTTTCTCCTCTCTTGTCTTTTCTTTCCTGTCTAAGACATCCTATGTCCTTCTATTATACTACAATACAAGAGGACCCCTCGCCCTATGTTTCTCCTCTCCTGTCTTTTCTTTCCTGTCTAAGACATCCTAAGTCCTTCTATTATACTACAATACAAGAGGACCCTTCGCCCTATGTTTCTCCTCTCTTGTCTTTTCTTTCCTGTCTAAGACATCCTAAGTCCTTCTATTATACTACAATACAAGAGGACCCTTCGCCCTATGTTTCTCCTCTCTTGTCTTTTCTTTCCTGTCTAAGACATTCTAAGTCCTTCTATTATACTACAATACGAGAGGACCCTTCGCCCTATGTTTCTCCTCTCCTGTCTTTTCTTTCCTGTCTAAGACATCCTAAGTCCTTCTATTATACTACAATCCGAGAGGACCCTTCGCCCTATGTTTCTCCTCTCTTGTCTTTTCTTTCCTGTCTAGAACATCCTAAGTCCTGCTAAGCTCCAAGGACCTGGGTCTCCATCTTAGATCTGGTCATCTCCCTCCCTCCCCCACTGCCAGAAGGAACTGATGACACTTCTCAGGAAACTGCAGAGCTGGTAAAACTTTCCAGTTACCGGAATTCAACTACAATACCATCCACTCGCCTCCCTTCCTATCTTTGTATACCCTCGACTCTCTCTAAGTACCCCACCTGTCTTACCATCTCAGCTTTGACCCAATTCTCTGCAGCATCCTCTGCTTTGTATGACCCATTCATTCTAAGTCTCATAAATACCGTCGTCGGGCAGAGGGATGTTCTGGGCGAAGACTGTCTTATGAGAAACCTATCTTTTTCTTTCAAAATGTGGAGGTCTTGTTATGGTTGGAACCCCTGTTTCTGTAGAAGTGTCCTTTATAAATAAAATGAAATTCACATACCTACCAGAGCTGTGGGTGTCTGGTTGACAACATCCTGTTAAGTCCAACACATCTGAATAACAAAATCTCAATATTAGTTTCTTAACTTTTTACAGAATTCTAAATTGAGGAATTTGAAATTGAGACTAAATGCTGTAATTATCATGAATCTAACAATGAAACGCAGTGCAGACAAGACAAATCAACACTTGCTGTGAATGTGATAAATGTATAAAGAGGTAGGTCAACATTTCTTTATTATTCTGGAAACTTTTATGGGATGGTAAAAATAAATTTTTGGAATGTAAAGTGAAAAAATATGTTTTTCAAGATTTCCTAGGTCCCCATAACTGTTTCCTATTGTGGTGACTAATATTGCCCACTCGCTGTCTCGGACGCAGCAACGCCCTAATAGCACCACATCCTTCTGTGAATCTATTCAAGCAAAGGCTGCTTTTTGATTGGTCAGCCACAGTTGCCAGCCCATGTTCCTATGAAGACTACTGAGAGTAAATAGATGACTCCTTCACTGATCTGAAATAACAACATAGGGTTGTCAAAATACAGATGTCCACTCTTGAATTTGGAATAGATGTGTTTCTGTTTTTCAGGATACTCCAGGAAATTTTGAAGCCATACTTCTGCTGCACACAATGTACTCACTTGAAAACATGAATCAGTAATTCATGTTGACATGTACAATTTCCACTGTGGGCACTATTTTACCTCTTAGAGAACCCCTTTTCCTGTACCTAATATTGCAATATTAAGGTGATCTCCCCAGTTACCTCTTTGGAGAGGCATTTACTCATGAGTAAATTTACATGAGTTTGCAGAATGGCAAAACAATCTGCAAATGCCTGTAAATCCAACAAGCACCGGAGTTCTCTCAATTTTGCAAAAACAGCCAAAAATGTCCTAACTATTGAGAAGGGAAGTTTCAATTCTCTTAAAGAAGCCATCAGCCGACCCCACCGACCTCAAGAACTACCGACCCATCTCGCTGCTCCCGTTTCCTGCAAAAGTCATCGAAAAGACCGTCAACAAGCAGCTGGCCGCCTTCCTCGAGACGAACGGATCCCTCGACCACTCGCAGTCTGGCTTCCGGGCCAACCACAGCACCGAGACCGCCCTGATCGCAGCAACCGATGACATCAGAGCCCTGCTCGACAACGGAGAAACAGCGGCCCTCATCCTCCTAGACCTCTCCGCGGCCTTCGACACTGTCTGCCACCGCACCGTAGTACAGCGCCTCAGCAACGTCGGAGTCCAGGAGAAGGCACTGGAGTGGATCATCTCCTTCCTCGCCGGAAGGACACAGAGAGTCCGCCTTCCCCCGTTCACATCAGAAGCTACCGAAGTCATCTGCGGCGTTCCTCAAGGCTCCTCGCTCAGCCCAACCCTCTTCAGCGTCTACTTGAGCCCCCTCGCAGCCATCGCACGCCAGCACAACCTCAACATCATCTCCTACGCCACCCAGCTGATCCTCTCCCTCACCAACGACCCCGCCACCGCCAGAGCCAACCTACACGAAGGGAGGAAAGAGGTAGCCGAATGGATGAAGGACAGCCGACTGAAACTGAACACGGACAAGACTGAAGTCCTCATCCTAGGATCCTCACCCTCCGCCTGGGACAACTTCTGGTGGCCCCCCGCCCTAGGCAGCGCGCCCAAACCAACAGCCCACGCACGCAACCTGGGCTTCATCCTGGACTCCTCCCTCTCCATGACCAGACAAGTCAATGCCGTCTCCTCGTCGTGCTTCAACATCCTACGCATGCTACGCAAGATCTTCCGATGGATCCCCACCGAGACCAGGAAGACGGTCACCCAGGCCCTCGTCACCAGCCGACTGGACTACGGCAACTCCCTCTACGCCGGAATCACCGCCAAACTCCAGAAGAGACTCCAGCGGATCCAGAACGCCTCAGCACGACTCATCCTGGACATCCCCCGCCACCACCACATCTCCGGACACCTGAGAGACCTGCACTGGCTCCCGGTCAACAAGAGAATCACCTTCCGTCTCCTCACCCACGCACACAAAGCCCTGCACAACCAAGGCCCAGGATACCTCAACAGCCGCCTCAACTTCTACGCTCCCAAACGCCAGCTTCGATCGACCGGCCACGCCCTCAACGCCGTCCCCCACATCCGAAGAGCCACTACAGGGGGAAGATCCTTCTCCTACCTCGCCGCCAAGACTTGGAACTCCCTCCCGACCCACCTCCGCCTGACCCAGGACCACCTCGCCTTCAGGAAGCAGCTCAAGACCTGGCTGTTCGAGCAGTAGCGGACCCCCCTCCCCTAGCGCCTTGAGACCCTCCGGGTGAGTAGTTGCTTTGATTGATTGATTGATTGATTGATTTTTTTTGTAACATCGTTTTTATTGCAGTACCAAAATAATTGCACAGACAACATATTGATGAATAGCAGAGCAACATAGCAGTAAGGCACATAATCATTTCGCCCCCCCTAACATGCTATTCACGTCTCCAGGTAGAAGACTGAGCAACAAATATAATGAGTCAATTTCCTGCTTCATTGTGCAATGTCCATAGCCATAAACACAGGAAGACGTGGACTGCTTTTAAATTTTCGCCCCTTCCCCACCCCCTATCACCCACCCCCCCCAATTGATTGATTGATTGATACGCATATCTTTCTTCACTTTATTTACACAGCAGCCATTTCCAAGTTCACTTCTTCAATGTTAACACAGCGACATTTCCCAAGAAATACAAGGACATTTAAATGAAACAAAATAACCACATAGTCCACCAATCCTGGATGTCCAATATAATTCTCTAGGTAATCTCCTCCTCTTACATCACTGCTCAGATCGCAGTGAAGCTGATGATTGCTACTAGTTTTCACACAGTGGTGATTAATTGTGGTGAATGCTGTTTGAATGTTTGAAACTCCAATGTGTGACCCATTCTGAATCGATACAATCACAGGGATGGAGGACCGCTGGGGTCGGCAGACCACCATGACTGTGATTGATTTTAAATAAAGCAATCGTGTTTTCAAATGCAGACCGTTTTTAAAAAAAAGGAAAATGGGTTGCATTTAAAAAAAAAACCGAAAAGTTTTCTTTTCATTTTTTAAGAGCAGGAAGCGCTCCGTAAGACCACTGACTGCTTTAAAAAAACATTTTAATGAACATTTACAATGGGGAAGGGGTCCCTCTGATACCCGTTTGCGAATGAGTTACCACCTACTTGAAGTAGGTGATAAAATGTGAATGTTTTGCGACAGTATTTTGTCACAAAACATTCCTACATGCTGCTGTGGTTATGAAACACGCCCCATCCTAATACCGAGTCTGTATGTATTTGTGATTCCAATTTGCGATTCAGTAACACGTAACCGAATCGCAAATTAGAATTCATACATACCAAACAGCATTTTACCTGTTGGAAAAGGGCGGTATTCTGCAAATCGGGCTGTTTGCGACCTTTAAAGTGCAAGATACCTGTGGTCCTTAATAACTGTTTCTGATTTATTGGTAACGTACACAGTTAATTAAAACCATTACACCTAAATACATATTAAAATCATTCCGGTAAAAGCAACATAAAGAAACAATGAATGTGTTGGAGTCAAGAGTTTTTCACCTCAAGTCCAAAGGATAACAACGTCTCGGTACTAAAAATGTTAAATGTGCGGCCAGTTCCAATGTGCTAACGACTTTATTGCATATGTAGTTTTCATTTGTGATTTTCAGTCTTGCTTTTGCTGGTGTGGGCCTTAATGTTCGCCATAAATTACTGTAAAATGTTAACAACCCTTATATTCAGGCGTGTGTGTTCGGGGTTGGGGCCCTGCCCAAGTGCTTGTCCACAGGCCCGATTCACAGAACTAACTTAAGACAAAATCCTAAACTTACTACTTTTGGTATTCACAGAAGTTAGGATTTTGTCTTAAGTTTGTTTTAAGACAAATTTAAGACAGAATCTTGTCTTAAATCTTTCGTAAGTTTGTCTTAAGACAAAATCCTAACTTCTGTGAATACCAAAAGTAGTAAGTTTAGGATTTTGTCTTAAGTTAGTTCTGTGAATCGGGCCCCAAGTTCGTATGTGTAAGTGCATGTCTACAAGTTCTTATGCGTAAGTGCTTGTCTACAAGGTCATATTCCGGCTTGGATAAGGGCCCTGTAGTAGTTTGCTTCAATCAAAGAGTAGAGCCGGGCAGACATACGATATGAATCATTGTCTCCTGTCCCGTCAAACAAATCCTGCTCTAGTGGCCTTTAGTTGCTCTAGACCAGGGCGAGTGTGGCCCCAGGTTGGCTGGGCCCCAAGACGCGGGCATAGGTGCTCACTTCAAATGAAATGGGCATCCTTGGAGGAGGTAAGCTGAGGTTTGAAAACTTTATAAGAATGAATGTCTTGCCAATGGTATGATTTCTTTGTCAGGGCAACTTTATTCTCTAGTAAGGAAAGTAGTCTGGTGATTCGATTAAGATGTCTCTGGAATCCTTTATATGAGGTTCGTAGGTTCCACAGGTTTCCCTCATGAGGGGGGAGTGAATTGCGTCTTTAAGGCAGTCATTTCGCCCCGCACGGCGCTGTTTTCAGCCTGGCAAAAGGGTTGGCACATCTTCAGGAAAGCATTTTTAATAGCCCAGCTGTGTTTTGCAAGGCCACATACGAGTCATCTGGGCCTGCAGAATATGGTTTGGCAGTTTGAATGTTGAGGGATAGGCCTTGGCGGTTGGTATGTCTAAGAGTTTTACCATCTTCTCTCCCACAATTTCAAAACCATATGCTAAGGGGGGGCAAGAGCTTGGCAGCCATCACTTTCTGTAGGGGTCCAAGAATGGGACTGTGCAACGTTTTTACGAGCTGGTGAAAGCCTGATGTTAGGGGCGCAGCCTTTGAATTCATACCCTCCTTATGCAACATCTGGAATCAAACCCCACTCCCAGATACTTGTACTGCGAGGTGCACAAGGCGGGAACCCCCAAAAAGCCAGGCACCCGGTGTTCTGATTTTCTTCGTGAATTTTCACCACTTTACTTTTTGTAAGGTTCACTTCGAATTCATTCTGTTGTGTATAGACACGGGGACTCTTTAAAAGGAGCTGTAACCCTCCCGATGTCAGGCTCAGTAGAAGCACATCACCTGCTGTGCTGACAGGATGTGCGTCATAGGCGGACCACCAAGTCTTGTGGTCGAGCATTTACTACTGTAATTGCACTTTTGTAGCATCCAATCTCTGTGAATTGGACATAAACAGATCCAATGAATTTTAAAAAGAAAGTTTGTGTTGCTCTATCTGTGTGTGTCTCTAAATATATATGTTTTGTTTCGTCTATTTCACTGTTGCTCATATTTTGGGGAAATGTTAAGAATTCACAGAACTGTGGCAAAGTGTAAAATGCTGAAATATTTAATGTATTTCAGGAAATCCCACTGTAGCCATTTCGGAGGGGGTGGGGGGGGGGGGGGGGGGGCACTTAGGCGAAAGCACCAGAAAGAGAGATGTATGGATGCTGCCGATTTCACGAAAATTGCAGTACATTGAAAACATAAACAACATTAGCATGCCAGGTCACACCCCCAAAAAAATATAAGAATTCCTAATATGGCCATGAGTGTTCTTTTAAAGTAGAATCTGTGCTTGTGCTGTTGTTAGTGCAGGAAGACTTGCATGTGGAGTGAAGCAAGAATTATTTTTTTGTCGGTGCAATCCCACCAGGTTCACAACAACCAAAAGAACACACTCACCCCAGGAGCAGTTGTTGCTTTTAAGGTGTTTTTGAGACCCCTTTCAGACTCTTCCAAGGCACAGAGGGTCTGGTCCAGTTGGACTGACTCCCCCGCACCTTTCATCTGGCTGAGAACGAGCCCTGACAGGGGAGCGGAAGTGATGGATGAGGAAGGAAACGCCAATCACAGTGAGGAATGGAGGGGCGCTGCCAATCAGCGGGGATCAGCTGGCTTTTGTCAGTGGCAGGGGCCTCTTCCAGTTGTTGTTTATAGCGAATGAACCCACAGGTCGAGAGGCCATCCAGGGACAGTCTGAAGGAAAGCAGGGGCCTCTTCCAGCCCTGCGCGCGCTCCATCACCCGCCATCTTTACACTGATTTTACTCTTGCTACAGAATAAAAACAAATGGATAATTTTGGAAAATATTGATTCTGACTTTTGGCGAAAGAGTAACAAATCTAAATTTGAGACGCTGATTACTGCAGCAGGAGTACAGATTTACAATGGCTAACCACTCATTATACTTACAAAATAATTTACCTCAGTCGACTCATCCACAAAAGAACACGAAAGCGTCAAAGTGTCTTTTTTTTAACTTGAGGGGGTCTTGGCAAAGGTTATCAACCTTCATTTGACTTCCGTTAGGGCAAGACATTTTTTTCAGGGTAGCAAAGTGCCAAAAAACGGTTTAATTTTTAAATGATTGTCTCTTCTCTCAAAAGTTAAAGAACTGGGACAGTCTGTTTACTCCTACGAGTCATATCCAAGAGCTAAGATTTCCACATCAATTTTTATGAAATCCAGTTAAATATCTTTCAAAAATAGAGGAAAAACAATGGATGCATCACATTGGAGTTCTAAAGCTGAGAGGGCCAAAAACACTAAAATATTGAAAAATAATGACCATTTTATACATGTCCCGAATTATCATTTAGAGATAAAATTTATTTCTTCTAACTTAACCATAGCTACCAATCTTCCAGCGCTTTCCAATTTAGGGGATTTCTGTGTAACTTCCATACCCCCCACAAAAAAAGCCTTCATTTTGGTAATATTATTTTTGTTTGTTATTTTGGTAATTGTTTTTCACTTTTAATTTTGTGCATTTATTTTGTCAGTATGTTTTGCCCCCATTACCAATAACTCCTCTGATAGGTGACTGGTGCAGTGTTGTTCAGTGCTGCAGTTAAGGGATCATTTTTTCCTCCCGTTTTCTGTGCTGTATCCATCACAACTTGTAGTCAGACTTATACTGTCTTTTCTGCTTTTTAGGTCTGCTTTTTGACAGCATAACAGTGAGATGGACCTATTGGTAACAATATGTATAATGTGGGCTTTGGGTCCAAACCTTTCTGCCATTTGCCTCTTCAACCAGCAACTTTCAGCCGTTAGCACGAGACTTTATCAATCATGTCTTGGCTCAGCCCAATTGAATATTCACCTCTCACCTGATGTTATTGCCTGTTTGGATGTATCCTTTCGCCTGCACTCCATTGCTAGCATTGAACTTCATGAGGGTCTACTTTACACCCACAGTCCTCCCTGTCCTCTCCAGCTAGTGTACTGCATGTGGTAGCACATTAGACCTAGACACATTGGTGTTGCCTATGCTTACTTGTTTCTTCCTCGATTGTGGGCATGCGTCTGACTCCCACCTGCCATACAGTCCGCAGTAAGAACTGTCCTGACTCATAGCTATGAGGGACTGCGATACAGAAAGTTTGCACTAGTGCAAACTGTTTTGTAACTTTTGTGATACTCAATTGTGCAGATCTTTACCCAGTATTACAGAAAGGTTGAGCACCAGAGCAAAATGTAGACATAAATTGGGGAATCGACCCTAACATATGCAACACACCTCTTTTTGGATATAAATCATTGCCTGCTGTCATTGAGGTTTCAGTAAACAAACCACAATTTACGAACAACCCTTTTTTAAATAAAAAAGTAAAGTGTTTTTGCATTGTTTTTCTTCAATATTTAGTTCAAATATGAAATAAACAGGCTTTCCATCAGTGATAGCCGCACCCTTCGCATTTGAACAGTGTAGAAGATGTAATTTTTCTAAGTTTTATTAGATAAGAACAGCACAAAAATCTAACATGGATGGAGGATGGATAGGTTTTTATATAGCGCAATATCACCGCCAGGTCTCAAAGCGCTTTGCATTGGGAACCCGTCCTGGTTTTTCCCTGTGAGATAGCCCCTACTGGGTATCCCCAAGGTGAAAGCCAGGCATCCCGCCGCGGGGGGCCGTAGTGGAGATTAAGCAAGCTATTGCCCAGAGTTGCAGGGTGTGAACCTGTGATTCGAGTAGGCACCGAAGCGAGAATTACTGAGTCCGTAGACATTTTGGGCCCAAGACCCTGCCGCGTCGGGAATTAAACCCTGGTCCCGGGTCTGATCTCAGCGTCTGGGTCTGCCTCCTCTAACCAGTGAGCCACACTACTCCACTGACATGAAATCAGTTTGTCGTGGGTGCCCAGGAGTAAACACCATATTATTTCCATTTTCTATGACACAGCCAGTAACAATCTTTGCACTGCAATAAGTCTCGCAGTTATGAGAGTTTGAGCTATTGGTAGTGTAATGACAATGCCTTTTATTTATGTGTTGTTTTTAAAATAGATAAATAAAAGGCATTGTCATTTACAATGCAATAGCTTAAACTCTCGCAAATGCGAGACCTATTGCATTGCAAATGCGTGCTGTAAAATTTTTAAAAAGCATTAGGAGAGAACGTGTCATGTCTGTAACAGCAGGCAGGACAAAGCTGTGTGAGAAAATAGTGCTTGGAGGCTGTAATTAAAGCCTACTGAGCAACAACACAACGTAGCACGGGGCGTCGCCATGGGAGGTTACATAATGAAACAAGGCGGTACTAAGGAGGGACTACTAATCCTTATGACCAATGAACAGCCACAGTTTACAGTGGACAATGACACAAGCCAATGAAAAAATGTGGGTGGAGAGTGGGCGGAGCTTCAAGTCCCTATCTCAGTACAGCATGCCTCACAAAGCAGTGCATGCGCTGCCCAGGCTCGACCTAAACATGGAGCAAATTAATTTGAAATGGTTTGTGGAACAATGCAAAATTCTGTAAAACGCCCCCTGTTCTATTCGTACTGAATAAACCCTCTTCTAAGCCCTCGTATGACTGGCGATCTGAGACTCAAGGCAGAAAAAGGAGGTGTTTAGGACACAGGGACTAGAACTCTCACCTACTGGTTCCTAAGATGACACTCCAGGCGCTGAGAGGCCAATTCCCCAAAAAACGTATATTTACGTGGATGTAGGACTACATATGGGATCTGTGAATATTTGCACATTTTCTGTTTTTCTGAAAAAAAAGAGAAGTGCTTACCTTGCGAAAATGAGGCGTTCCCAATTTCCTGATGTACTCCTGTGAGCCCTAAAGTCTACTATGAATTATTGTCCACGGACCAAAAATGTGCAGGCGAAGTGTTGTGTTCGGTGGAGTTAGAGTTGTGTTGTCTCAAATTATCTTTCTTACTTTGGTGGAATTTAATATGTGATGAGCTTAGAATTGCTTCTGTCCCTCAATCTTCTATTCATTTACAAATTAAATCTGACTTATTATGGTTACCTTTCACCTCTTTTCTATCATCATTTTCCTAATCGATACAGTTTCTTACTCTTTAAGCTTCCTACTTTTTCTTCTTTCCTTACTTTTTCTCTTACTTCCTTTCTTTTCTTTCTTTTCTTTCTTTGTCCCCACTTCTACTTCATCTTCTCTTCTACCTTCTCTCTCTATAAACTAAATGTTTTTTATCTATCTAATATAGTTCCTTATATTATTATTTACACAGGTTATTATTCATATACATTTACTATATTTTATCTACTGTTTTATTATATATTCGTATCTTTTCATACTCAGTGTTATGGAATTTTCCTATAAGAGTGATAACATATTTTACTATCTTTATCTACTCTGTATTCAATTTATGATTGCTATTTTTATTTTCTATATACTTGTATTCTTTTCTTTATATCAATTGATGATTGTACATCTATATTCCTATGTTCTTCATCTTTAATAAAAAATTATATTAAAAAAAAAGAGTTGTGTTGCCTCTTTTTTTTTTTTAACAAAGTGTTTCATTTTAAGTAACACTCTTCACTACACCCCTCGTGGAATGGGGTTGTCTGGGACACTTTCTCACTCTCATAGTACCTCTGAGGCCTACTTAAAGTAAGTGTAAGTTTAGAAGTGTGGTGAGAAGAGAAATTAACATTGGCAGTGTTCAGAAATGCCCAGAAGGTTACATCCTTGGATGTTGTACAGCAGCAAGTGCCAACTGTGCCCAAAAAACATATCTGCAGGCATAGAACGAGAGTTTGGTATTTGCAGATGACAAGCCAACAATGTCAACACAGGGCACAGTGTATAACTTTAAATTCTCACCTGCACTGTTCGTCGCCAGATTGGAAAGAGAATAATGGTCAATAGAACAGAAGCAGAATGTGTGATCTTGTTTCTTCTGGTAGCACAGAGGTTGGGGGCAGAGTCAGTGACAAGCGTGGCCCCCTCCTAACAGTTCCTCCTTCACGAGGCTTTCCTCGAGAGCTTCTGGGGGGTTGTGACTGGCTAACATTTTGAGGAATATTTCTAGAAATGGTTCATGAAGTCCTGATGAAGCCTCTGCAAGGCACGGGGTTGTTTCAGAAAACATGAGAGGGTTTGGGGGAGCTGGCAGGGTTCTCCCGAGGAGGTTTAATAATGCACATACATCTTTAGATATTGCATTCTTTTATAGAGAAGGGCGTGGAGGTTGTATGAACAAGATACCGCTCTATTGGGCACATTGTGGGGTGTATACAAAAAGCAATTAACACATTGTCATTGTTTGTTTTTGTTATATAATAACGAGAAAAAAATCCAACACAAAAGAATATAAAAAACATCTGTGCAAAACAATTTCCATTGGCGTGTACCTAGTGTTTAATTGCACACGTGAAAACGGCTCTGCAATTGCACTTTTAACATATATGAGTCTTTTTCCATGTGGGAAATATTCTTTCCCATAGAGACGCACCCCCAGCAATTTTTGAATTGTGTTTCCTTCCAACAAGATTGTTCCTGCCGGAGACAGGAATAAATGCGGGACTGTTCCCATATTGGAAGTAGGTTGTAGAGATGCGTAGAAAGACCCACAAACCGCGAACTGGCGAACTGGCCATTCTGTGGGACTGCCCATTGTTTCTTGCGCATGCCGAGGCCTAGAAGGCCCACTCCCCACCCCTGGCAGAAGAGTTACCTATGCATAATGTAAAACCATACCTGTGTAATATTGTGCATGAGTAAATTGATTTCAGAGTGCAAGGGTTACCTATGCATAATATAAAACCGTACATGGGTAATATTTTGCAGGTGTAAATTGATTTCAGAGTGCAAGAGTTACCTATGCATAATCTAAAGCCATGCCCGGGCAATATTAAGCATAAGTAAATTGATTTCAGAGTGCAAGAGTTACCTATGCATAATCTAAAGCCATGCCCGGGCAATATTAAGCATAAGTAAAGTGCAAGAGTTACCTATGCATAATCTAAAGCCATGCCCGGGAAATATTAAGCATAAGTAAATTGATTTCAGAGTGCAAGAGTTACCTATGCATAATCTAAAGCCATGCCCGGGCAATATTATGCATAAGTAAATTGATTTCAGAGTGCAAGAGTTACCTATGCATAATATAAAACTGTGCATGGGTAATATTTTGCATGTGTAAATTGATTTCAGAGTGCAAGAGTTACCTATGCATAATCTAAAGCCATGCCCGGGCAATATTATGCGTAAGTAAATTGATTTCAGAGTGCAAGAGTTACCTATGCATAATATAAAACTGTGCATGGGTAATATTTTGCAGGTGTAAATTGATTTCAGAGTGCAAGAGTTACCTATGCATAATCTAAAGCCATGCCCGGGCAATATTATGCATAAGTAAATTGATTTCAGAGTGCAAGAGTTACCTATGCATAATATAAAACTGTGCATGGGTAATATTTTGCAGGTGTAAATTGATTTCAGAGTGCAAGAGTTACCTATGCATGATATAAAACCGTACATGGGTAATATTTTGTAGGGGTAAATTTCCTTGTGTTAGCTGATCTTCCACATGCAGATTGTTTTTGACTCAGACCTGGAGTATCTTCAGCACTATCCAGCCAGGAGGAGGCCTGCCTTGAGCTATGATTGATGCCTGCATTTAAGGCCACCCGAAGGTGAGTTATTGTAAAAAGCAAATTATAGAAAGTGTATTAAATTTGTTCACAGGTGATAGCAGAGCAAAGCGGAAACAGTCTTACTCCAGGCATGAAACTCTAGAAAACATGTTGCAGTTCCTTATGTGTCGTCGCGGTACCTTTAACTACATAGGTAGCCCTTCTTGGATCCACCATTTGCAATAAAATCCAAATCCTCGTACTTGACCCTCACACCTCTCCATAGTGCCATCAAGATTCTGCTTGAAATCAGCATTGTCCTAACTTGCAGTGTAGATAAAAATAACACATAGGTGCATTCCATCACATTCGTCTATGTACGAAACAATAAACAATTGCTGGTGACAGCTCCAAACAAGAGGAAACTCAAACAAAAGAATGTGATCACACTGACTTTTGGGAAAAATAATAACTGAAACCATAAATTACATGAAGAACTTGGATAACTCTTTGGAACCACAAACGCAACACATGTGATTCAGGCATGTATCAATATCAACACCCAAACCCCGCCTGTCGGCATTCAACTTATGAATCCTGACACTAACCAATCCAAGAACATTGAGGAATGTCATTAAATACCAACTCCTAACCTTATAAAAAAAACTCAAGCCAACATGCTTAACACTTAACGTAAAGTAGCCCACTGATGACTCTCACCCACCTGCGAAACCTGTACCTGCCATTACCAGATCCGGAACTTTGAAAGGCTTTTACAAAGATGATCACAAGCCTGTGTGACGGACAAATAATTTAACATAACGCACATCACAACTTCCCAGGAAGCCTATGCAAAGGATGTTGCAATGGGAAATTAAAATGTATCTTCGTAACCATAGATTTGCAGTTGCCCTTTGCATTGAAACAGCAGATTAAATTATCCAACAAAATGTATATCTTATGGTATGAACATAAACTTGGTGCACTGACAACTCTCCACATTATATGGATCTAACTATTTCCCTTGGATATGAGATCACAAGACTCGCCAGAGCTTGACGAGTTGGGTGCGGCATCAGCTTAATTCATAAAACCTCCCTGGAATGTCCTAAAATAAACAACTTAGAGTTTGATTCTTTTTAATCCCTAGGAATGACGTACATGCACAAACGCTCATTAGACTCCACATTATATGCCACCCACTTGGCGAAGAGGCAAAATTTGTTAACAATTATCATGAATGCATGACAAGCCAACTGCTCGCGGAAGAGCCGGTCACGCAAAGCTTGAACTCGTTTCTAAAGAATCACGAACTTCAACAAGTCATTTTAGACCCTATTGAGCTTAAAAGGGGCATCTTTGACCTCTTGATGGCTAAACCAGGCTCTCTGATTGTTGATGACTTTCTAGAGGTTGACCGGTCAGATCACCATATGATCCCTTTCACCCTTCTATATATGTATGTAAAATCTGCCACCCTACCACTGAAAAACCTACCTTGACCATTTATTTACAGAGATTAAATGCTCTGAAGCTATAGGAGATGATTGAAACTCAACTTAGATCTGTTCCCTCAAAACAAAAAGCAGGTGTGTTTGTGACATCACCCTCACCTCCCTAGTCCTTTATAATACAACAAAATTGCAACAAACCTGTTCATCAAAGAGTTCACAACCTGCTACTATACTAAAAAATAATTCTGAAAGAAGGCCTATTTGGAGTATTGGCATAATATCAGCAAAACTCCCTACCACCTTAAACAGCCATTTATTAAAATAAAAAAGAACATCCTGTATGAAAAATGCCCTAATAGCCAAAGAAAATTATTTTAGGAACCGGATAAATGGGGCAAAAACAGCCCTGGACATGTATTTCAAATGTTGAAAGGTTAATCCACTCTATTGTCTAAAGGAGAAATGAAGACAGACAATTGGAAATAATTTCCTCTGTCAGATTGGACCCTGCTATGAAAATCCCAACATATCGGTAACTAAGATAAGGTATAAACCACACCGACCAATTTCAAAGACACATGGGAGACTTCAATGCCAGAGATTGCTGATATCTAAACGCCTCCTGCTGTGATCAGATTCAGTTTCTCCTAATGGACCTAAATAAATCAGACACACGCGGACTCCAAACAGGTGAGAAATCACAAACGTATCGTTTTAACATGGTATTGTTTCTCAACTTCGTAAATTAGGCACGTGAAACTGCTTCTGTACAAGCGTCAGAGGATTCAAATCATCTAGGAAACTTTCACACTTTACCAAGACTACCATTGACCATTTAACATAAAAATTTAGGAAAATTTTGGTACCTCTTAACTCAAAGAGTTTTTTAAAGAAAAAAAATGTTTTGACTTTAAATCCAGATTCTAGGCAGGCCATAGCTTCAGAACTTTTATGGTGAGTGAGGTTGAAAAGGTTTTGATGATAATGAGGACTACTTCATAATTCTATCAAATTTATCCCCGGCCTTTGACATGACGCATCATAAATTCATACTACGTACAATAAAAAAAAGGTTCGAAATGTGCGACATTGTGCTACGGTGGGTGGGTTGAATCCTACCTCTCAAATTAGCTTCAAGGTGTGAAAGGCGAGGAAGCTCTTTCACAACCTGTCCACGTAAATTGTGATATAACTCGAAACTCAATAATAACTCGTTGACTATTTAAATGTACATGAAACCCCTTGGATGACTACTGGCAAATCTAGTCTACACCCTCTACTTTATTGGGTTGACATAAACTTCGAGGTTACTACCTCTAATTCTGATCACACAGTCCTGGCTTCTTGCATAACCAACTACAAGAGTGACTGAAAAGTAGAGATCTGAAACACGATTAACTGAAAACTAGGGGCCATATTATCAAGGACGGTGATAACATTATCACCGCTTTAGTGGCAGTAAACTGCCGCTAACGCGGCGATAAGGGGCTTGATAATATAAATCCATAGGACATAATGGGATTTATATTTCGGCGGACAGGATATCTGTCACCATTGTGTCGGAGAAACCCGTCTGCCGAGTTCTAAATCGGCGTAGGTCTTGAAGGCTACATGCAAACCCAGCAAAGGGGTCATTTTTTCAACATAAACTATTATGTGAATTATGAACTCTTTCTACAATAGGAAGCGCTGAAAGAGCAGTGTACTCCGTTGCACTCGCACATTCATAGCAGCTCATTACTCAAAAGACGACTTAAAAAATACACTTGGCACGTCAGAAAGTTGCTCGGCTGTTAGAGTCCTCCTCCAGTAGGTAGGAGCAAGACACAATTCCTCTCCTCTTTAAAACGGCTTCTAGTTGAGGCAAGGCGTATCTTCAAAATGGTGTACTTAATTTTCAGCGCACATTACTTTTCAAGTAAACTGACCCTCTACGGGAGCTCTCACTTAAAAAATACAAGGATTGCGTTTAGAGCCAACTCGAAGGACTTCCACTTCTCAGACCTTCTCAGGCCACGCGCTCAAGTTTTGGAACTCTTTACCTGTATTCATGAGAACACCCAGATCTCAACCAATGTAAGACCTCCCAGAGTTCTAATTGCTTGAACATACATCAGTTACTCTTGTAATAAAATGAAATCCAGTTTTTGTAAAGCACACAATTACCTGAGGGTGTACCGGCGCTGGGGGCCGTCGGGAAGATTAAGCGAGCTATTGCCCAGAGTCACATGGTGCTGGGCTAATCTGCCGCCCATACTCCTCCAGTGCTACCTGAGTACCAGACTGTATTACATCTGTTTACGTCAGATCGCTGATCTTCCAGATTGTTTCAAAGGTGCTTTGACTGTGGGAATATCCAGGCTCTGGTACCACTGCTTAGAGGAGTGTCACCAGGATCAAACCTGAAAAATGTATTGATCTGAACTTTAATGCTAAACACTTTTTTGATAACTCCTTGTGCCAAGTGTGTTCTAATACTCGTGTTGTACCCCCATACCCTTGCTAAGAGTCCCTGTAATTAGCATGAAGTTCTCTGTTGCTACCAATATAGAACTTCTAAAAGACCTGAGTGTTGTGTCCCTCAGCCCTGTTAAGTCAACGACGTGTTCTATCTACCTGCCTGTTCTCTATTTGCCACTAAGTCCTTCTTTGATTTCTATTGAAGTGACTTTACTGGAGAACGTTGAGAAAGATGCACAGTTCTGCCAACTAGACTGGCCACCTGCACAGATGTGCCAAAGTGATACATCAGTCGGCATAACCAAATAGGGCGTCTGAAAATCTCCAATGCTGTCGACACAACTTAGGGCTTCTGGACTGCGGTGACATCATCGACTTGAATACGTATGAGTAAAGAATAATGAATAAGGTACTTGAATAACATACTCTTGCCTCTTGGCTTTGGCGTGGAAAGTCCACACGTTTTGAGACAACTAGTATACTTTCGAAGTGAAACATGCAACCCACCACTGTTCTGTTTCTCCCAGGAGATAAATTGACACCCCCTATGCCCCCCAAAAGAAAAACTTCATCATTTGGCATAGACAAACAGACCAGGCGCATAGGTAATTTTGAAAAAAGGGAAAACATTTATAAAAGTCACTGTTTATTCAATGTCTTTTCAAATGAGCTGTATCAATGGTATCTACAGATTGTCTATACATATCTACACTTATCTACAGGTTTGCAGATATTTGTTGGACGGTTTTGCTTTTTTTCCCTATGACTGCAACTCTTTAAAGATAAAACTGGTTTTGCATAACTTCCAAAAGAAAAAATAAATAGAGCAAACTTCATTAAACGCTTGACCAAAAGCTTTGGCACTAAGATCCAGGTCGTCTCTAAACTGAAAACTAAAATACAGGTGTGGCGGCACCTTCTGCACCTGTCGGCGGGCACAAACTACCTACAGGGCGGCAAGAAAAGTCACAACAACTTTTTTCACATCTGTTCATACGTTTTCGTCAGACACATACAATTCCACAATGCACTGCAAAAACAGAAATAAAAGTCAAACTTCTTTCACTGAGTTCTACACCTATCGTCCCCGTTGACGGGCTTGGGTTTGTCAGCAATTATGTGAAAAATACAAAATTGCCAGTTGTTGAAAATCCTTTTTCTAACTTTTGAAATGTAAGCGCTATTCCAAATCTCGCGTCGAGGCACTAGCACGCCCAGGTCATGCGATGGACGATGTCTGCTCTCTCCAATGGAAGGCACTAAGCGGTGATGGGTGAGGATTACTAGTTGACTGAAGAAGGCACATGCTGAGTGATGGTGCTAAGAGTAGTTGCAGAGTACACACTTCTGTTTGTTGTTTCAGCAGCAAAGTCTGAATTCAACATCCATCTAATGGGAGTTTCCATCTCCTCTCTGGATACAACTCTGCTAAGATCTCACCAATGGACAAATGGACTATGGATTTGGACAAAATACTGTTCTCTGTCTTGTAATCCTGTCCATTAGGCAAAAATTGTCCCCCCTACTTGGACAACTTGATGGTTCAGTCCATCAAAGACACAGGGAAAGGCCTTGGGATGCCTTTGCTTGGAACCTCTCATTCAGATCTTCATATCCATCCATTTATTCATCCAACCAATGGCATAAGGTATGTCTTGAACCGGTGGAAGCAATGTCTCCTCTTTTAAGGCTCTGACCCACAGAACTCCCTCTTTGCCTGTCCGCGGCTGGTTTCCAATGTCCGTCAGTCTATTGTGTGGGATAGCCATCTGGGACCCAAACTCTCAGGCATGTGTTGATGACTATTTTAAGGTCAGTTTGCTTTTTGATAGGTCAACCAGGCCATGTGAAGATGATGGAGATGTGGCTGGAGGTTGGGAATTGGCCTGTTCTTAGTTTTCCAGAGGTGTGCCTCAACCCACACCGTGGATCCATCAAAACTCCTTCACGAGAACACCCACAGTCTAATTCAGTCAGATAAGAGTCCTACGGCCCGATGTCCCATATGAGTTGTTATCTTGGTCCGTAGTCGTATCCAGTAGGGGCCCCTGCGGCAGAGTACATGTTGGCCGTGGCAGGGTTCATATGGTGGTGGTGGTAACCATGTCCTCGGATGTTGGGGATGCTGTAGGGCGAAGGCCGGCTCTTTGCCCCTATGTAGTGATCGTAGGTGGACGGGTACTTGTAGGGGTGATGGTGAAGCGGCTCCGACCCTTGGACATGTGGATCCAGGCGCAGTTCATGGGGCGGGCTAGGCCGGCCCGTACTCAGGGAGACGAGTCCTCCGGGCACAGGGAGCGCGGGACTCAGCACGCGGGACATGAGCTGCTGGTGCGTGGGGTCGCAGTGTAGCGGGGTGCCACTCCCGTCTCGCTCATACTCCCTCCTACTGTCTGCTTCTGGAACAGAAAGAGTGAAAACCAGATTAGCAAAGTACAATATGAATAATGTAACCATTTTATAAAGAAAATAATTATTGAGAGAACTCGCCAACACCTGGGGCCATGCGACTGCCTTGGCAGGCATGGCTTTATGTGTCTGAGGTCACAGCTGCATCGCCATGACTCATCAGCTATTACCTATTTTAAAAATTTGGGGCATGAGACAATGTCGACCAGCCTATCTTGCATTGCAATGCTTAGATGCAGAATGTTTTACGGGAAATGTCGCACAATTTCTGAAATCTATTATCAGGTATAGGAAAAACTTGTGAAAAACGTTTTCTATTATAAATTTTCTATAGCAAATAAGCCCATCTTTTATCTCTTTTTATCACTTCCTGTTCGCTTTTGGTGTTTAATATTAAAACCATGAATTTGTTATTTGCACAGTAACTTTCAAATTTTAATGTACAATGAGATTGTAAAATTATTTTTAATTATTGTTTTAAATTATTCTTTTATGGTTTTTCTGTACTATCAAATGGAACCGAATAAAGATAGTTTTGATTTGACTCATCAGCTCAGGTTCTCAGCAATCAACACATTTCATAACGTTCCAAAGGAAATGACATCACTGCTCAGTGACATGAGCGGAAACGCAGGGGCCACATGAACATTAATCAGCCAATGAGCATGCTTCAAAGGTGCACAGCAGTAATTAAAGTTAACGGCTATTATTGAAGGGTGTTTTTAACATTGTTCCAGATATTATTGATATTGCTAATAATAATATTATTGGTACTATTTGTATTAATAGCAGTAGTATAGTAACTGCTAATAATAAAGGTAAATTATTTTCTATGTATCATTTAGACATTTACCAAACAAAGCAGGGTGCAAGAACTACTCTTCATTTACAAACACACTAATTTTCCACAAAAGAAGTCCAATCTTTCACATTGAAAAAATGTAGAAAGTGTGTTTTCTCCATTTCCAAATACGTCAGCACAGTGAAAATAATGTGAAATCCGTTAGTGTGATGGACTTTTAAATATTGTTTGCTGCAGTCCCTATTCTGCAAGCAGCAACAATGATGCAAATTCATTTGACCAGTTTCTCCAAATTATTTTGCAATTCTGCAACATCTCTGTAACACCTCCCCAGGTCCCTTAACATTTCAGTGGCCCCTTAACATTTAAGTGGCTCTTAACATTTCAGTGGCCCCTTAACATTTAGGTGGCTCTTAAGATTTCAGTGGCCCCTTAACATTTCAGTGGATCTTAACATTTCAGTGGCCCCTTAACATTTCAGTGGCCCCTATACATTTCAGTGGCTCTTAACATTTCAGTGACTCTTAACATTTCAGTGGCCCCTTAACATTTCAGTGGCCCCTATACATTTCAGTGGCTCTTAACATTTCAGTGACTCTTAACATTTCAGTGGCCCCTTAAGATTTCAGTGGCCCCTTAACATTTAAGTGGCTCTTAACATTTCAGGGGCCCCTTAACATTCTCAATGTCGACAGGGCTGGACATGGCATCTATCTGGCTCCAGGGGTGGGGAATATTAAAGTGTTTTCTGTAGCCTTTTAAAAGGCTAACAACTGACTAACCTGACAATAGGGGTCTTACAACCTGCTAACTCCATGGTTTATAATGGACCGATGTGACTAGGGCATTTAGAGTGGGCTACCCTGCTGCATTTTACACCATAACAAACACATTATAGGGTTTACATGGGTCTACCACTCTGCAGTTTGCAATGGAATAAACAAACTAAAGGGTTTACTGTGATGAACAGTATGTCGAGTGCGTCACTGCGTAGAAGGTCGCATATTTTGGTTGTGTGTTTGGTGAGTGATTGTCTGATGAGAAGCATGCATGAGATGTGTGTTGATGTGCGGGTTTGCTGTGGCGGGTGCTGTAGGGTTGGAGTGTAGGCATTGTTCGTGCTTGTGTTGTGTGTGTTTTGGGAGAGGGTGTTGAGGGAGTTGTCGGCATTTGTGCGGGGTGTGTGTGGGTGACTGCTGGAGACCCGGCAGTAGGTACAGGTGACAGCCCCTACTGTGGTGTGCGGTGCAGCAGCAATTGAAGGAACGGCATCCGGGGTCCAGCGACCTAAGGAGTGCTGCCGAGCATCTCTTAGTGGTGATCGGACCAGGGTTCCTGCCGCTGGGCGCGGTCCAGGTGCGGATGAATGCAGATAAACTTGCCTTTGGCGCTCGGTGTTGCAACTGTCATTAAGTAGGTCCTGGGAGGGGGAGAAGTCCAGTGTGCCATGTCACTTCCTGTGCTGATGAGTGGTGGGAAATGAAGTCCTCTTGTTTGACTTCTTTTAAAAAGGGTTTTGGCTGGAAAACCAGTAATGCCACTTCCTGTCCTGTTGGATGATGGAAAATTCAGTGATGTCACTTGCTGTGCACGTGGAGGATGGTAGATCCAGTGATGTCACTTCCTGTGTTGATGGGTGGTTGGAAATGAAGCCCTCTTGCATGGCTTCTTCTTGTAAAGACAGTTGTGATGTGAAATCCAGTACTGTCATTTCCTGTCCAGATGGATGATGGGAAATTCAGTGATGTCACGTCTTGTGCAGGTGGATGATAGGAGATCCAGTGATGTCACTTGCTGTGCTGATGGGTGGGGGAGAAATAATGTCCTCTTTCTTGGTTTCTTCTTTTGAAGACAGATTTGGTGGAAGAACCAGTAATGTCACTTCCTGTCCAGATGGATGATGGGAAATCACACCAGCATTTCCCCAGAGAAGCACCTGTCTGTAGAGAGATGAAACTGGGTCGCTGGGAGAGGTGATTTTCTGGCATGACTGTTCCCCTTGGCACCCTGAGGCAGAAATTACAAGTTCTATAGAAATTGAAATGAGGGAGGCATTGGCCTGCGGGTTTGCTTATGCCTAAGTTCTCGACTGGGAGACGGCCGGCAAGTGGGCCAGAGTTTAAAAAGACTTTCCTCTAGGAATTCTTTGAAGTGTTTCAGAAATTTACCAACTCTGTAAAGTTTAAATTGCAAGCAGGAAATTTGGAACTGTTGGATTTGCATAAAAAATAATCAGTAAAATAGCACCTTTAGTGGGAGATGTCACTTTCAGAGGTTTCTGCAAGTAAATAATTTTGCAAAAACATTTTGCAAAAATGTTCACTTGATGGAAACGTTTTTCGAAGTTTATAACCATTTTCGGCTGTGATGCTTCATAACTTTATGCAGCTATCTGGGTGAAATGTATGTTCGCCTTTTAATCTCTGCTTCACAACGTTGAACACATTGTGTGATCTTATGTAAATTAATGTATCTCCCAGTGCCTCGAAAGAAGTATCTATTAGCAATAAGAGTTTCTAGTAAACCTGGTATTAAGTTCTGTCTAAAAACTGGACGTTCAGTTTCTAGAACTTTGCAAACAAACATTGTGGAAGGCACGTGCACACGTGACACGCACAGGAAAGATTAAAAACGAATAAACCCACGATCCTGCTCTCCCTGCTCCACACTGCAGAGAGCAGAAGCCAGAGACCGGGGTGAGACATTCTTACCGGGATAACGTTGGAGTGAATCGAATGACACGCATGTACATGCTTGAAGAATTCAGAAATTGTGTAACTCTATGCAAACACAGACTGCCTTTATTTTTATAGGCCCGGCGTGTGCCTGGGAGGAAAGCGGCCCAAAGGTGCCGCGGCAGCTGTTTACTTTGTGTCATGGAAAGTAAACACGGGGGGTTGCCAGAGTGGGGCAGGAGGGGCACTCGCGTGGGCTGTGTTACCTCTTCTCCAGAAATAGAGGGACTTCTTGGCCCAAGGGCCGCGTGGGCACGGGGTGCATGTGCCCTCACTGGGCACTGCTTAGAGCTGACATGAGGTGAGGCAGCGCTTGTGGGGAACGCTCAGCCGTGACTTATCCAAGCGCTAACTTGTGCAAATGTGCTGCCTAGTGAACCAGTGCCCTCTGGTCGCTCAGCCGTGACTTGTCAATGCGCTGATTTGTGAAAAAGAGTCCTCTGGTGAACAAGTGCCCTCTGGTCGCTCAGCCGTGACTTATCGAAGCACTAACTTGTGAAAAAGTGTCCTCTAGTGAACAAGTGCCCTCTGGGAGCTCAATCATGATTTATCAATGCGCTATCTTGTGAAAAAGAGTCCTTTAGTGAACCAGTGCCCTCTGGTCGCTCAGCCGTGACTTATCGAAGCGCTAACTTGTGAAAAAGTGTCCTCTAGTGAACAAGTGCCCTCTGGGAGCTCAATCATGATTTATCAATGCGCTATCTTGTGAAAAAGTGTCCTCTAGTGAACAAGTGCCCTCTGGTCGCTCAGTCGTGACTTATCAAAGCGCTTACTTGTGAAAAAGAGTCCTCTAGTGCACAAGTGCCCTACGGTTGCTCAGCCGTGACTTATCAATAAGCTAACTTGTGAAAAAGTGTACTCTAGTGAACAAGTGCCCTCTGGGAGCTCAATCGTGACTTGTAGAAGCGCTAACTTGTAAAAAGGAGCAATACAGTAAATAAGTGCCCTCTGGATGCTCAGTCGTGACTTTTTGATGTGCTAATTTGTGAAAAAGTTACATCTGGTAAACAAGTGACCTATGGACACTCAGTCGTGACTTGTACAATTTGATGGAGTAGGTGAGTGCTGCCAAGACACTCCTTTTGACCACAGGGACCATTTTGTCCCTATCCACACCTCAGATGTTGTGTCTGGTTACGGACATTATCGTTCCTATTTTCACCTCGCATTCCAAGACAATTTTTATGATTTAAAGGCCATTTGCCTTGAGAAAGCCCTTGGCCTGCCGGCCACATAAGCGAAACTTGTGTCAGCTGTTCGATTGCTCTTTTGTATTCATGACAATTCATAAAGACAAAAAAAGATATTCAAACACAGCATTAGACTTAGGGATTCATTTTCCCCAGGAATCCATATATATACCTAAGACACAAACCAGTCATACCTAGAAAACAGTGATTTGTACAAGGGCTAACTTGTGAAAAGGGGAGTATAGTGAACCGGTGCCCTCTAGGACGTTCATGCCTTACACAGCTGGAGTCTTCACAGCTACTAGTGAGCTACCAGCTTCTGGACAGAAAAGGGCTGCAGGATTGACACTTAAAAGAAAACACTAAAAATAAACTGCCATTTCTGCTTGTGCTCTGCACCAGTGCTTAGTTGTTGCAGATGGTTATTGCGGTGGGTACCCTGTGGGTACCCGCGCTCATTTTGGAACCAGAGCAAGAAGAAGCAATAGATTGAAAAAGTAGGCCTGGGCGGTGAACTCCGCTCCATTCGTGGAGTTTGTGGAGCTCCCCGCATTCCGCGGAGCACACGGAATTCTGAAAACATGGAGCGTAGCTTTTTCTGCGCTCGCCAAAGTTGTCGAGCAAGGAAAATCCTAGACCACCTCCCAGCGCGATTTCTCAATGTGGGCAGTGGTGGATGGTCATGATCGCTTGTGGTGAGAAACCTTCCATGAGCGTTGAAGAAGCTGCCGCTTGCGTACAACATTTACGCCTGCAGCAGAAAGAAGTAGTGCCCACATGTGCCGTTTGTGCTGATTTTCCAGCACAGGACGAACAGCCGGCGCTTAAAATCAGTGCGAACGGCGTGACCTACAGCACTCCTCTGTTTGCGAAACTCTGCTTAGTGTAGCAAAGTTTTTTTGGTAAGTTCGCAGAGTCGCGAACTCCACCCATACCAATAAAAACGGAGAAATACAAAAGTAAAACACAGGATTGAATAATAACCTATAAAAGTGACGTGCAGAGAGGAAGTTTGAAGTGGTGGAACAAAGAGACTTGAATTGGAATGAAGACTAGGCAGCCTCTATATTCATGAGATAAAGACACTGGAAGTGTTGGTGGAGAAACAAAGAGGCTTGAGGTAGAATGAAGCTCGGTATTCATGAGATAAAGAGACAGGAAGTGTTGGGACAAAGAGGCTTGAGGTAGAATGAAGCTCGGTATTCATGAGATAAAGAGACAGGAAGTGTTGGGACAAAGAGGCTTGAGGTAGAATGAAGCTCGGTATTCATGAGATAAAGAGACAGGAAGTGTTGGAACAAAGAGGCTTGAGGTGGAATGAATCTCAGTATTCATGAGATAAAGAGACAGGAAGTGTTGGTGGTGGAACACAGATGCTTGAGGTGAGCGAAGGCTGGACAGCCTCTGTATTCATGAGATAAAGAGCCAGGAAGTGTTGGAACAAAGAGGCGTGAGGTGGAATGAAGCTCGGTATTCATGAGATAAAGAGACAGGAAGTGTTGGAACAAAGAGGCTTGAGGTGGAATGAAGCTCTGTATTCATGAGATAAAGAGACAGGAAGTCTTGGAACAAAGAGGCTTGAGGTAGAATGAATCTCAGTATTCATGAGATAAAGAGACAGGAAGTGTTGGAACAAAGAGGCTTGAGGAGGAATGAAGCTCGGTATTCATGAGATAAAGAGACAGGAAGTGTTGGAACAAAGAGGCTTGAGGTAGAATGAATCTCAGTATTCATGAGATAAAGAGACAGGAAGTGTTGGTGGTGGAACACAGATGCTTGAGGTGAGCGAAGGCTGGACAGCCTCTGTATTCATGAGATAAAGAGCCAGGAAGTGTTGGAACAAAGAGGCTTGAGGAGGAATGAAGCTCGGTATTCATGAGATAAAGAGACAGGAAGTGTAGGAACAAAGAGGCTTGAGGAGGAATGAAGCTCGGTATTCATGAGATAAAGAGACAGGAAGTGTTGGTGGTGGAACAAAGATGCTTGTGGTGAGCGAAGGCTGGACAGCCTCTGTATTCATGTGATAAAGAGCCAGGAAGTGTTGGAACAAAGAGGCTTGAGGTAGAATGAAGCTCGGTATTCATGAGATAAAGAGACAGGAAGTGTTGGAACAAAGAGGCTTGAGGTAGAATGAATCTCAGTATTCATGAGATAAAGAGACAGGAAGTGTTGGAACAAAGAGGCTTGAGGAGGAATGAAGCTCGGTATTCATGAGATAAAGAGACAGGAAGTGTTGGAACAAAGAGGCTTGAGGTAGAATGAATCTCAGTATTCATGAGTTAAAGAGACAGGAAGTGTTGGTGGTGGAACACAGATGCTTGAGGTGAGCGAAGGCTGGACAGCCTCTGTATTCATGAGATAAAGAGCCAGGAAGTGTTGGAACAAAGAGGCTTGAGGAGGAATGAAGCTCGGTATTCATGAGATAAAGAGACAGGAAGTGTAGGAACAAAGAGGCTTGAGGAGGAATGAAGCTCGGTATTCATGAGATAAAGAGACAGGAAGTGTTGGTGGTGGAACAAAGATGCTTGTGGTGAGCGAAGGCTGGGCAGCCTCTGTATTCATGAGATAAAGAGCCAGGAAGTGTTGGAACAAAGAGGCTTGAGGTAGAATGAAGCTCGGTATTAATGAGATAAAGAGACAGGAAGTGTTGGAACAAAGAGGCTTGAGGTAGAATGAAGCTCGGTATTCATGAGATAAAGAGACAGGAAGTGTTGGCAGTAGGAGAAAGAGGCGTAGGCAGAATGAAGCCTGGAAAGCCTCGGCATTCATGAGATAAAGAGACTGGAAGTGTTGGTGGTGGAACAAAGAGGGTGGAGGTGGAATGAAGCTCTGTATTCATGAGATAAGGGGACAGCAAGTGTTGGTGGTGGAACCTTGAGGCAGAATGAAGGGTGGATAGCCTTGGTATTTATGAGATAAAGAGACAGAAAGTGTGGGCAGTGAAATAAAGAGGCATGAGGTGGAATCAATACCTGACAGCCACAGTATTCATGAGATAAAGAGACAGGAAGTGTTGGTGGCAGAAGAAAGTGCTTAAGGTGGAATGAAGGCTGGACAGCCTCTGCACTCATGAGATAAAGAGACAGGAAGTGTTGGAACAAAGAGGCGTGAGGTGGAATGAAGCTCGGTATTCATGATATAAAGAGACAGGAAGTGTTGGAACAAAGAGGCTTGAGGTGGAATGAAGCTCGGTATTCATGAGATAAAGAGACAGGAAGTGTTGGAACAAAGAGGCTTGAGGTGGAATGAAGCTCGGTATTCATGAGATAAAGAGACAGGAAGTGTTGGAACAAAGAGGCTTGAGGTGGAATGAAGCTCGGTATTCATGAGATAAAGAGACAGGAAGTGTTGGAACAAAGAGGCTTGAGGTGGAACGAAGCTCGGTATTCATGAGATTAAGAGACAGGAAGAGTTGGTGGTGGAACAAAGAGGCATAAGGTAAAATGAAGGCTGGACAGTCTCGGTATTCATGAGATAAAGAGACAGCAAGTGTTGGAACATAGCGGCTTGAGGTGGAATGAAAGTGTTGCTGCTTTGGTATAACAAAACCCAGAAATTTGGCATCACAGGCCTCCCAAGAAAAGTTGGGGTCTCCAAGCGTATTATTCTTTCTTAATTGAGCACCGTGTATCCCCCTTGACTTGCTTTTTGTGAAGTCACAACCTTTCATCATTGTTTTGTTTTCAGTTTGTTCATTTTTGTGGTTTCCAAGCTTTTAGAAATTGCTGTTTCTTTAACATGATAGTGTCAATTAGAACTAGCAGCTATTGGTGACAATTTAAAGCAGCTACTAATCTTGTTGTAGGGAGGTGTAGTTTTTGTTTGCTGGTCGCTTTCATTTGTTATCCACCACTGTTTATGTAAATACTGCAGCTTTTTATTTTTAATGGAGGTGGTTTTAAAAAGCAAATGGCTTTTTGGGGTCAAATGTCAGCTGTGGCCACTTCTTGTGATTACACCAGGGATAAAGAGTATCTGATGTTGTAATTCCGAATGGAATGATGTCGCTGGAATACGGGCCAGGTTGAATCAATTTCAAATATGACGCATCATGACCTTTTGTTACACAGGTGTAATTTTACAACAGTTCGTGGCCAATTTCTAATTTTTTTTTAAATCTAATTAATTCTTATTTGCCTACTGCTAAAAAACATACTATTCAGAAATTGTTAGGAGCTGTTAAGATCCAGGTATCGTTTATCGTGGACTTACGGCCAACATTGTATTGACTCATAAGGTTGACGCCCATAGATAAAACTCTGTTTATTTTCATTTATATTTCTGACCACAATCACTAGATGTCGGAATTGTGCACAGCATGTGAACATAGAATAGATTTGTGTTCAAAACAGTAATTACTGCAAACCGATGATTAATGCCGTAGTCAGAAATAAATGATAAAAAACATTCCCTACTAAAGATATTATAAAATTGCTAAATGGAAGTTGCATGTGAGGTCTCAGCCAGAATCTCAAGAAATACCTCTCTATGGCCCAGATGCATCAAACAAAAATCCGCTCGCAAAGGGTCAGATTCTCAGAATCTGCCCCTTTGCGACAGGTATTTTTGCATTTGGGAGGCATCATCCCAAATGCAAAAATCGCAAATTGAGAATTCGCTATAGTGCGATTACTTGCATTTAAGGAATCTCAAATTGATTTTCCTTAAATGCAATGCATTAAAGTTTAATAAATAGCGATTTCGCTAATAGGGCACGCAAATTACCATGAAGTACAACTTCATGGTAATTTGCAAAAACTTTGAAAAATGCACTAAAGTGCATTTTTCAAAGTTTCATGTTGCGCACATCACATGGCCTAAGGGCATGTGTGTGCGCAACATATGTGCACAGATCAAATCCAGGGGTGCAATAGGGTGTGCTTTGGACAGCCCTGCACCCTTGAAATCGCAATCTCAATTTGCGATTCGCTATTTGCGATTTGCAAAGTGAGATTGTCTTCCCATTCATTCCTATGGGTCTCTAGGCCCATAGGAATCAATGGGGAGGTATTCCTTAATTGCGACTCGCAATTTGCGAGTCGCAATTAAGGAATTTTAAGAAATCGCAATTTTTTTTGCAATTTCTTGATCGCAAAATGTATGCTTGATGCATCTGGGGGTATGTCAGGTAAACAACACCTACCTCTATAGCAGCTTTAAATCTTCGTAAGATTCTAGAATTATTCTAAAAATATCATATTATTTTCCAAGTAATTCCTTAAAATCAATGTTTAGGCAGCTGTCAAGGGATATAAGTATAAACTCTCCATGTGATGTGTTATCCATTTCCAAGAGTTCTAAACATTCTGACCATGATATTATAAAGCGTGTCCTAACAAGCATCTTAAATTATGTGTCACTAGTTATTTAACATACATTGTTTTATTTTAAATTAAATCATCCAAGAAACATTAATCAGGATAAATTGATCCACAAATAAATGCATCTGTTACGTATGTGAACTATTCCAGAATAGATCATTAAAATCCCGGAAATAGAATCACCAGCAATGAGAAAGAATTCTGGGCATTTAATGATTACATCTTGAAATCGGGTGCCAATAAGAATCCTCAGTGTTGTCAGAATATGGAATCTGAGTGATGCTTCCATTGTGTTCCCAAAATAATGTCTCAGTAAAAATCATAATGTATGTCTTCAAAACAAGCAAAGCCCCCCTGGGATTTTCAGAGGTGATCCAACAGAGATACATTCTCTTGTTGCATGAAGTTTTTGAAGTAATTTGTCATTAACTTTTGTAACAATGAATCAATACCCTGCCCAAAGAAGATTCTAATTAGTAATTTTGATATGAGGTAATACTATAATAATTAAGGAAGTAGTCCATCAAAAATGTCAGCAAATGCCACCTAAAGATTTGTAACCTCAAGTAATATCTAGGCTTGCAGTCATCAAGCTAAGTATTAGTAGGGAGCAGGGGGAAGTCAGGCCTTTCTGTTGCTACCTGGAGGATGACGGTTAGACGTGGTATATGTGGATAAGTGCCAAAGAATTAGGGTAGATAACTCAGCATGTCCTGGAGGGGAGAGATCTGAGTAACCATAGGGGCATATTAGCAAGGGCAATATTGCTGCTTTAGCTGGACTTTTTCCCGCTAAAGCGGCGACATTTTTATCGCCCTATCAGCAAGCTTTTAGGCGATAGCGACTGGTTTGGGGCCCGCTTTGCATGTCAGCGATATTTATCGCTAATGACATGCAAAGTGGGCGTATCCAAACTATTTATGACAGAAAGCAGTTGCTACCACAGCTATCGCCTATTAGCAACGCATGCTTAGTGATAAAAAAAGTTGCGCTAAGCGCGATTATCGCTAGAATCTAACGCCTGCTAATAGGATGACTTACCTGTATACTCAATGGGAGGTGAATTGTCAGGTTAAGTCCCAATTGGCGTTAATGCGTGAATATTGCTGGAATTCCAGCGATAATCATGCATTTCGCCGCTATCACTGGATATTTTAGCACAATGGAGAAAAACTTTGCTAATAGCATGTTTTCCCCGCTAACATATCCAACGATAAAAAAAAACACGCTAAGCGCGTTTTGCAATAAATATCGCAATTCCTTGCCAATATACCCCCATGTTCTTAAGAGTTATCAATTTGAGGGACATTAAAGTGGATTCTGACTTGCATACAAGGCTAAATGAAATTGGCTACTTGAGAACCTCAGAGTTTTGAGGTTCTCAGACTTTGTACCACTCACGATGAAGAGGAGAAGGGCTCACAAGCACCCATAAGGTAAGTTCCTGACCCAGGGTGTAAAGGCGGGCCGACGGCATCATTTGAATTTGCATCTTACTTAGAGAGGGAAGATTACTTTGTTTAAGACTCTGACAAAGATTACATCCTTTCCAAAGTTGACAGAAAAGCAACCTCAAATGAACGCGAGAACAGCGAATGTTCCACCGTGACCTTTTATAATGGAGCTCTCAGTGGAACCCTGTCCCACCTTTAACTGTCTTTTATACCGCAGTGCTTGTACTAAGTTTCGAGTGGTCGTGATGGCTTCCAACAGTTGTAGAACTGTTCTATCATCCAGGTCAAAAACAAAGAGATACAAACTAAGTGCTCTGTCATAGTCATTAAGTCACCAAAAGAGGTATTAGGACATGTCCAAATCATTGTCCTGAAACAAATGTTGAGCAAAATCCTAGTAAGATCTCCGAGAGGTATCCCAATGAACGATGTGTGATGAGACCTTTAGGCAACGACGAAATAGGCGCTTCTAGGAAAAGTGTCATTGAGGTTTCTACGTGATTTCCGAGCCACAGAGAAATGTTTTATTGCAGATGGTGGATTCTACGAGGTACCATAATGAGAACACCCCTAGTTGTCCGAGGAATAGCAGACGGGCCACAAGTGAATCTCCGATGCACAATGAAGATGACAACAATGGATCTACGCTCAGCTCCTGTGAAGGCTCCAATATATATCCGAATCAACAATGACAATCCAAAATGGAGGACCAATGGAAATTTCAAGTGATGTCCGAAAGGGAGTTTCACGCGACATTCCATTGAGTATTGTTGGAGATGCTGATCTGTAAATGTCAATTGAGATTTTGACAGATCTCACCAAAACACTGAACTATGCTGAATAAATCTAAAAATGTCTCAATGCACAGTGAGGGTTACAACAAATGCGTTCAGAAGTGTTCTAAGGTACCTCACAAATGGTTTTGAGCAATGCCACAATACGGGGTGGAAGCCGTGAGTTGACGTAGCTTGGTATTTTTGTTTGCAAATACCTTTCGTACTCTATGCGATGATGATTTTGTGGTTTGTTATATAATTACTTTGCATCCATGTGACATATTCGTATTACAACATGCATAACCCTGTCCATCAGAGGAAGTGGTGCCTACCTTTCTCTGTACCGTTCTGTTGCGAAGGTGACGTGACTGGGTTCCGGGATCTCGCAAACGCACTCATGAGAGGAAGTGAGCCCGGTCGGTGATTTCTAGGCCTGAAAAACACAAATTTGACACTTTGAAGCTGCTGTGTTTCACATGGTGAGGTGTGGGTTCAGAGTATCATATTTACATCTGTTTCATTGTTGACTTCTACAAATCAATGTAATTCATTAATACGATACATTTACTGTCACCCATGGTAAATGCTGTCTCTCATACGGTGTTAAGCTACAAAATTCTACACAAAACAAGTTTTTTCTTTAAAATAAACATGTGTTCTCTGCCCATAGTGGGGGTGCAGAAACAATAATTGCTGTTTGTCTCAATTCCCTCTAAAACCATTTAAGTGATGACCTCACGTGGACAGGCTCACGTTACACATCACATTGCTTTCCCCATCAGGTGTGTTATGTATGTGCTGGTATACATGTAGCCAAAGCCCTGCTGGGGAGCAAAGAACTGTGTTTATCAAAGGAAATTGTAAACAACTTGATAGTGAACACACCAAGAAGAAATATGTCACAACTGCATAGGACACAACTAAATTATATTTAACGTATTTTATATTTTCGGTTAAGGGAGAAAACTTATTTGCCAGAACTGCACTTTTTTCAATAATTACCAAAGACTGGTTAGAACTCAGATCTCGAGAGTCCAAAACTACCAACTGAGCCACTAGAGGACATCATAGATGTGACATTTCTCTTGAACCCCTAATAGAGCAGGCTGGCACATCCCAGGATGGGAATGGCATACGTAGAGCAGCCTAACACATCTCAGGGCACACATAGCATACATAGAGTAGCCTGGCACATCTCAGGATGGGCATGGCATACGTAGAGCAGCCTGGGCCATCTACAGGTGGGCATAGCATAAATAGAGCAGCCAGGCACATCTAAGAATGTACATGGCATAAATAGAGCAGCCTGGCACATCTAAGGATGGGCATGACATAAATAGATCAGACTGACACATCTCAGGGCACACATAGCATACATAGAGTAGCCTGGCACATCTCAGGGTGGTCATGGGATGCGTAGAGCAACCTGGGCCAACTCAGGGTGGACATGGCATATGTAGAGAAGCGTGGGCCATCTCAGGATGGGCATGGCATAAATAGAGCAACCTGGCACATCTGAGGGTGGGCATGCCATAGGTAGAGCAGCTTGGCATATCCCAGGGTGGGCATGGCATGAATAAAGCAGCCTGGCTCATCTCAAGGTGGGAATGGTATACGTAGAGCAGCCTGGGTCATTTCTGGGTGGGCATGGCATAAATAGATAAGTCTGGCACATCCCCTGGGGGCATGACAGAAAGCACAATATTGCATGTCTCTCTTAGAGATTTAAATCATTTTATAGCCCAGTGCCAATCCATTTGGGGCGTGATTTCTGAAGGGTAAAGGTCATTTTTATAGCAGGTTCACCTTAAAATGAACATCCCAGAAGCAAAGAAGCCAAGTGTGACCTCGGGCTTGCCACGGATGTTTCTCTGAGAGTCTTATGACTTGCAACTCAAGTAGGGTTTTAACCCTTGCATTGCTGCTTTCCGATGCTCGTTAAGGAATGTGGTACACCTTCAACAAACAACATATTGCATTTATGGATGTGTTGGTATTTTTAGAGCGTGGACCACTGACCATGGGGCATAGCCTCTTGCAAGCTACAATGACAAGGCGACAGTGAAAGGTAAGCTAATTCGTTTTATTTATTTATTTACTTAACTCTGTTCGGCCGTATGCCGGAGATTCCCCCCCCCCCCTGCCCCTCCCCGCCTCGCATCACCGCCCTGCAGCACTCCCTCGAGGAGCCGCCACTGGATTTGTTTGTATCTGGAGGATGGTCGGTGATGATCTAATGTCGACAGGGGGGTCTTCTAATTATGAGAGCACAATCAGAGAATATTTGCCTTCTGTTTTTCCCCTCCTTTTAATGTTTTGTCTCCAGTCTGGGGATGTGCAGGCTCCTTGTGGGACATATAGGGGCTGATTACGATGTCGGGCAGAATCTCTTCCGCCCGATACCGCGGAGCCTTCCGACTCGCATCGGTATCGAACCCATAGTGTGCAGTCTGATAATGTGCACGTGTCGGAGGTTCATATTTGCATGAATTCCTGCCACGATCATTCAACAGCAAACACCAAAAATTCAGATATGAACCAAAACTCACCAGTCCTCGGGGTCGCAGTCTCGGAATCCTTTCGCGAAAGGGTTGCTGGCGATTTTTAACTGCGTTATCTGAAAGAGAGGCACATGAGCGTCACTTTAACCTGCCTTGTGACCATAAACAGCGCCCGCTTCACTAATAATAATGGATAACTTGTTTTTTTATAGCGCCTCGAGTCATAATGCACTTAAGCCGTTTCTAAGCGCTGTGAAAAGCTGTTGTTACTATTCATGGTACAAAGCTTCACAGTTATCACTGTGCTCTTTATTGAACATATAATTAGGGCTCCCAGTTTTATGGTATTTCTTTTTTTGACATTTCCATCTGTATTTATCCATATTTCTTTTTTGCTAATTTGATCTGTATTTATCCATATTTATTTTGAGTTTTGTGAAAAAATGTATCTGAAACTAGCATATTTCCACATGTATTTAACCGATAAATGTTCACTCATGCTTAAATGCCTGAGAGATTTCAGTTATATGAAAACCCAGAGGCGATAAATCAATGCACTTATATGAAAACATATGCAAATCAGTATCAACCTTATGCATATCTACTGCTGTTTAAGCAACTTTACTAAAATTCCTTTCTTGTTTTAACACCCTTGCCCGTCAATCCGCCCAGCTATACGCTTGGCAGGCATGACTGACAGCATTTAGAACCACTCAAAAACAACCCAATTTTCGTTTTTATCCACATTAAAAATATATATAGACAGGAAAATAAATGGGTTTCTGTCTGTATTTATCTGTAAAAATCAGTAAAAACAGAAAACAGGGAGCCTTACATATAATTAAATATTATCGAGGATGGGTGAAGAGAGCGTTGCTATGAATTTGTCCTTTGAATGAACAGCAGGATGGGGTTGTTACACATATGGAAGCAAACATCTGAGCGCACACATGCAAGTCTCCTCTTAGTAAACCTCACACATCTCCTGCAAGTTTGCCAACTGTTATTATGCACATTTAATCTGTCTTTTCTTTCAGTCACAGACAATTTGTGTTGTTTCCAAGCATTAAGAAGTTTTTTAAGACCAGTTGTAAGAAAAGGGACATGTTAACCTACAAAGTTCTAGTTGCATCGAAGCCATAGTTTGTACACGCATATTTGCAATATGTTTTATATTTCTAGGGCTGCCACTGAAGTCTTAAAAATGAAAATGTTATTCGGAAGACATGCTGTTAAATATATTCATCCATCCACCCACCCATCGCCCTATCTGTCTATGCGCCTAGCTGTTAATAGGTGCAATGTCTTGAAAGCTGGGTGCCTTTTGATTTTGAAAAGGTTTCATTCTGTCACTTTTACTGTGAAAAAAAAATATATATACATATATATACATATATATATTTGTATCTTTTTTTTTAAAGATTGTTTAAAAAAACTCTAAGGGGGTAATAATGCACTAAACACCTTTGGTGAGGTGTCAGCTGTTGTTGCATTTTCTTTCATTGGCAGTAATGTTTTCAATAGATAACAAGGCCTCGAGCTTTCCTACCTTGTATCCGCCTTCCTTGAATACACGGAAGACAGAAGTATATGTTGGGGGAGGAGGGGGCTGATTCACTTCTTTCAGTGGCTTCTGGGTCTCAAGAATGCAATGGGATGTGTTTCAAGTGTTCGAATAAAAGGCGCGCAACTTTTATTCTAAAGGCTCGTCTGCAGGTAACAAAGTGCACGTGGTTAAATACACGGAAACCGACGAAGAGACGAAATGGCATTAGAAAATAAAATCCAGACGCGGACAATAGTGCGACCGCTTTGTGTTTCTTTGGTAATATGTTAAAATATCAACAAACACGAGGAGAAACTCTTCCCTGTTAGGGGGGCAGCTTTCCGCGTTTCGTGCCCAACATGTTGGCGCTTTTTTCCTTTCTTTAATTCCACCTCCCAAAACATCTTAATTTAGATAAAATGTCCACATTCGTTGTGTTACTTAATCCCCTCTTGGGTGTTCACCATATTCTGGCATGTTTGCAAAAATCCCTCGACCCTCTCCCGCAAACCGGCACGAATTGCGAACAATAATATGAGAATAAATGATATTTTTATGGGTCCGTGTGTTTGAAGGCGGACTTAGGGAAGAATGTCCCGGGCGGAGGGAACATGTGGTTTGTTTCTGCACGGGCTGAAGGGCAGGGCTCTGTGCCACCCAACACCGCCGGGGGGGGGGGGGGGGGGGGGTGGAGAGCAGGCAGGCCTGGGCGATGCTGGGGGGGGGGGTCGCGGAGGGCGTCAGGCCCAGGGTACATCATACCTGTGCTCAGAGGCAGAACGTGCCACTGGGCTGTGCGGAATGAACAAACTTTAAGGCCCCCACCAGCCCCCACCGTGGAACTGGCAGGCTTGGAGGTCAGACTGACAGAACGCAGGCAGGAAGGAAGGGGCGAGCAGCTGTCCCGGGGCATCAACAGCGGCCCGCGAGGGCTGGGACAGGCAAGGTGGCTGCTGTCAGGGGGGCGGGCGCCCTCAGCAGCCTGGGATGCCCTTCTCAGGGGGCAGGAGCCCGCCCTTCCTCCCTCAGCAGCCTGGGATGCCCTTCTCGAAGGGGGGGCGGGGGGGGCGGTGGGGCTAGGACAGGCGGCTGGCCTCCCTTCCTCAGCAGCACGATGCCCTTCTCAGTGGGCAGGGGGCCTCCCTCAGCAGACTGAGCTGCCCTTCTCATCAGCATGAATTGCCATTCTCAGCAGCACGAGTTGCCCTTCTCAGGGGGGCTGGCACCCTCCCTCAGCAGCCTGAGTTGCCCTTCTCAGCAGCCTGAGTTGCCCTTCTCAGCAGCATGGATTGCCCTTCTCAGGGAGCTGGCACCCTCCCTCAGCAGCCTGAGTTGCCCTTCTCAGCAGCCTGAGTTGCCCTTCTCAGCAGCATGGATTGCCCTTCTCAGGGGGCATAAGGCCTCCCTCAGGAGCCTGAGTTGCCCTTCTCAGCAGCCTGAGTTGCCCTTCTCAGCAGCCCGAGTTGCCCTTCTCAGCAGCCTGAGTTGCCCTTCTCAGCAGCATGGATTGCCCTTCTCAGGGGGCATAAGGCCTCCCTCAGCAGACTGAGCTGCCCTTCTCAGTAGCCAGAGTTGCCCTTCTCAGCAGCATGAGTTGCCCTTCTCAGGGGACAGGCGCCATCCTTCAGCAGCAGCCTTTGTGTAAAACTACTGTACATGAAAAACAGCATGGCATATACCATAGATGTAATATGCTGGTTATTACCATTGCAGAGGGAGGGATGTGGCATCTTCACCCACTCGAGATTCTGCCTCCAGTGAGTGATGACCTCTCCCCACACTCAGCAATGCTAATTCAGAGCATATTACACTCTGCACATCTCCCCCCCACACTCAACAATAGCACTAAATAGCATATTACACACTCCGCATCAGCATCTATAGGTATACGTAGAATATATGCAGCTACGCCGAGTGTAATATGCTATCAGTTATCATTCTTCAGCCTGGGCTGGCATTAAGCAGCGGTTTTTAAGCCAGACAAGCTGTACTATAGTAATAAAGTGGGATTTGACCTTTGCACTGTAGCAATAAATGCGCAAACCTTTATATGTTAACTCACTAGTTACAAATAACTTGGGTTTATGGGCCACATTCACTTTCACTGGCCTGGCAAACACGTATGACTTTTTTCATACCATAGTTTAAAAATGTTTAAGAGATGTGTGCCTATGTGTGTGTGTTTGTGTGTATTTGTAACTAGAGCCACACACATAAAATGTTGCATGATAGAATGCTATTGCCACATGCATGTTTTGCAATCTCACTGCTGCCTTTTCATCCCAATGACATCTCCTCGTTTCAGTGGTCCCATTGATGAAGCAAACCTTTTCCGGTTGAGCCTAGGATACAGCGTAAGCGTTCTTATTCCCTACCATTATTTAGTTTTCCTGTTAATCTCATTGGGCGGCTTCTTATTCCTTGTCTTCTTTGTCAATCATGTGTTTGACCCTCCCATGGAGCATAACCTCTTTACTCATCCCTTTGATTGGCTGTCTGCTATGCTTCCTTTGCCCACTTTTAGGGCGAACAAAGTGATACCAAAGGTCATGATGGACGGAGCATTGGAGCAAATCAAACACTCACCCCCAGTCAACTGGTCTGGGTTTAATCCATCATCATTCTTTAGCTCACTCCACCACCCCAGTTCAGACATGGCCATATGCAAATCAGTCTGACCCTGTGCCTCATGGGAACACCCAGTTCAGCTATATAAATACAAACCTTTTTTCCTCCTCTATCCTTCTGCTATCATTCCAAATCCAAATAACTGACTAACCTATCCACCACTTAAAATGTACTTGCATGTTTCATTATACTAATTCAACACTAATCCTCTATGGGTCCCGGAGTAGCGTGCTACTCGTCGAAAAAGCGATTCAACGCCTCGTCAGGGGAAGTAAGCGCTATATAAATGCAATTACAATACAATTTAATACAATACATGGCCATATGCAAATCATTCTGACCCTGTGCCTCATGGGAACAGTCCAGCCCGGACTCCCAAGCCATGTCTTCCCTGGACCGGAAACAAGCATCCTGGGACCGGTTTCTGGCTAATCAGCCGTCATCAGCCGTCATCAGCCAGGCTAGCTTGAATCTAGTGGTAAAGTGAGCAAGGGACCCACTTCTGGGCATACCCTGCCAATTTAGGGCGAACAAAGCGATACCAAAGGGGATGATGGACAGAGCGTCGGAGCAAATCAGACACTCACCCCCAGTCAACTGATCTGGGAACAATTTTCTTCTTTTTGTTACAACATTTCACGAGAGTGCATGTGTATTCCAGCTGTCTCCATGGTGAGCTTTCCTTCCCCCTTTGCTCTATCTACCCATGTTTTTCTGTCTCCTACCCGCACTCGTGTTGCTCTCTCCTGCCTGTCTACTGCTGCCCTTCCCCCATGCTCCACGTCACTCTGTTTATTCAGGTTCTCTCACTCTTCTTGCTTCTTCTCCTTCCTCCCCAACCCACTCATCCATCATTAATTTATTTCTAAAAGTATTTTCACAGTACTTTTTTCATCTGGAAAAAGTGTCCTTTTTTAACTGTGCGCATGCGTGTTGAACATAAGCAAGCAACCTACAACATGACGTGATGGATATGTCATCATGTTCTTTAAAGACATGCTGAACAGGAGCCACAATGCTGTGCTGCATGGCTTCAAAATATTAGTAAAGCGCAGAGGTCTTATAGGCGAGACTCATTGACTTTGCCAATGCTTGTTTTTAGATATCTCAAGAAAGCATTGTAGTTTTTTACTCTCCCCTGCCTTCTTGAGGGAAAACGCATTTCAGGCACAGAGGGTGGACAGAGAACGATCACAAACCCCTTACTTGGTATTACTCATGGCAATACTAACATTCTGCAAAGTTGTCATATTTTATTTGTGTCTCAACAATCGAGTCCAGTTGTGTGCCTTGTTATGTTGATATGGACAGATGTTCACTGCGTATTGTGTATTCATGCTTGGTTTGAGGTTTTGTTTCATAACAAAAACAAAAGAAAAATATTTTTTTTTAAAACAATTGTGTCCAGTGTTCACGCGATGAAAGAAATACCTATAGACACCCAGAAATATAAGGTTGGTGGATGTCTGTCTGGATGGATGGCTAGATGGATGGACGGAAAACAGCCTATCTCTAAAATAGGAACAATCAGCCATAATTCCTCCTTTAATATCAGTAATAAAGGCGGCGCCGGCGCAAGACCCGCAGTGCTAGAATGTGTAAACGTGTCTTATTGCAGCACCAGCCTCCCCCAGGACCCGGTAATTCAGCGCGAGCGGGTTTCCAAGCTGCTCCCGGGTGGTAATTTCACAGAAGCAGATTCGAGATTTGTCCAAACAGAGGTGATTGACGTGTCTCGGAGGGGGGCTGTGGGTTCCAAGCTGGGGCTGCCGCTGGTTTACATAGGCGGAGCCCCCCGCCCGCTCTAGGGAAGCTTTCCATGAGCGTGGGCCCCAGCAGGCATCCCCATGGCAGGGCCCCGGGGTCCCCCCCTCCCGCTCAGATATCGGGTTCCCGCAGGATGGCGCAATGGCTTTAGCAGATGAGCTGGGGGGGACCCCCTTACGCCAGGGTCAGGCTGATGCGAGCTCGGGGGGCTGTCTCTTCTGCTCCTGAGTCCTGCCATGTGCAGGGAGGTGCACCCCCAGGGGTGTCAACGTGCAGGCTCGGCAGGCCTCTGGGTGGGGTCACCACTTCATACCGCCACAGCTGGGGGAGGCTGATGCGAGCTTGGGGGGCTGTCTCTTCAGCTCCTGCGTCCTGCCATCTGCAGGGTGCACCCCCAGGGGTGTCCACGTGCAGGCTCGGCAGGCCTGTGCGTGGGGTCACCCCTTCATACCGCCACAGCGGGGGGAGGCTGATGCGAACTCGGGGGGCTGTCACTTCAGCTCCTGAGTCCTGCCATGTGCAGGAGGCTGATTCGAGCACGCGGAGCTGTCACTTCGGGCCGGAGCCGGGTCACGTGCAGGCTGCACCCTCTCCATGTGCGGGCTCTCCAGCATGTGGGGGTGGGGGTGAACCCCCGTAGCATCAGGAGGCGGAACTGAGCACAGAGAGGTCTCTAGGCCCCGGGCCCTGCGGGGGCCAAGACGCGGACTCAAGAAATACAAGTGCAGTCTCTGGAGACATTTGGGGGGGGGGTCTGTCTCAGACTGTGCGCAGTCACATGTGCAGTCTCTGGAGACAAGTGGGGTCTGAGACTGTACACAGTCACATGTGCAGTCTCTGCAGACACGTGGGGGTCTGTCTCAGACGGTACGCAGTCACATGTGCAGTCTCTGGGTACATATGGGGTCTGAGACTGTATGCAGTCACATGTGCAGTCTCTGGGTACATATGGGGTCTGAGACTGTACGCAGTCACATGTGCAGTCTCTGGGTACATATGGGGTCTGAGACTGTATGCAGTCACATGTGCAGTCTCTGGGTACATGTGGGGTCTGAGACTGTAAGCAGTCACATGTGCAGTGTCTGCAGACAAGTGGGGGTCTGTCTCAGACTGTACGCAGTCACATGTGCAGTCTCTGGTGACAAGTGGGGTCTGAGACAGTATGCAGACATGTGTAGTCTCTGGTGACAAGTGTGGTCTGAGATGGTATGCAGTCAACATGTGCAGTCTCTGGAGACACGTGGGGGTCTGTCTCAGACTGTACGTAGTGACACGTGCAGTCTCAGGAGACATGTGGGGGTCTGTCTCAGACTGTAAGCAGTCACGTGCAGTCTTTGGATACGAGGGGGGTATGAGACTGTAATCAGTCACATGTGCAGTCTCTGCAGACAAGTGGGGTCTGAGACTGTACGCAGTCACATGTGCAGTCTCTGGAGACAAGTGGGGTCTGAGACTGTACGCAGTCGCAGTCACATGTGCAGTCTCTGAAGACACGTGGGGTCTGAGACTGTACGCAGTCACATGTGCAGTCTCTGCAGAGAAGGGGGGTCTGAGACTGTATGCAGTCACATGTGCAGTCTCTGAAGACAAGAGGGAGTCTGAGACTGTACGCAGTCACATGTGCAGTCTCTGCAGACAAGTGGGAGTCTGAGACTGTACGCAGTCACATGTGCAGTCTCTGGATTCAAGTGGGGTCCGAGACTGTTTGCAGTCACACATGCAGTCTCTGGAGACACGTGGGGGGTCTGTCTCAGACTGTTCGCAGTCACGTGCAGTCTTTGGATACAAGGGGGGTCTGAAACTGTACACGGTCACATGTGCAGTCTCTCCAGACAAGTGGGGTCTGAGACTGTACGCAGTCACATGTGCAGTCTCTGCAGAGAAGGGGGGTCTGAGACTGTACGCAGTCACATGTGCAGACTCTGCAGACAAGTGGGGGGTCTGAGACTGTACGCAGTCACATGTGCAGACTCTGCAGACAAGTGGGGGGGTCTGAGACTGTACGCAGTCACATCTGCAGTCTCTGTAGACAAGTGGGGCTCTGAGACTGTACGCAGTCACATGTGCAGTCTCTGCAGAGAAGTGGGGTCTGAGACTGTATACAGTCACATGTGCAGTCTCTGAAGAGAAGTGGGGTATGAGACTGTGCGTAGTCACATGTGCAGTCTCTGAAGACAAGTGGAGTCTGAGACTGTAAGCAGTCATGTGTGCAGTCTCTGGGTACATGTGGGAGTCTGAGACTGTATGCAGTCACATGTGCAGTCTCTGGATACAAGTGGGGTCTGAGACTGTACGCAGTCACATGTGCAGTCTCTGGATACAAGTGGGGTTTGAGACTGTATGCAGTCACATGTGCAGTCTCTGGTGACAAGTGGGGTCTGAGACTGTATGCAGTCATATGTGCAGTCTCTGCAGACAAGTGGGGTCTGAGACTGTACGCAGTCACATGTGCAGTCTCTGCAGAGAAGGGGGGTCTGAGACTGTACACAGTCATATGTGCAGACAAGTGGGGGGGTCTGAGACTGTAAGCAGTCACATGTGCAGTCTCTGTAGACACGTGGGGCTCTGAGACTGTACGTAGTCACATGTGCAGTCTCTGCAGAGAAGTGGGGTCTGAGACTGTATACAGTCACATGTGCAGTCTCTCAAGACAAGTGGAGTCTGACACTGTAAGCAGTCATGTGTGCAGTCTCTGGGTAAATATGGGAGTCTGAGACTGTATGCAGTCACATGTGCAGTCTCTGGATACAAGTGGGGTCTGAGACTGTACGCAGTCACATGTGCAGTCTCTGCAGAGAAGGGGGGTCTGAGACTGTACGCAGTCACATGTGCAGACAAGTGGGGGGGGTCTGAGACTGTACGCAGTCACATGTGCAGTCTCTGTAGACAAGTGGGGCTCTGAGACTGTACGTAGTTACATGTGCAGTCTCTGCAGAGAAGTGGGGTCTGAGACTGTATACAGTCACATGTGCAGTCTCTGCAGAGAAGGGGGGTCTGAGACGGTACGCAGTCACATGTGCAGACAAGTGGGGGGGTCTGAGACTGTACGCAGTCACATGTGCAGTCTCTGTAGGCAAGTGGGGTCTGAGACAGTACGCAGTCACATGTGCAGTCTCTGCAGAGAAGTGGGGTCTGAGACTGTATACAGTCACATGTGCAGTCTCTGAAGAGAAGTGGGGTATGAGACTGCGTAGTCACATGTGCAGTCTCTGAAGACAAGTGGAGTATGAGACTGTAAGCAGTCATGTGTGCAGTCTCTGGGTACATGTGGGAGTCTGAGACTGTATGCAGTCACATGTGTAGTCTCTGAAGACAAGTGGGGTCTGAGACTGTACGCAGTCACATGTGCAGTCTCTGCAGACACGTGGGGTTCTGTCTCAGACTGTGCGCAGTCACATGTGCAGTCTCTGGATACAAGTGGGGTCTGAGACTGTACGCAGTCACATGTGCAGTCTCTTCAGAGAAGTGGGGGCTGAGACTGTAAGCAGTCACATGTGCAGTCTCTGTAGACAAGTGGGGCTCTGAGACTGTACGCAGTCATATGTGCAGTCTCTGGAGACAAGTAGGGTCTGAGACTGTACGCAGTCACATGTGCAGTCTCTGCAGAGAGGTGGGGACTGAGACTGTAAGCAGTCACATGTGCAGTCTCTGTAGAGAAAGTGGGGCTCTGAGACTGTACGCAGTCACATGTGCAGTCTCTGGTGACAAGTGGGGTCTGAGACTGTACGCGGTCACATGTGCAGTCTCTGCAGAGATATGGGGTCTGAGACTGTACGCAGTCACATCTGCAGTCTCTGCAGACAAGTGGGGTCTGAGACTGTACGCAGTCACATGTGCAGTTCTGCAGACAAGTGGGGTCTGAGCCTGTACGTAGTCACATGTGCAGTCTCTGCAGACAAGTGGGGTCTGAGACTGTAAGCAGTCATGTGTGCAGTCTCTGGGTACATGTGGGGTCTGAGACTGTACGCAGTCACATGTGCAGTCTCTGCGTACATGTGCGGTCTGAGACTGTACGCAGTCACATGTGCAGTCTCTGGAGATGAGGGGGGTCTGAGACTGTATGCAGTCACATGCGCAGTCTCTGGAGACAAGTGGGGTCTGAGATTGTAAGCAGTCACATGTGCAGTCTCTGGGTACATGTGGAGTCTGAGACTGTACGCAGTCACATGTGCAGTCTCTGGCGATGAGGGGGGTCTGAGACTGTATGCAGTCACATGTGCAGTCTCTGGAGACAAGTGGGGTCTGAGATTGTAAGCAGTCACATGTGCAGTCTCTGGATACAAGTGGGGTCTGAGACTGTACGCAGTCACATGTGCAGTCTCTGGAGATGAGGGGGGTCTGAGACTGTATGCAGTCACATGCGCAGTCTCTGGAGACAAGTGGGGTCTGAGATTGTAAGCAGTCACATGTGCAGTCTCTGGGTACATGTGGAGTCTGAGACTGTACGCAGTCACATGTGCAGTCTCTGGCGATGAGGGGGGTCTGAGACTGTATGCAGTCACATGTGCAGTCTCTGGAGACAAGTGGGGTCTGAGATTGTAAGCAGTCACATGTGCAGTCTCTGGAGACAAGTGGGGTCTGAGACTGAACGCAGTCACATGTGCAGTCTTTACAGAGAAGGGGGGTCTGAGACTGTATGCAGTCACACGTGCAGTCTCTGAAGACAAGTGGGGTCTGAGACTGTACGCAGTCACATGTGCAGTGTCTGGAGATGAGGGGGGTCTGAGACTGTATGCAGTCATATGTGCCGTCTCGGGAGACAAGTGGGGTCTGAGATTGTAAGCAGTCACATGTGCAGTCTCTGGGTACATGTGGGAGTCTGAGACTGTATGCAGTCATATGTGCAGTCTCGGGAGACACGTGGGGGTCTGTCTCACACTGTACGCAGTCACATGTGCAGTCTCTGCCGACAAGTGGGGTCTGAGACTGTACGCAGTCACGTGTGCAGTCTCTGCAGAGAAGTGGGGTCTGAGACTGTACGCAGTCACATGTGCAGTCTCTGGAGACAAGTGGGGTCTGAGACTGTACGCAGTCACATGTGCAGTCTCTGGAGACAAGTGGGGTCTGAGACTGTACGCAGTCACATGTGCAGTCTCTGGTGACAAGTGAGGTCTGTCAAAGACTGTGGAGTTACATGTGTTCGAAACCTTGGTATATATATATATATATGTACATGCATGAACACAGAAAGAGACACGCATGCACGCGCAGAGAGACGGGTCAGGTGGCGAGACATATGAAGAGAGATGACCCGAGTGGATCAAAAGGGAGGTCGGGCGTCTATAAACGGTTGGTATTTGCGACATTACACATGGTAGACACCCAGCCATGCACCCCTTTAAAAGAAAAAAGAGAAAAAGCCAAATAAAAGGAAAACAAAATCAGACTCAAGTGAAACTGTGAGGAGAAATATGTAAAAATGGCAGATTTATTTATATCATAAAAAACACTCCTTTTGTGCAACGTATAAATTATTAATTTGAACTTAATAAATACAGAAACTTTTTTGTTCGAAAATAAAGCTTATATTGTAACTTTAGGGTTTTAAAAAAAAATAGAATAAATTAAAATTGCATGCAAAAATGTCGTAATTTGCTTGTGAAAATGGCAAAGTAAACTAGCAATAACAATGTATGTTATCGGTGTTAAATTCCATGAGTAAACGGCTAAGAGTGTCAATGTTTTTAGAGATAAGGTGCACCCCCTCGTCTACAGGCAAAGAGAGCACTTAGTCCTACATTATCACATTATTAAATCACATATTATATATGCACATGCATAACATTTAATATTGTGGCAACTGTGGATGAGTATTATATAACTAAATATTATTCATACATATATATACACACACACATATATATATATATATATATATATATATATATATATATATATATATATATATATATATATATAGTACTATTTTAAATGAGCAAAGAATAATATATTTAAAATGTTTTGTTTATCCCGCTAAATTGATATTAAAATGTTTATAGTCTATAAAACGTTCGTGCTTTACCAGCCCCCCACCAGTAGGGCCCCGCTGCGCTCCTCTGCACGCGGAAGGAGACGGGAACACGTTGGGGCATTTTCAAGGTGTGAAGAGGGTTTTGGTTCACAGCTGCGGCCGACCAAAGGCGCTACATTAATATTCCACGGAAGAACTGACGCAGTGGAGAGTAAGGCGCTGTTCTCGCGCCCTTTAAAAGTTACAATCGCTGACTCAGCGACGCGGAGTTTATTTTGCTTCCTTTAAACACCCGCGATCACATCTCTCCCACCGTCAATACATACCGTATATTCAGCCTGCCAAGCGTAAACAATATATCTTTCTCAATTTAAAGAGGTAGTGCGTGAAAACAGCGCCTAACCCGGTGAAAAGCAGCAGGCCATTATAGCGGTAAAACACCGCAGCTCCCTTCGCAGCGCTGGCTGGGTGGCGCTTACCTGCACCCTCGGGGATGCACCGGTTTGTGCGTGTTCACTAGGCGTCAGCTGCACTCACTAGAGGCGGCGATGATTTTCCCGTGTTTTATATTTTTTAGGTGCTGCTATGTGTGCCTCGATTGTTATTTCATAACGTCGGAGCGCTAGCCCATATAAAAAGGAAAATAACATACAGGGGCTTATCCTGTAAAACTTTTCAAGAACCTTTATATGCATGGCAAGAAACTGGGTGGGTTAATGTGCTTACGGTAGACCACTGCTTTTGATGTTTTAAGCACAAGTGCCATTATGTAATATTATTATTCGGAAAATAAACCTGTGGATTGGGTCTTCGGTTAATTAGCGCGATTCTGCGTCACAGGGGTGTTCGTAGAAAAAATAATCGTTATCTTTCTCGTTGCGTTTTCCCTTTTAATATTATCAGAATTTTAACAGTGGACACTTATTGCAGCCACCTGAAAAGTTGCACGAGAGGAGCACGTGTAGGTACTGTGACAGATATGTAAGAGGCTCACATGTCTTTCTACTCTCCGCACTACACATGATGGAAAATAACTTTTAAGAAAAAGGTATTAAAATAGAGACAGACTATAAATGACATTGTTTTCAATGTCTAGCTCATATTGCTATTATTGAAGATTTCAAAATATTTCTTTTTTTATCTGATATTAACTCCGCGCTCATCGCAGTTTTTTTAATTTCTTTTTTTTAACAAGGATTAGCGGCTTCTAAGTAAATATCTACTGTTCACGGTACTCTCCTGAAATGGCGTGTATTGCTTTTTCTTGCAATGTCATTTATTTTAGAATGTAAGGTTTGTTTTCATTACTGAATTCTTTTTCCGACCACAGTGTGACAGTCAATTCTGCTTCCCACGGGTAGGTTTCAGGAGAAAACATTAACTCCATAAGTCGGTACTTTACATGAATATATCCATATAAGAATCTCGGCTTGTTTTAAAATCGTAAATCCAGCCAAATGCACTTCACATCTGTACAAACAGGACGCCATTGACCTAATTTGCAATCCTAACTCCAATATTATCAAAAGTGAGTCAAATGCTGATAGCTTTAAGACATTGTCTCTTGTTTTTCTGGAGACATTTAAGAATGAGATATTTCTTCAGAAAATGTTATTGAGGCTATTTTTTCGCATCTGTTTTCACATACCACATTTGTCGTCCTAAAATTCAGCTAAAGAATGCTTGAATTAAACCTTATTTTCTCCTTTCAGTTGACAGTTTCATTATATTACCAGAAACTGTTACAGCAAAATACACAGAGCTATTTTCAAATGATCTAGTATTCCTTGACACCCTTACTTTCAATATTTAACAGTTTCCTCATCAGGTTTTCTTTTTAAAATAAATGGACAAGAGGTAATTAAACAATAAAAAACCGACCTATAGTTTCATTTTTTAGTTGATATATTTCAATTGTATTTCCTGAAACCTGCTATAAAAAATTACATGAAAAATATGACTAGCTCTCAGTAGTTACTATCCAAATTTCTTAGTTGGTAATTCTCTACCACTCTTTCTTTTCTATATATATAAAACGAATGTCTGTCTGTCTGTTTGTCGTTTAAGCATTACTACACCATTCAACTTTGGGAAGTTGTTGAGTACACTCCTGCAAAGGTTTGTGGCAATTTTTTTTTTTTAAATTAAAATTTTTTAAAAAATTGTTAAAAAGTTGTTGAGTACACTCCTGCGAAGGTTTATGGCAAAAAAAAGAAAAATGTTTTAAATATTGGCCCCCCGGCCCCCAGGGCCCTCATCATGTTTCCAATACTGAACGTTTACAGTTTCCGGTGCGACACGCTTTTGCACTGACCATCAACAAAGCACAAGGACAATCACTGCAAGTGTGTGGACTAGATTTGGAGAATCCGTGCTTCTCACATGGACAACTGTATGTGGCCAGCTCACGCGTCGGAAAACCTGATTTATTCGTGTACGCACCAGACGGAAAAACAAAAAATACTGTGTATCCACAAGCACTCGAATAAATAAACAGAATTAAAACAACACTTTAACATTTTTTACATATTCAAATGAATAAGTTTCAATAAAAATGACACAATGGAAATTGAATGTTATCATAACAAGTTTCCTTAAATTTCCTTTCTTCTGAGATCGCAGCAACGCGCGACGGGTAAGCTAGTTTTAAATAAAATAGACAACCAGTAGTTGAAGACCCGGATAGCGACACACAGAGATGAACACAGCAAACAAAAAAGATGTCATCTTAAATCTGGTTGCATGTGTCAAGGTCTCACAGACACCACCACCCTTATACTGATTCCTTCTTGTGTTAAACAAAATGGCCGCCTTCTGCAGGCTGTCTCTTTTCAGCTGAACAAAATGGGGTCTTAGGGTCATGGGTGCAATTATATTTAATATGGAGGCTATTAAATTGATGTTAGAGTCTATGAAAGGCTTTTTTGTTCTGATATCTTTATTAGTTTGAGAGAAGAAATATAAACAATTAAAATACCTTAATAAGCAAAACAACCAAAAAGAGAGTTACACAATAAATAAATAGATAAAAAAGCATTCATCTGTATAGATATAATCAATGTCATATATATCACCGACATATCAATTAATATGGATGGAAAAGGCAGTAAAGAAGCAATACGAGGGAATCAGTTGTATCACTTGTATAAATCAAACAGCAAGATAAAGAGAGAAAGTGAGAAAAAAAGAGAGAAGAAAGAATCGAGAAAGAGAAGTAAAAATAAAGCAAAAGAGTCTATGAAAGGCTGAGAAGAAGCACCTAATACTCACAGAAGAGGAAGCGTTGACTTCCCTCTTCCTAATCTCGCGATCAAGTCTGAAATCTAAGATGGCTCCTCCGGGGCGCCATGGCTTGACCCCCAACAGCATTATAATCTCTCTAATTATTCGACATCCTGATGTTATGTTTCCACACGAGTGACACTGCTCGCTGGAAAGGGGAGACGCGCACCCTTAAGACAATAAGTCAAAGTTTCCTAAGAAAACAGCTGGAAACTGTAACCCCCCTTGGCTCCAAAAACAGAAGAAAAAAAAAATCAGAGATTGAATAACCAATATCGATTGAAGCGAGCGTGACAGGAAAACAGGAAACATGAAGGTTGGCGAAGAGAGAACAAATTTGCTGCTAATTGCATCTGAAGATGGCTTTTAGGTTTTGTCTGTGTCGGAGCCGTAGGAGATTAGCCATTTTTTTTCTTCCTTTCCCATGTCAAACAAACATCATGTCATTCCTCACCCTCTCGGTTGGACAGACGTTTGCAGCCTTGCTGTTTGCAGAGAGGGTTTTAGGCTTTCACTCTAAACTGTCTTCTGCTGCTTGGCAAGAATTATAAATCCATTAAGGACCAGCCGAGGCATTAAACACACATATTAAAAGCCCAGAAGCACTGGCGGCTCCGCCCTGGCCCAGGCACCTACAGCTTGTGCATTCCCATGAACAAGGCACCTTTGCACTTTTCACTTCAATCACCCGTCACTAATGAACAAGTAAATGCCAGTTGTGCATGGCTCGAGTTGTTGCCCTTTTATTTCTGTGCATTGCACCTTGGTGGTTCCTTACAGCAGCAAATCAATCAATCAATCATATTTGTTGTAAAGCACGACTACTCACCCGTAAGTGTCTCAAGGCACTGGGAGCAGGGGGGTGGGGGCAGTGCACTGTCTTCGATAAAAAGAAGTGTACATTTTACCATTTACACATCACCGCCATCATGAATTAAAATGGTTTCCCGCCAGGGGAAAGAGAGCTGGCTGCTGGCCTTAGGGTGTTGAAAAACAGCACAGCTGCACCAGGACCTTGTAATGTCTGTAGTACTTTTGGGGCCTTTATCGGAGTAGCTCCCGCGCTGACACGATGTACAGAGTGGTTTCTGTTGCTACAACAGGACATAATGTTACCCCATTCTCAGGGGAGGGAGAGTTACTCTGGGGAGGGGTGGGGGATGGTAAAAAGTGTGGTCAAATCCCCTGGTGCTGGTGGTCAGTTATCCAGTACAGAAAATATGTGATATTTTAAAGTCATAGGGGCATAGTATCAAGAACGGTGTTAAAATTATCGCCGCTTCAGCGGCAGGAAACTGCTGCTAAAGCGGCGATAATGGGCTTGAGAATATGCCCTGGAAAATTCCAATAGAAGCCCATGTTCACAATTTTAACAACGTTCTTGATAATGGGCCCCAGAGATCTTTCATTGATTTTGGAAAACATTATATGAAAAATTAAAAATACTTTTTTCATTTATAAACAACTACCAGATACATCATTCTGGTCTAGAATGCCGGGCTGGTTCTAGCCTCATGCTTCCAAGTTCTCTGGGCACAGATAAAGTCTTCCCAGCGCTTCTAATCTTTCGGTCCCACGTGCACCTTGACAGACCCGGCTCAGCTCCACAAGTGGTTCTTCCTTTCTTGGCACTGCCCTGTTCCCCAGTGGTTCATTTTGCCTGAGCACAGAACCCATGCCCAGGTCGGTGGTGGTTGTGTCCGGCCCATACCTGCCCCTAATGCCGGTAACATAAGATCCAGTGACTATGAGTTCCAGTTCGGCTTGGCCAGTAGCTGTCCCTGACGCAGTTTCAACAGCACCCCATTCACCCAGAGGTTTTGTGTACCCCAGTAATCACCCCAAGTGGGCTTGTGGTGCCTTGATCAACTGGCTGGTCAGAGTGAGACATGCCAAATTTTTAGCATATCCTCATTTAGGTAAATGTAGTTGTATTAAAAATCTGGCATGGATGTGGCCCTCCAAGACCAACTTTGGAGAACTCAGGTATAGTACAACAACCTCTCTTCCATAAGTGGTTCTACTTGATCCCGCCCACCCCATTCACCCATTGGTTTTGTCGAAATCCACACTCAGCCACTCTTCACTCACCCGGTGGTTCTGGTAGGCGGTCACTGCAGTGAATCGAGTCTCTTCAAAGACGAACGTCTTGAAGTTCTCCTCGGCGTACTTCTCGCTGTCCTTCCGGGGGTCTACATACACCACGTGGAACCTGGGCTGGTACCGGTGCATGGAGTTCAGGATAATCTGGGGGGAAGCACAGGGTGTTATTTCTCTCTATCTCCAATTCAAACTCCATCATAAGAAGCATCAATTTGACATCAATGTTGTGGAGATCTTACCAGCAGCTGACTGGAAACCGATATACCCTTAGGCAGGGCTTTAAGTGGTAAAAAAAACACAGGTGGTGCTCTAAAAGGGGCGTGGCAAATTTCTTAAAGGAGTGTGGCCTATCCGAGTAGGGGTGTGGTCTAAATCAAGATAACTAGCATTGTGTGCTTAAGAAAATCATGAAGTCACATCCAGCAAAGGATAATAAAATAGACAAAAAAGCATATTTATTAAGGAGGTGGAGCCAGCATTGTGGCAGGCAGGCACAGCCCTATTGAGACCCAGGTGCTACTCCTCCCACCACTCTACATGCAGATGGGTCTATTTAGCCTTGTGCTGACTCACCCAGCCTCCTGTAGCCGCCCCTGCCCCTGTCACTCACAAACCAGACAGTCAATACACAACCAGGCAGAGGCACACAGAAAGGTTGAACAGGAAAATAGCCACTTTCTAAAAGTGCTATTTCCAAACTTAGAATTTAAAAACCATCTTCACTAAAGGATGTTATTAAATTCTGAGTTCAGGGATACCAGATTCCATATGTCTATCTTGCCGTTATGGGAATATATGCAGGTAAACATGTTACACAGCATTCCCCAAGTTATCCTATGGGCAAGATAGCCTTTCAATAGTGAAAAAAAAAAAATTGGCAGTATTTCACTATCAAGACATGTTACCCACACTAGTAACACCAAACAAAACTGGGGCGTCTGGTCACCCTACCTTTGAGGCCCGAAAATAGAGCCCCCTGGAGCTACAAGATACAAACATTTTGGGGAAAATAATCTCTAATCAGATCCATTAGAAGTATCAATTGCATCGCCAAATGCAGATTCAATTAAAATTTACATTCTTTCGTCAGTACTGTGTTTGCGAGAGAGTACAAATTTACAGGAAGGAGAGATGAAGAAGGTTGCTAAACACGCTTTTGAAGAACTAAAACATTGATAAATCTAACACTTGTTAAGTAATACATTTCATATGGTTGAAAAGTGATATACGCTAAATGAATTTAGACAGCACACGCAGAACTTCTGAGGGCGACAGGCTCGTCTGTGAACAGTCACATGAAGGGGCTTATTTTGAGTGACCAGGAATTTTGTTAAATAACCCTTTCTACTTTCAAAATCTGTCGCCTTAACTGAAGCTGATGGAAATAACCAAATATTACTTTGAGTATGAAATACATAGAGTATGTTTTTTTTTTTACTAGCCTTGATCCAAAGAAGTTTTATTAGTCACTGAATGGTGAAGCAAGCCTTGGCATCACACCCCTTTCAACTTTGAGCTCATCTTTGCTAATCTTTCCAGAAAATCTCCAAAATTATTCAGGGTTGGCCAGTCTTTGGTCTTTCCGGAAGTTTGGTGAAGCCTGGTTTCGAGGAGACATTGTTTAATGCCTCAAAAATAGCTCTCCAAGAAATAATTTTCTCTCTCGCCTTCTGTTGGAAGTTGCCGCCGCTGTTTACGTCATGTGTGTGATATAGATAAATGTATAAACAGAAATAAAGTAGCGTAGGAATACAATCTCCCCCATGCCTATGTTAATTTTTCAATAATGCAATACATAGCACAGCATAACATAAATTATTTATCTAGAAAATGACCTCTTGCCATAAAAAATGTATGTGCCAAGGGCCAGTGGAAGTAAACATCATCATATGTTATTTAATTTTAAACCCCATTATTACAAAAATGGTATATGTTTCATATGTGTCTCTGTGCAATAACATGGCAGTCTGTGAAGATGCATGTGAGTGTGTGCCTATCTGAGTCTGTGTTTGTGTGCACCTACAGTGTAGTACCCAGGTAGTTTGTACATAGCTGTGTGAGGTTAGTATGATAGTATGTGCTCGTCAACAGCAGCAATTCAAAGCAGACCCTCAAACACGGCACCACTCACTCATATGCCCATCCGTTTCCCCCTTTACTCACGTGCCCGTTGTCGTCCAGTAGGTTGTTGGTCAGTTTCAGCTTGTCGAAGGACACAATCTGCTTCATCCACTGGGCGCCTTTAGCGGGGGAGTCCGGGTGGTAATGCACCCTCCCGGGCGTGGCAGGGTCAGCCTTCCCTGCCACAAGCCACGAAGAGCTGTGGAAAGCATACCTGTGCAGAAGAGAGCAGGACTGATGGTGAGTATGGATAGATAGACAGACAGACAGATAGACAGACAGAGCAGAACCTCGACCAATAATTTCTGCCTGACCACCCCCTCATCTATTCAACGTTATTAGGACATCGCCTCGGCATGACCGTTACTGTCCACAGGTACAACATCAAGTTCCTTGAGTCGGCAATTCCTTCCCTTATTTCTGACCTCCACTTCCGGTTCTTAAAATCCCAGCTTCAGATCTATATTAAGAAACACACTTTTCCCACATAACTTCATAGGATAAGTGAGCACTGAAGAATATTCTTTAAAAAAAAAAAAGAGTACAAGAAAGAGGAAGGTAAGAAAAGAAGAAAGAAAGAAACCGAGGTACCATTCAATTTCATGTCTCTTCTGAATTACATAGTGTTAGAGAGCCCAGGACAATAGTTACTAGTTGCGGTAGTAATCACCTTTTGCACAAAAACACTCATGCGTGGCATTTTGCTGGTTTTATGTGTGCTGCATTGTGCACCACACATAAAACCAGTAAAAAACAAAGAGAAATAAATCATTTCTTCATTGCCCTCTGTTAAAACCCTGTTCTTAATTTTGGTGTTGCCTCATATTTACGCCACCCTTGTAAATATCGGGCTGCGTCAAACTCAATGGGTGTTGCAGCGGAGCGCCCACTGCAACATCCATTACCTACCCCTTTCACTCTAAGTATAGCGCAAAAGGGGGCCTAATCTACAAGGCAGCGTTAGGCCACGTCAAGTGGCTTAGCGCTGCCTTGCAAATAAGATGAAGACCGTATCGCCACCACAACGGCAAAAACAGTGACGTCTGGTGGCAATGGGGTCTTGTAAATATGCCCCTTAGTGTTTAACGTGATATATATTCAGCACTAGACAATGGTGGCAAAAATCAAATATTTGCCTTTGACTGAACAGTATTTTACATATTAGTTAGCAATCGACGTTCTCCTCAAAAGCTGATTCAGATAAACATTGATCCTAAATGAAAACTTACTATTTTAACAAATGTTAAATAAATTGTTGTATGTTCATAATGACTTAATATTCTGCTTCAATGTTTTAATAAAAACAAATTATAATAATAACCTACGAATAAAGTAGCGATGGCTGCTGCTGTGTTTTTGTTGCTTTTAGTAAATATGTTGGTTAGATATTGTGCTTATATTTAAATTTGTCCTTTAGTTTTGAGTACAGACAAATAATATCTTCCTGTCGTTAGTTATACAGGGAGACTGTGACTGATGTGGTTTTAAGGCAGTGTTTGGGTATATTCAGGTCTGATTGCAATTATGTCTCTCTTTCATCATATACTGCTCTAAAAATTTGAATTCAGCCTCATACCAGATCTCAATTTGGCAGAATTCCACAATATACTTTTCATATTACTGCCAAATGCGATGCATGGTCAGACTCACCCCGCTTGGCACTGCTTTTCTCCCTGAATGGTATTTTTCCCTTTTTATATTTCTCGTTGTATATAATATGGTGACGCTTCCCTGGGAGGAGCTGGCGTTACTTTAAAAATGTTTTTAATTGATAACTCTGTCAGCACCTACCTATCCTCTTCTCACAGTGCCCAGAGTTTCCCAGGCATAAGAGACCCCCGCCCCCACATTGCGTTACCCCTCTTTCTTTGCTCGCCCGAATAGACCCTTGTCTCCCAGAGCACACTCTGCAACACAACCGGGTCCCTTCACATTCTCAAAAGCGCCCTGGCCATCAGGCATTTCCAACCCACCTTTCAATATAGCATCCCCCGCCACGGATGGGCTTTTCGTGAGACCCAGGTCCTGCCTCCTAGACTCAAACCTCTCCATCACAGCTACAAGTCTTTCCAAAAAATATTCCCGGAAACTAAACTCAGCACAGCAGGTTCTAGGCATTTTCCCATAGGAGTCTCCAATGCTCTTTTGTGCCCCAATATTCACAATTATTCCGATTCACTCCCCAAACACCTTCTGCCCAGGAGAGGCCAGCACGCAAAATTCAATTCTTCGGTCCTCTCCTTTTTCCATGTACTTCATATCATTGTGAAATAAATAAAGTATACATATTTAGCGTGTCCCATAAGCAGAGTCAGTGGGATCTTAACTTTGGTGAATCTTATATTGATAAAAAAATTAAGACATAAATATGCCCTGTCCACAATTATTTGGAAATATGTAATTGAAAACTATTCTGGCGGTGCTCTGAATGCCTGCGCGTACCTCTCCTGTGGCAGACATTCTGTCAACCAGATGTCATCACTCAAAGGTGCATTCTAGAATTACTGCGCAACCAGACTAAACACAGGGACATTCTAGGATTTAAAATCTATCGGGCGTTGGCAAACAAAGACATTCTGGAATTCAAAACCCAACCTGAGAGCCTCGAAAAAAGGGACATCCTGGATTGAAAACACATCAGACATAAGCAAAGAAATGTACATCATGGAATGTAAGGCCAAGAAGATGCCATCAAAGAAACCCAGGGTCATTCTGGGATCTAAAACTCATCCAGAAGCCATCGAATAAAGAAGCTTTCTGGAATGCAAAACCCAACCAGTTGTCATCAAATAAAGAATCAGTCTAGAATGCAAAACCAAACCAATAGCAATCGAATAAATGAGCATTCTAGAATGTAAAACCCAACCAGTAGCAATCGAATAAAGGAGCCTACTGGAATGTAAAACCCAACCAGTAGCAATCGAATAAAGGAGCCTACTGGAATGCAAACTCAGCCAGCTGTAATCGAATAAAGGAGCATTCTAGAATCCAAAACCCAACCAGTTGTAATAGAATAAAGGAGCATTTTGGAATGCATATCCCAAACAACTGTCATGGAATAAAGGATCATTCTAAAATGCAAACCCAACAAACTGTCATGGAATAAAGAAGTATTCTAGAATGGAAAACCCAATCAACTGTCATGGAATAAAACAGCATTCTAGAATGCAAAACCCAACAAACTGTCATGGTACAAAGGAGCATTTCAGAATGCAAAACCCAACAAATTGTCATGGAACAAAGGAGCATTCTAGAATGGAAAACCCAATCAACTGTCATGGAACAAAGGAGCATTCTGGAATGCAAAACCCAACCAACTGTCATGGAACAAAGGAGCGTTCTAGAATGCAAAACCCAACCAACTGTCATGGAACAAAGAAGCGTTCTAGAATAAAAATCAAATCAGACATCAGCAAAGAAATGTATGATATGGAATGGGAAACCTAAGCAGGCCATATCGAAAGTACAATGACTCATTCTGGCATCCAAAATCCATCCACACCTCAAACTACGGAAATTCTGGAAAGGCGACACAAACAGGCGCCACGAAAGGAAGGACACTCTGAAGTCCCAGCCAGACCACCTCGTCAACCAAGAAGATATTCTGAAATCAAACACCAACCAGAGATCATTCAACAAAGGTGCATTCAGGAATGCAAATGACAGCTAAACATCTTCAAACAAGGACACATTCTAGAATGTACCTTGCTGTTGGTTGTGGGTGATGAACTGTAAGATAGCTGTATTTTTGTATTTCCACTAAATGGGCCTTTTAATATAGCCACGCCTTGCTTGCAGTTTATGAAAAGGTGATACCACATTTTGCCATATTGTGGTTGTAAATGGCAGATGAGACCAAGTCATTGTATGCAATCGAATCCTCGAGGTAGTAAAAAAAAAGACATTCATGATTTTTAATAATTTAAATATGTATTTGTTGAAATAACAATCCATTGTTTTAGGGAACTCTGAGTGACATTTCACATACAGATTTCCAAACACATTTTTGTGACTGACCTGCAACAGGAGTCTTTATGGGTGGTAATATATATAGCACAATATATATATATGTATGGGTTGCACATACAAATGCATTTTTAAAGAAGGCTGTGCCATCGGTTTTGGGGCGAAAAGTAGTCCCATTATAATGTTGTTCAATATATATAGCACGGCACACAAACCTAGTTTTCTCACCCATGAAATATTTATAAATCATAACAAAAAGATAATGATAGCTGGTCTCTTGCCTCCGGGCAGCTTGTATTTTAGTTCAATATCGTCAGTTTTAATGTCTGTGTTTAAAGAGTGTTTACATAGAGTGGGAGGGATAGGATGTGGTTTTAAATCAGCCAGTTTCAAGCATGGAGGGAGATTGTCTAATGTCCCTATTAGATAATGCTGTCAATTCTACTGAAAAATATGTGGAAATATGTACAGTGTGTTGACATTTCTGCAGAAGAGCGGCAAAAGGTTCGGCGCATGGTGCCAGCACCGGAATAAAGACCGACCCAAAAACAGTTGTTGTGGTTTAGGAATTCAACTCTCAGGTGGGATCGAACTATAAACACGTCATCCTTCAAGTAAGACTTCATAAGTTATCAAACTTCACACAATTTACAATACATTTCTGTTCCACACCGTCTCCATCCCCACCCAAGACGTGCTACACCACCGGTCACAGGGACTAGTGGCCAATCCTTTTCAAATCTGCCAGGACACGCCCCACTGGGGTGTCAAGTCCAAGAATTCCAGCTAGTCCAAACCATGATGGAAGATTACCACCCTAGTGTGACCCCCACCCCCTTCTGAGAGATGATTTAGGGCAGCCTGGGCAGAACACTGACTTTTGGCACAGGCAATCAGACACAAACCTTGTTACCACACCCCAGCACTAGCGCCAAGAAGCCTCCTGAGCCCCCAGCAGAAGCAAAATAATGTATCAATATGACTGATACTATGAGCAATGGTTCACACCATGATCAATGTCAACCATGCACCTACCCCTAAGGGGACAGGATGTAATATACACCAGAATATTACTGTAGTAGCAGCACAAAATAAAAACAAACAAAAAATACATGATTCAGAGGCCCTCGCGGACAGCTACATAAAGAAGTGGACAACGAGGCGGAGGCTGGAGGGCCCCCCCTGACCTCACACTATACTTCAGGGATGGGAAAATAGAGATTTCACAAGGTAAACCTTCAACTATCCCAAACCAATGGGTGCCTTCCCATCACCAGCCACTGAAACAATGGGCGCCCTGCCATCTCCAGCAACAGAGCAATGGGGGCCTTCCCATCATCAGCCACCAGACCAATGGGTGCCCGCCCAACACCAGCCACCAGACCAATGGGTGCCCGCCCATCACCAGCCACTGGGCCAATGAGTGCCCGCCCATCACCAGCCACCAGACCAATGGGTGGAATCCCATCATCAGACCAATGGGTGCCCTCCCATCACGGGTCACCGGACCAATGGGTGCCCTCCCATCACGGGTCACCCGACCAATGGGTGCCCTCCCATCACCAGTCACTTTTTTCCACTAACCCCAAACCACTGGGGGCCCCTCCTATCACCTGTCCCCATCTCCTAACTGCGTGGCACCCCACTTGAGGGGCCGCTACGCCACTACGGTGAAAATGGTATTAGCATTTCTTAAACAAAGCCAAAAATGATGAGAATAGTGAGTGAGACGTCATTATTTATTTGACATTCTTGATGATTCTAAAACAATCTAATTGAAAAATACATGTGGTGCCTGTGGGTGCCACCCACACCTCTCTTCACTTGCAGTTCACAAGTTGTGGTGTACGGAACACGTCCCCCTCGGACACCTTCAGTGTCTGAACTCTGGGGTCTCTTGACCCTCACACCATTTCCCTCCCAGGGGCGCAGCTTGGTCAGTAAGATTGGGGGCTGGAAGCCTCAGATTTTCCAACAGTCACACTGGGTATCTTGTTAAAAAACATTATATGAGAAAGCAGGACATGATTAGGGGTAAAGGGGCAGTGGAAAGAGAGAGGAGGGTGGGGTGTTTAGGAAACTTAAAACACAACATTTTTCAAACTAATCAACATTTTTTAAGGTCTCAAAACAGAGACAAGAGAGACAGAAAAAGAGAGAAAGAGAGGGAGAGAGAGAGAGATTGTATGTGTGTGTGTGTCTGGGTGTGTTTGTGTGTTTCTTTGTTAGTGCGTGCATATAAAAATCCCAGGTGAAATCCAACAGACACTTCATCATACCCAACTTAAAGCCTTTGTACCCAACTATTTACTACAGAATATTTTCTCAGGGGGTGTAACACCTCACCGTAGCTACGACCCTGTACCCTCTGGATGCCTGGGCATATTTCTAGATCTCACCGGGCACAAGTGTTTGCTGACTTTAGGTATATGGGGCAGGAGGGAGTGATGTTGAGGATCCGTCCCCTCACACATCTCCACACACACACACGTCTCTCACTGGCTTTTCTGTATCATAATCCCAGGGTGTCTGCACTCTGCACCCTTTGCATATCTCTCTAACTGCATGCGCTGCTGCATTCAGGTATAGGCAGGGCCACAGGAATTATGCGATTGTGCTGCCGCAGCGTTTTCAGTATAATTATGCATTTGACGCATTTGCCACAAAATCCATCAATTGCAGCATAAGCATCAGATTTTAACAAACGAAAAAAAGTTTCTAGCTCAAAGTGGTGAGGTGTGGTGCAGCGGCCAGAGCAGCTGACTTTGGAGCACAGGGTTCATGGTTCGATCCCCGGCTCCGGAGGCAGCTCAGCTCAGCACCATGTGACTCTGGGCAATAGCTCACTTAATTTCCATGACGCCCCCCGCACCTTGAGACCCGTAAGGGTGTGTAGTTCGCGCTTTACAAATATGGATTTATAGTTACTAAAAATGCGCGCGATGCTGCGCAGTGGAAGGGATTACCCAAACTTTGACTGGTCACCTTTGTGGTGCTTATTGATTTATTTGTGAGGCAAACTGGTGTTAATAAGGTGAAATTTTGCATGGCAGTGTTAACATGTGTAAGGATGGCAAAATAATTATGTAATACTTTCAAAAAAGTTGGCGCATTATGCTGCATAATTTGACTAATTACACAAATTAGTCCACCATGATGCATGGTTTGGTCCTCATCTGTCGCATTATTCCAGTGGGCCTGGGTATAGGGGGTAGTACAGAGTCAGTGGTGCCTGAGTGACCTGGACAAAGACGCCCCTGCGCATGCCGCATGCGCAGTGCTGCAATGTGGGTTGACCTGCTGTTAAATTCAGTGAGTACCTCAGGCTAGCTTGTAGAGTTGCTGGCTAGCTTGTAGGGTTGCTAGCCTGTGGTAATAGATGTCTCTGCACGTCTCTAGCCCCTGTACTTCCTCGTTCGCCTCTGACATTTTAACATGTCTTCCTTCTGACCGGAAATTTAGACAGACACAGAAGTATGGTTTATTTCCACAATGTCTAAAATCGGTACAAAACGAAGATAAGTGCTGCGAATGAAGTCAGAAGGGTCTGTGCCGCAGCTTTAGATAATGCCGGTCCCTGGGTGTTCCCTGTCACCCCCGCTCACCCCCCAGGGGGCGCTCCATCCATGCGCAGCGCAGGCCTCCCTGGCGCATGCACTGCGCGCTCTGCTCGGCTCTGGCGTCCAGTCCCCTTGGCAGCCTGGCCGCTGAAAGGGCCCTGCCTCCCCCAGAATTGGAAAACGTCTAAATATTTACATATCCTGCCCTGGAACTCGCATGTATTCTGCATAAACTTGCTGGAAAAACACAGCGCGCGCCGAGTAATCCCCAGCCCGGAGCGCACGTGAGGCGCGCAGGGACCTTAAAGTGCGCCTCGAAGAACAATGGGGCGCTTTTCATATCGCGCCCAGGGTTTCCCTCGTTCTGGCCCGGCTGATAAGGCTACGCTCTGTGGAAGGGGCCTGGGTGGGCTTGTATGTACAAGAAGGAAAGGCCCGTCTGCGCCCTGTCCTGCGTGGCGCTTTGGCACCACAGGAACCAGGGCTGCAGCTCTATTTTGGGTTAAATACACTTTTATACACAGTTGTTAGGCGCAGGAAGCCTCAAGGCGCTCGAGGTGGAGTGCACCATCATTTCCTTCTACGCCCTGCCCAGAATGGCGCCGCCACCGGGAGAGGGTAGGCGGGTGCAGTGGGCATCTGATCTGGACACACAAGGACCCCTCTATCTAATGCACCCACGCGTAAGGGCAGCGCCCATCCAGGAGCCACCCGCTGGCCGCGTCCATCCACGACGCGGGGGTGTCGTGGGCCAGCCATGGGGCCTTGGTGACGTCAGTGGGATGACGGAGGCCGGCCAGGGAAAAAAAAACACACTGCACCCCCATGCTTGGCTGCACCGCACTTGACTGACGCATAAGTGACCGCAAAATGTCTATAAAATCAGCATGACGTTGCCTGGGTGGAACAAGGAAGTAAAGAGGAGGGCTGCTATTATTATATAACGGTATTATTCATTGTAATCGTAATGGTCATAATAATAATTCTATAATAATTATTATTGTCCCTTTCATGTAGCACTTCGTAGTATTTCTGACCGATGCAAGCGCTATAAAAAATCTGTGCCATCAAAGCGAAGGCTGGACCCGACCCTGCCGGTCCCCGGGGTCTCGAGACGGGTGAAAAGAGCGCTCTCTGTCTGCGATCTCTCGGAGGGGTCCAAGGTCGCGTTAAGGCCTCCTGGGTGTGCCTTGAAGCCTCCCTACTCCACAGCGCCGCGCGCGCCCTTGGCTAAAGTGCCGACGAGTGACATTTTTATGGCTTAAGTTTGTAAAGGCAATTGACACGTTAGCATTTTGACACGTTCAGTATTACCAGCAGTCAGTTAACGACGACATCATTTTTTTAAGACTAAATCATATAAAACTTGATTTTTTTAGGCTAGTATTAAAGAGCATATTTTAATAATTGGCTACATTTAAAACAGTTTTGTAAGGAAGAAGGTGAAATCGAACAGGCAGTCGAATTCTCTTTTTTAATCATTAAAGTCCCAAAACTGCTAAGCACACGTTTTAAGAGCAACACCATTTTTTTACACATTTGCGTTGTCAGTTTTCCTTTTCTGACGTGTTCCTTGGCACGGTTTACACAGAAGGCAAATCATACGATTGCAACATATTTATTTCAATTAGTGTTTTTAAATCACGTATTCTGTTTAAATGAGGGTGTCAGCGCTCGAATCCAGCCGAAGCCTATTCTGAGCAGAGGAGCCTCGATTTGCATACTTTAGGCAGGAAGCCAGATGTCCTTTTCTGAACATATACTCGTGGTGTGAGGGGACACCCCACAGTGTCATCCGCTAAACACCCTGCAAAGGTATTTGCACAAGAGGTACCGTAGTCCGGAGACTCGGAGGGGGGGCGGGGGGGGGGGGGGGGCATAGTGCCAGGGCCCCCCAGATGGGCCCGGCACAGCACATCTGCGTTCTTGGTCAGGGCCTGGTACATCAGGGCAGCATCTGTCGAAAGGTCAGCAGTGCCCACCTTCATGCCAGCCTTTTTATACAGTTTGGGGTACCCCATGTACCTCAGACTGTGAGACCGCCCTCTCTCAGCGCCACAGGAGCAGCTCCGAGCATGAACAAGTGTTAAAGTGCACACGGACTTCACGACGACTTGCACACGTGCTATGGAAAGCGCCAGAAAACCACAGTCAAAATATTATTTTCCAAAATTAATGGTAAACTCTGTCCTATTTTTTTGTGTTTTTTTGTTTTGTTGCCATGTTGTCACTGTTTCCACTCCCTCATCATCTGTTTGCCTAACTCTTTTTTTTCTCGGATTGCTTTGGGGGGCGTCTGTCCTCTGGCCGCTGTTTGCTAATATATATTCTATGAGCACCGTCCACCACCCTCACTTCTTACTCCAACTAGACCCACCCTCTTTCTTCCTTCGAACTACATGGTTTTCTAGGAAATCTAAAATCATGACAGTCTGTCTTGCATTCTTTTATCGGAGCTCTTGTCCGCATAGCAACTTTGGAGCAGCTCGTGATGCCTGCATGTTTATTTCAGCAGAAATGAGTGTCTGATATCTGTTGATCTGTCTGTCTGTCTAGTTCACTAAGCCATCCTGCCAGTTTTAGATGGCTGCGTCTTGTAATTTATATCCTATAACCACTGGATTACAATGTCATTAGACGGCCATTATTGTAATATCGCAAGTTAAGCACCCGTCTCTCTTTTAAAGGACGAGGGTGCCGAGGTGGAGTGGGCTGGCCGACCCCGAAGGCGTGCACCGCTCCCGGTAGAAGGAGGAAAACCTATCTTGAATAGTTCAATTTTTTTAATTTTGTGGTATGCTAAATTTTCACAATTTTGCAAATTTTGCTGGTGTGACATTTTCCACACGTTTCCCTGTTGGAGGCTGTCTCGAGAATCATGAACGAGACATTATCTCCAGAAGCCAGCTCAATTACTTGTATCCCGAGCAAACATTTGACTACAAGTTATGCCCCTGAAATGTATTTTACAAAATGTGCCGTACTTCTGTGTCGTTCTTGTAAAATATTATAAAACACTGTGAAAAATATTCACAATTTTACACACTCCAAATTGACATTCTATTCGTGAAAGTTGAATTCATTGCAATTAGCTCAGTAGTAGCTTAAATCAGCACGGATTTCTAACATAATACTTCAGTGCTTTTTTCGCCTATTTACTAAAGGCTAACAGTACAATCTAGTAGTTCACTTACATTTAAACCCGGATTGAATTGCTGTACTTTGGTTCTGTTTAGCTTTCATGAATAGATTGTTGATAAAAAAAACATAATTATGTGATTCTGTGACTGCAGTATTTACGGAATATTTATTGTTGAACTGAACTTGACTTGACACATAATTTACCACATAATTTTCAGATACCAACAAAAAATTGTTTCTACCTCAACTGGATCATAGTAATTCTACTAGAGACTACCACAGAGAGCCAAATAATTTGCCTTTTCTTGACAAAATTGTAGATAATCCTGACATTTAATTTAATCTTCGTTTCCACAAAATCCTTGTGGCACAGACAATGGTAAATCTCTGCACAGTAGGGCCGGTGCTGTCATTAAGATGATGAAACCCACATTTCACAGAAACCTGTGAAATATTTTCAATAAGTCACAGTTTACCACTTAATTTTGTGTAATAAAACCACCCTGACATGTTTCTATGTGTAGCGCTTGTACCATGGTGTGTGTGTCTGTGCGTGTGTGAGAGAGATAGTGCCTCTTTAATTACCTTTATTTTGCTCTGTACATAGTAAAATCATTTCTATTTGCTATTAACATTGGCTCACTGTGACATGCCTGTATTATCCTATTTCACTTTACTTTGATTCTTTTAAAAATGAGTGCAGTTTAGTTAGATGGAGGCGGAGATTATTGCAAGGGGTCCAAAAAGTGATGTTTCCATTTGATTTCCAAAGGGAAGAAATACTGGTCCTAATGACACTAAACCCGGTACCCCCCCCCCCCCCATTCATGTATTTTTTTGCATGTGTGTGGGTGTGATTTTAAACAGGTTTTAACTCGACACCCTCGTTAAGTCACAGTTTACAGTGTTTTTAATGTGTCTTTGCAAATGGTGAAAATCGTGCTATTTTACACACATGTTTTACCTTTAATTAACTATACTGCCCTGAGCATTTCCCCTTCAGAGCCAGTTGCAAAAACATATTTTCTTTAGGTCACTGGATTGATATTGTAAAATGATTTGGATGCAAACTACTTAATCAATACTAACATCTTGTCTGCAGCTGAATATTTGTTAATTCACAGCTTTTTATTGTAACTAGGGGTGTTCATCATTTGTGTAATTTGCTTTTGGGTAATTCTGTGAAATTTCAGGAAAATGTTGTGAAACTACATGTAATTGCGTGGAATGCAAAACTGGCATTTGGAGCTAATTCTTAGCCTGGAATACTTCATTGTGTCCATTATAACCCAAAAACGCATTATCTTCTAGGAAAGAAAAAAAGCCCAAGCAAACAAGCACAACAAACAATAGCTCGTGATCTGTCCTTTGCGCTGTGTGCAGGGCATACATTCACTGTGAACAGCCTGTAAAAAAGCAACGTGGCAACTAGCATAGCTCTGGGAATTTGTCATATCAAGAGTAAAGTGAAATGAACAAAAATTACGTGAGATTTCACCAGCGTGGCATAAATTCCACCTTGGTTTAATTGTAACCTATATCTTCTGAATTGTATATTTATGATTGAACCTAACAGTACAATCGAGCTACAGCTGTGCTGAAATTCTTGCTATGGGTGATTTGGATATTTTAATTTATTGGCTCCGTAGAACCAGAGACTTGTGTAAATAATGGTATAGATGACATATTTGGGTGCGTTGATTGATTCCATTTCACAGAAGTCTGCGGATTCGAACCCATGTATGTCACAGAGATACAATGTTCTTTCTTGCCTGGGACGTAGTTGATGAGAAGTGCAGGTTTCGTCCAATGAGAGGCCTAGCCTCAGACTCACATCCTTCCATATAATAATTCGTCTCCACGCAGGACAATGCATTTAGATAGCGCAGCCCCAAACCACTTTACAGCGTCTAACAATTCCCCTTCGTGTAATTAGCAAACTCTTCAAGAAAGCTCAGAAAAACCGAACATTCTGATTGCAATCAGTGACCATTGTTAGCTGAGCCCTACTGGCATCCGCTTCTGAAATCTTTCTTGAAGGTGCTTTTTAACAATACATCTTTTTTCACAAAACCTTGCATTTTTAAGTACATAAATAGTTCTTTTTCTCTTCTCTTTATTGCAAACACCAGGGGTTGGACTAGCCACAGCCCTCCCCACGTCACCGCCCTGCAGATACTCCCACTACCGACTGCGGCTGACTAGCCACTCTGACTTGCTGACATTTCCCTAGAGGCCTGCAGGCCAGAGGGGCTGCTCTCAGAGCCGGGTGTGTCTGCCCTGAGCCAAACATGGCGTCCCCAGCCAGTGGCGCAATGAAACTTGAGGGGACCCCCTGCAAAGTACATGGAGATTCCCCCAGGACCCAGTCAGGAGCGCTCTGGCCAGGGGCAGGGCCAGAGGGGCCCCCCTGGAGCTCAGGGTCCCCACAGCACAACGGGGGTTGCGGGGGCTAATGCTACACCACTGTCATCAGGCCGCTCTAGGCTGGCGGGTCAGGCCGTTTGTGTGTTTTTTGTCTGGGTGATTTTGGTTAAAGTATGTTGGTACATTCAAACTCCATTGTTTAGTATTTCACACAATGTTTTCAATTAAAAATTCACTCTTCGAAAACAAAACGCGATTTTTCACACTACTTTCAACAAAATAACCATACAATATTTTTAAATAAAGAGGGGTGAGCATTAACTCTGGTTCCTTGTAGCCATATCGGCTTGCTGGCGACATTTACACAGCTCCCTGCATAGGGCCTTGTGGTTTATGAACAATCCGTCCGTGACAATTTACGAGCACATGAAGCAAGTGCACACAAGATTAGGCACCACATACATTAGGCAGCCCAGAGCAGGACCTCTAGGTAACTCCCTGTCTTTAGATGCAGCAGAGCTGCTTCTTACCTCAACACTGGAGGCCCGAATCACAAAGCTACTTACGTGAGGTAAACTTACGAGTGCAAAATCTCTGCACTCGTGCGGAATCTCCACACTTGGGGTGGAATCTCCACACTCGGGCAGAACCTCCGCACTCGGGGCAGAATCTTTGCATTCGGGGCAGAATCTCTGCACTCGGGGCAGAACCTCCACACTCGGGCAGATTCTCCACACTCGGGCAGAATCTCCACACTCGGGCAGAATCTCCACACTCGGGCAGAATCTCCACACTCGGGGCAGAATCTTTGCACTCGGGGCAGAATCTCTGCACTCGGGGCAGAACCTCCACACTCAGGGTAGAATCTCCAAACTCAGGGCGGAATCTACAAACTCAGGGCGGAATCTCCACACTCTGGGCAGAATCTCCACACTAGGGTGGAATCTCCACACTTGGGGAGGAATCTCCACACTCGGGGAGGAATCTCCACACTGGGGCGGAATCTCCACACTCGTGGAGGAATCTCCACACTCGGGGACGAATCTCCACCCTCGGGGCAGAATATCCACAGCTGGGGCAAAATCTTCACACCCGGGGTGGAATCTCCACACTCTAGGCAGAATCTCCACAGATGGGGCAAAATCTCCACACCCCGGGCGGAATGTCCCTATTGCGGTTCTCAGTGCAGAGACTCTGCACTCATAACTTTACTACACATAAGTACCATCGAGAATTGAGCCCAAAACATCTGCCCACCCCTCAGACAGAGTCGTCTCCCTCGGCGCAGGTCTGCGCTGCTTCACACGTCGCTTTCACTCACCGATATCGCTTGTCGTCCACCGGCACAAAGTCCATGAGCAGCATGTAGTCGGCCATGGGGTCCATCCCAAAGATCTTCACCTGGAAGGTGGGGAACATGCGCCTGGCGAGAGAGAGAAACCAAAGAGGCGTTAATCGACCAGTAGAGCCTGGCATGAGGATGCTGCAACACGGTGAACTATGCACCCCTTCCCAGGTAGCATCCAGGGTCCCCACACCATTCTCCCCCCCCACCCCCGAAGAACGGGACAGCTGGGACATGCTCTCTCATTTGCATATTTGTTTGTTGGAGAACAAGCCATGCGTGGGCACTGAGATGACATTCACTCTTTTCACCCATGAAGAATGCTTTCTCCATGACACCATAGTTTGGGTAACACAATTTAAGAAGGTGTAGGAGGTGGGAACTGTCTCCCTCTTACCCCACGCGTATCGCTCACGCCGCAACGAGAACTGCTTCTCGCTGCTGCAAAGCGCCGCAAATACCGACCCATCCTGTATCTTGAGCTTCTCGTTTTGAGACACTCCCAGAGTTCAAATACAGCGTATGTGAGGGTATTATTATATTGTCATAGTAGTATCAATAGTTGAGATGGGTCAGGCGTGTCCAATCCTCGTCCCTCTTACAAGAACCCGGGCCTAGCTTCCACGCTGTATGTGTATAAAGTAAACCTGGCTCACTGAGATGAAATGGGGTCCGAAGAAAGAGACTTCAGAGGAAGAAAGTGGAAAAAAAGAGCAAAAAAGAATACAAAACACAGAAGCAACACCAACACTGCCAGAATCAAGCATCTTGGATGCTTCCTCCTTAAATCTCTACACAGTCTGACCGTGTCCCCTTCTTTTTCTGCAATCTGCCTTCCGCCGCCTTCACTCTAATGAAACTGTTCCTCCGTGGGGGTCTAACCACCTCCCGTTCTCCCATCACCTTAAGCTGGCATCTCTTTTGTACTCTTGGGCATTTCGGGCAGATCACCCTATGATCCTTTGACCCTTCCATTTGTCCTTTGACCCTTCCATTTGACCTTTGACCCTTCCATTTGATCCTTTCATATCTCTCCTTCATGTTAATGCGCTATAGCGCCGAGAGAACCACTTGGGGGTGATTCATTTTGCGCTATATAAATCTAAATAACATAACCCGTCCACCTGATCAAACCTCTGGGTCTGTTCTGTCTGGAACAGAACTTAACTAGTCTCTTACTCAGCCAGTCAGTCCTCTCTACTGGTTTGGAGTTCCCAATTCCCTGAGCCTGACCATCTCCCTTCATCTGAAGCTTCTCTTGAAGTAATGAATTGGTCCATTGAATTAATGGCCTTCTTTCAATCTTACAACGACACCTCACACACCCTGCCTTTCTTCTCCCTCATCCGCACTGCGTGAGTTCCGTGTGTCTCCTGGACAGACTCGGATAAACTCTTAAAGTTTATACAAAGTTAGCAGTTTGCTGTCTGGTACATTGAACTTTCTTGTTCGCCCAACCTGTAATTGTGGAAGTTTATGATCTTCCAATGGTGGTGAGGGATGGCTTCCCAGTACATTTAAGGACGTTAGCGGGACAAGAGAGGTTGGTGTGGGGTCGGCTTGCAGAAGGCAGGGATTACCCATAAATCCGTAGATGCGTCCCTGTTCGCAGACGTTCCTTTTCACCAATATGTTTGTGCAGATAAAGTTAGTGAATGGACACTTTTGCAACAATTACTGATGACAATGTTTAATCTACTGGAAATAATCACGAGCATATGTTATAAAGTGGCAATGGTTCAGAAAATCTGCATTTGTCTGTGATTGTGCACGGATTAGCCCCTGTTTTTTTGTCAATTTCATAATAGTAGGAAGGCTACTTCAAGAGCAGGACAATGGGGGTAGATTTCAGGTTGTTCTAACCCCTAGATTCTGAACAAGGTCACAAATATATAATATTCTCCTCTCACTCATAAATTGGTTCCTTTCTTCTCTTCTTTTCCCACTACTTTGTTTTCTTTCTCTTCCCTTCAGGTCTATCTTTGAATCTTTCATCAATGTACCTGTATTTTAAAGTCTGGAGCCCTCCTCACCCATAAAACACCACCTGTGAGATCCGTTCATCACATGCCCTTCATCACCAGTGTTGCTTCTCCCTGTATCTCTTTCTCATCTTGATCACAGCTGGTCTCTTTTTACAGAATCAATAGAAGTAATCCAGCTCTATTCAATTAATAGGTTAACTTGTCAACCCAATGAACTGTAAAGTCCATCAGGTTTTTGGAATAATTAAAAAATATATACATTTGACACAATAGCATTAATTATCTAAATATGTATTGCATCTATAGTCATTGTGATCTTGATAAACTAACTGCAGTTTACCATGCACAGGTTCGAGCAAAGCAGCCCAATAAAGTGTTGTTTTCAAGTCTATGTCCTATTATTTTAATTTTTGAACTTTATTTATTTATTGTTCAGTTAATTAAAACCGTAACAATATTACAAACACTATTTAGAAAAAGAGCAAATTGCATAAAAGTTAAATTTCTCTAAAACATCTTAAAATGTATGTAATTATAAAATATACTTCATGTTTTATCATTGCTCAGATTTAGCTTTCAGTTCTTGTTCATGAGTACGTAAAAATGTAATCAATATACAGTTCATTTGGGGGTCAGTGGAATCCATTCCTCTTATGAAAGCTGTTCTCCGTGACTTTATGCTTCTGTTCTAATAGGCTCCTCCATGAATTACCGTAGACTGCTCACATCTCTTCTGCACTCCTCCTGCTCCTTGCCTCCACCTTCACTCTCAGTTTCACTTCTCCTTCCTCCGTGCCCTGTTTCATTATTGTGTACTTCCATACCTCTATTTGATTCACCTATGCACAAGTCTCCTAAGGTTGTTTCATGGCCGCCACGCTTGCACTCTCTGGTGCCTGTGTCTGTTTTCACAGAATGTGCAAAAATATGGGAATGTCTTCTGGGTTTCTCTTCCTGCTGCTTCTCACCCCAAATCCATTTACAATCCGTGGAAAAACTACCCCCCACCTACTGCATTGAACGCCAATTTCCAGGTTCAGAATATGCACCGGTTTTACAACGTAAATACTCCTGGTGTAATGCCATAATCCGCATTTACTTAACGAAGCTGCCCATGAGACTGTTTAGATGCCATAAAGAAGAGAACCAAGATGTGGATAAGAAGAAGAAAAAAGTGGGGAGCACAAAGTAGACAACAAGAAGAGAGGCGGAAACAAGAAGGGGGTGAGATAAAGAAGATGGAGAGGATAGATAAGAAGAACATAAGAAGAAGGAAAGCTAGGAAAAGAAAAAGACAATAAAAAAATAAGAAGGTAGCCAACAAGGAGAGATGATGCGCTTCGCTCCCACTTTGCCGCTCCTTGGCGCTATGGGAGGCGTTGGGAGGCCGACGCTTCACTTGGAGGCAGGTTTTGAAAGAATACAGTATTTTTCCGAAATAGAAAGGTTCACTGCACGCGGTTTTTAACCTGGCACAACAATCACTTACTATTTTTAGTTGTGTCTTCTACTAACTGCGGTCCGCAGAAAAAAAAAACAAATTCTGCCATTCTTCGGAGTTCTATAAAGTTGATAAAATCAGGGAAAACGCGATTTCTGCTTGCACAGATTTTAAGGTATATGTTACTCGTGTTTGGAGTTCGTTTGCTCTCGCTTCCTTTTACTTATTACAAACGATCTCGGAAGTCAGGCTCCAACTCTTAGCGTGTCATATATTGTAATTTAAAATAGAGCGAGTATTGTTAGGAAGCGTCTTATATTACTGGTATATATCGGTGACGCTGATATTAACTCTACTGCCTACATGTAAAATAAATGGGTCTGGTCTCTGCAAAATTATAGATTGTACTCGGAACAGTACACGCTGTAGAAGTTATAAAGTCTTCTTAAGTCTGTCCACCCGCGGCACTGCGGCCCAGCACTGAACACTGACAGAAAAATATAATTTCCAAAGTCCTCCGTATAGCGCTGCATCGTAAACTGGCGCGAGTGTAGGCGCGACAATGCACGAACTCTGGCTACATTTTTTAAGACAATACAACGCTTGAAAAAACAAACTAACCACTGACATTAGAATGGTGTTAACAACCGAAGATTCTGTAGTGTCCCCATAAACCCTCGTACCCCCCCCCTCCCCCCTCCCAAGATGTGTTGTCAAAAATGTGAAACATACATGCCCTTTTAACGAGGCAGGAGAATGTACCCATCAGTACCGCCCTAAAGAACCGTAGTGTTTCTAGTGCACTGCCTCTACTGTACTACACTGTTCCCAGTACACTGTGCTGCCCCTCCTGTAATGTTTCCAGTCCACTACTGTCCCTGCAGGGCTATACTGTTCCTCTTGCGCTGCCCCTCCGGTACAGTAAGGTGTCCAGAGTACTCAGTACACTGCCCCTACGTTAATGGTTCCAGTGCACTGTACTGCTTCATCCCCCCTCAGCCCCTGGGTTTAGTCCCTCTGAGTCAGCGGATGCTGCTGCAATATCGAGTCCCCGGGAGAGCGCCCCGAAGCTCCTTAGATTGGCGCTATAAAAAGTGCATGAAAACACATCTCAGCCTTCCTCCTGTTTCGCGTCTTTCCCCCCTCTGGCTCTTTCCTCTCCCCCACCCCTCCACCCATCGCCCTTTCCCGTGCTCCAAGCTGGCTCTTCCACCGTAACCCCACTCAGCCCTCCATGCCACATGACCCCTTCCCACACACGGCTCCCCCTATATTTTCCACTTACCTCCACTCCTCCCCATTGCGCCGCTTCTCCACATCCTGGGGCAGATGTACAAGCCCCCTGTGCCACTTTTGCGTCACGTTTCCTATGTTAAAAGTGACGCAAAAGTGGCGCAAGGGGCTTGTAAATCTGCCCCGTCATTTCTCGCCCTCTCCCCTCAGTTCTGGTTCTTTCACCCCTCCACCTCCCTGGGGGCACCCCGGACAGGCGCCCCCAGCCCGGGCTGCACTTGCAGTCTGTCCAGCGTTCCCTCCATACACGTCGCCCGCCCTCCCCGGTGACCAGGGGGTGTCAGGCCGCCCCACCCCTGCCCTCAGGCCTGCCCGGCTCTGTCACCTGCACAATGGGGTGACAGACAGGTGAAAGCACCGGGGCGCTCTGCAAACACACACTGCCCACCCCCCACCTGCATGCTTCCAAGAGCTTTTAGCTAATTTGCTCTTCACCAGCCTTCTGAGGGGGGTCGCGGGGGGACACGGTGCCATTTTCAGCATTCCTTTCGCACTTTGCCAAAAACAAAGGCACGAGGTCACGAGTGCGCCTCGCTTCTGCCAGTGGTCCCTGAGCGGCTTTGTTTGGCCCCTCGAGGCGCTTTATGTGGCTGACATCACCTGAAGGGCAGACCCCCCTCTTCCAGCCAGCCACCCCATAAATGCAGAGAATGGGGTGTGTCTGCGAGCGCGCCGTGTGCTCTTGTTCAGAATCTACATTAATATATAGGCACTTATCGGGGTTTAGGAAAGCGCATGCAATGTCTGTTTTGGGTTTAAAAACATCAATAACACGCATAAATATTTATATATGTGTGTAAGGTGAGTGTATAGATGAAGCAACACGATATTGTTGAATTATGGGTGCATGGAAAGCGTGCAGGCCATATATGTTCTATATATATATATATACACACACACATATACCATACATACATAGGAACATGAAGTATGTTTTAGGTCTCCCTTTTTATAAGACTCCAAAACTTTCAAAGTCGGAGCTGGGTTGAGTGAACTTTTATTTTCGAAAGTTTCGTGAAAATTCTTCAAACGGCACCAAAGTTATTATTAGCACAACTAATGGTAAGTAGCTCCTAACTATAACTACCCAGTATATATATATATATGTGAGTGTGTGTGTGTGTGTGTATGTATATATATATATATATATATATATATATATATATATATATATATATATATATATATATAATTACTTTATATATCGCAACTTTTGGCTTGGAATGTGTGTGTATATAAAGTATATGCTTGAAAACGTCAAACGACATTGTTGAATTTTGGGCACATGTTAAACAAAATGTTGCAAAACATTGTTTCGTTTATATATGTATATATATTTAAATTTTTTACAGGTTTTTGCTTTGTACCGTGTGTGCGTAAAGTATATGTGTGGAAAAAGCAGACAATGATGTGTAACTAAAGTTATATGTCTTGCACAAACATTTTAACTTCATCAAGACGGGTATAAATTGTGCCTCTAAAGTTTACGTTACTCGCTCGTTCTTGGGTCATTCCTCTGCACGGGTGTCCGCTGTTTTTCAATCCAGACATTTCCACGTTTTCTCACCATTTCAGGAAATGTGAACTTTGAACCCCATACGGCATTATTTTTGTTCCGAGGATCCTCCCCGTCCGCCTGCCTTTGCCAACGTTTGTTTGTATAAAGGGACTGCTCTTTTGCTTCGGGCCTAGGCCTGTCCGCATTATTGCAATACACTCCCCGCGCCCTTGGTGAATTTTCACCACTCGTGCAGGGAGAGGACCCCTGCTTTCATTTTCACTTCCTCTGGATAAGACCAGTGCATCAGCGTGCCTGGAAATGAGCAAAAGCAAAGACGAACCAATGAATGGATGGGTGGATGAATAAATCCATCTGAAATGAGATTTCCTGCCTGGTGTGTGTACTGCATTTCTTATGCTATGCAAAGTAGGTGTGCGTGGTGCTCGATAAAGAAAAGACACAGGGCTACAGATACTTCAACTCCAAACGACTCGACCTCGAGAGGTCTTTGAGCTTAAAGTGCTTTATCCAAATAAAGAAAGGTCCGAGGGACTTGGCGCTAAGGATCAGAAAGTACAGTCCTTGGTGACAGTGACGTTAGCAGACGGGCATGGAGGTCGATGACGTCACTAGGGCAGTAGCACCTGGTGAAAAAGACCCCGTCTTTAAAAACACTTATTTGGGCTGATATATCTATCTGTGCAAATGAAATGATGTAACCGGGGCGGCCACATTATGAGGCAGCGTTGATTAAATTAACTGACAAGAAAGGCAGTTTATGGGGGATAACAGAGCCCATTTTGTGACAGTGTTACTTCATTGTATTCTAAATTTTCGCCGTTAACACTGTTTGGGGCAAAGGTTTCATCTAATTTCTAACAATCAATTTAACACCCTCAAATGCAGCCCTAAGCAATATATATATATATATATATATACATACACAGATTTCCACAGTAAATCCCCCCCCAATCCGGGGAAAAAGTAGAACAGCCAGATATCAGCAGCTTGGTGGGTTTTTATTTAATCATAAGTTTATCAACCTGTAGTGTATGACAAAGACCAACGCGTTTCGGCCGGAGCCTTCAACAGGGTCATAGAGTTTTCGTGTGTAGACAACATATTTAAAGGGAAAACTTCCTCCAAAATCATCTCCTCATTTTAAATGTAAATACACATGTTTTATATTTCTTTTTTAATTTTTGGGCTTTTTGCAATTTTAAGTTATTTTTTATTTAATATATGTATTCTCTTATGCTACACAGAATTGTACTTATCATAACTTTGAAATAATGAGTGTCTAACCCCATAGACTTAAACCCAACCCCTGGTTGTCAAGTACCAGTGTATAAATGCAGTACTTGAACAATTTTTAAATAGAATTGTTCTTATTGTAAATTATACTCAACTCCAATTATACTATATCTGTCCTTATCGGTAAAGTACAGTTTTTTCATAGTGGTAGAGATGTTACAAGTTACCTAATTTAAAGTATGTAAGTGTATACTAGACGTATACAAAATGTGATATTCAAACATACTTTACTCCCATATTTCCTACTCCCTGGTACCCTTAGAGATCCTAACAGTTATTGGTTAATTTATATATCTGTTTACAAGAGTGGAAAAGAGTTGTGAAAAAGGTGTCGAGGCGGGAAGGCCTCTGGGGATTATGAAGATCATACACTCGTATCCCATAGTGCAGCTGCCAAGCGATGAATAGATATATTTCCAATGAAATTATGCAGTCCTGCACCCTTGGCTGCATTTGCCCCATACACTTGTTGGCGCCATTCAGAAAGTGTGATTGGTCACCCCGCAGCTGCTTAGTGCAGTATTTGGGGGTGTTAAGTTGACACAAGTGAGGTGAAACCTTTGCAGAGACAGCGTTAACTTGTAAAATTGAGAAAATAATGAAGTAACTCTATCACAAAATGAACTCTGTTAACCCGAACAAATTACCCAACCCCAAAAATAAAGAATAACTTACACTCAAGGATATATATATATATATATATATATATATATATATATATATATATATATATATATATATATATATATATATACACATACATACATGCACACACTCACACGTGTATATATATCAACAATTTATTAATGAAAAGTAAACAAAACCTAAACATTAAAATTTCAATCAGTGCATGTTGTTAGCTGCACTTTTTAAAGAAAATGGCAATATTGGACCATATTACATGGTTACCCATATTGTAACGTCTCTCTCTCTGTCGACATACAGATATATATATGCAGTTATATATATATATGCGATCAGGGGATCCTGTAGGTGGAAACGCGTAATGGCGGTGGTGCAGGGCGTTCTTTATTAAACTCAATTGCGCCATATAACGGGTCTGAAGTTGTCTATTCTACAACTTTGGATTGTGGCGAAGTAACGAGAAATTAAAAATATATATACACACATATATACACACACACAAGCACAAACACACTTTGTGATCTATTTATGATATGAATAATATAATATGAATAGGATTTGTAGAGTGCACGGCTACTCCATGGAGTGTCCCAGGGCGAGGCCATTTAAAATTGAAATTTACAAAGACATGAAATACTTTAAGCAGTACTCATGTAGTACACTTTCTGGTACTGTTAGGTGTGTTTCTGAGGAGCCGGTAGCATTTCTAGTATGGGAATATTCAGGGAACAGCCCCTCGCAACTGGGCCAGACAGAACCGACTTTGCCACCTTAGGGACTGGACGCTTGGGTGGACTTACAAAGGCGTGTAAGAGTATGTAAAAGAGTATGCCTGTAGTATTACACCCAGTACACATACATTTTATGGACCTGACCTAGAATGTGTAAGTCTTTCTGCGTCAGCAGTTCGAGATTACGATAGAACATCCACCTACCTAGCTAGATACATATGTGCGTGTCACAGCCTCATACAATCAACCCACCAGGCGCTCAGGTCCACCCCCACCCAAAGCCGGTTGGTCTGAGCCGCTTCTTGCAGTGGTTTTGTTCCACTTCCGGAGCAGAGCTGGGAAGATGTTTCTGGGATCCGGAGCAGAGCTGGCGAGATGTCTCAGAGATCAGACCAGAGCTGGAAAGATGTCTCTGGTCAGAGCAGATCTAGGAAGATGTCTCAGAGATCTGAGCAGCGCTGGTGAGATGTCTCTCAGAACCGTAGAAGAGCTGGGGGGTGTCTATCTGATCTGGTGAAGGGCTGGGGGATGTCTCTGAGATCCGGGACCGATCTGGGTTGATTTCTCCGAGATCCCCCGAGTCAGACCTGGGGAGAGGTCTCTTAGATCCGCAGCAGAGGAGCCCCGGTCATAAGATCACGCTGAATCTCAGCGTCAGAGGGGTCGCCGGGAGTCTGGGCTTCCCGCACTTCCTCGGCCTCGGACTCCTGTAAATCTTGGTTTTGAGCCCCCTCGGCCCAGGGTGGATCGACCCCCGGGGGGTTTTGGTTGCACTTTCTGCCAGACGACGGTGTTTATATCCGTTCCCGCCTCACACCCAGCGAACGGGCATGTAGTTGATGCCGTTGTGATGAAAAGCGCAGCCCAGTTCACACACTTATTTCTGTGTGATTATGTTTTAATTTAGAGCTCTGGCGAGTGCCCGGCCTTTTCGTATTCCGATCATCAGCGTGTTAAAATTCAAAATACAGGGTTGACAAAGTCCAGACAGCCAAAGTACGAAACAGTTGAAAAAGTAGCACACAAATATCCCGGTTTCCGAGCCCAGCATCAAGGCGCTGTGCCCCAACCCAACACAACGGTGTTTATTAGCATTTTTTGGTATAGCTTACAATTATCCGCGAAAACGAAAGTGAATTTTCTGGACGTTAAACTCGTCACGTGTTAAAAGCTGCGCCGCGGGCCCCGCAGCGCTACTTCTAAGCACCTTTGGGGGGGATTCGAAGAAGCGATGAATTGCGTTTGACAATTGCGGCCTACGTTTTAACGTTGTGAGGCTCTCTTGGTGTGCGTGTGTGTGCGTGTGGGGGGGGGGGGGGTGTTAAAGTGCTCGACCCGGGAACCTGCACAAAGATCTATATGGAGGCTGCGCGGGGGCAAGATCCAGCCACGCGGGCCTGGAGGGGGCAGCGCGCGGGGGGATACTCTGCGCCCAAGAACCATAAATGTATTTATACGAATAATGGGTTTGTTTTTAAGTTATTAGTAGCGCGAACCTCCTCGCGTGGCAAGGTTCGCTCTACTAACGAGGCAATAAACATTAAGTGGCATATTTAATACTGAAAATTAAGGGGGGGGGGCTTAAGAATAAGTTCACGTGTTTAAGATTTTATCTCATTGCTCGTACAAACGTCCCTGTTTTTAGAAGGTTTTGAGAGACACATATGCCTGGTTGTGGAGGGGTGCGGGTAGAAGAACTGGGGGAGAGGCCCTGAGCCCCCCACCTCCTCAGACCATCCCCGCTGCCGGTGCGTGGAGGAGCACTGCAGGCCCACTCCGAGCCCTGACAAGCAGCCCCCATACGCTCTCCTAGAGGGAGGGGGTCGCACTTCTCTCGCCAGAGACAGTCACTAGGAGGGGGTGCACGTGGCACACTGCAGGGTCCCTCCGAGCCCTCACAAGCAGCCCCAGACACACTCCTAGGGTGAGGGGGTCACACTTCTCTCTCCAGGGACAGTCACTTGGAGGGGGTGCACGTGGCACACTGCAGGGTCCCTCCGAGCCCTCACAAGCAGCCCCAGACACACTCCTAGGGGGAGGGGGTCACACTTCTCTCGCCAGAGACACTGTGGGCCCAGTCACTTGGAGGGGGCGCGCGTGGTACACCGCGCGCCTGACACGATGCAGGGTCCCTCTGAGCCCTCACAAGCAGCACCCACACACCATGGGGGGGGGGGGCGGGGGGGGTGTCACACACCTCTGTCACGGTGGATTTAGTCACTGGGGTGGGGGCGGTGAGTGGGTTGCGTGGCACACGCGCGCCGGCCCCGCTGCAGGGCCACTCTGACCCATACACCATCCTGAGGGGTCACACCTCGACGGACACGGTGGATCTAGTCACTGGGGTGGGGGGCGGTGAGTGGGTTTCGTGGCACACTGCGCGCCTGCTGCGTTGCACGGCCAATCTCTATGCGCGCAAACAATGCGCACCGGGAGACGCGCCCCCCACCCTCAATGCCTCGGCCTGTAAATAAATCACCTGCGGGGCTGCGAGTGGATTTCACACCTTGAGACAATATTTGCTCTCAGTATTGAGCGGGGAGGGGGCGAGAAGCGGGGCATCAACACTTGAAAATACAAGCGCATGTTCACAACAAAACAGAGGTGCCCTCGGCTGCAGGGGCGCCCTGGAGAGGCCAGGGCGCCTGAAACAAGGACACCGGGTCGCTGTGCGTGACGGGGACGTGTGCAGAGGACACACGCCGGGTCCCCTTCCTTCAGAAAAGAGGAATACAGCTCCCAGAAGCCGCCTGCGCTCACAGCAAACGAGGACTCCAGTTTACTATCTGCATTCTCGTTCATATTAAAGGTGTGGGTGTCATATTCTGCGGTGGGCCTGGGAGACACCTGTCGGTGGATTCCGGGGGCAACACCACTCCAGCTGCAACACCGCGAACACACCGAATTTAAAATGTAGTGCGTGCAAAACTCTGGACCTGCCCTTAGCACGTTCTGCTTGTTCGGCCACAGTGAAGACACATTAAAATATCGCGAGTTATACACAACACAAGTGCTTCTGGGGCAGAGTGAGCACTCCCGCGCAGCGCCTCGAGATCGCATCAGAAAGAGCGTTTTACAGTTTCCTAACACCCCCCCCCCTTATCTTCACCTCGCGGGGCTGCTGTGATAAGGCGGGAACACTTAAGTGAAATACAGATAACCCCTCACCCTCGTTGGATCCCGCGGCTGTTCAAATGTTATTTCTGTAAACTGGGGCGGGGAGTGTCGTTCTAGGCGCTAGATGGACACCCTGGCTTCAGCACACAGTCAATAGAGGGGATTTTAGTCTGGAGTGGCAAAAACGAATAGGCCGTGTGAGTATGTGTGTGTGTGTGTGTATATATATATATATATATATATATATATATATATATACACACACACACGCACAAACACCCCCACACACATATATACACGCACATATTTATGCTATATGGATTTCTGTGGGACATAGAAATGGAAAATTAAACTATACTTTCAGATCCCCACAAATAATGTTGTGGTTGTCACCTATCTGGAATTGCAGCACACAGAGTCTGTGTGTTGGCATCACACTATCTCCAGCTGCGTTATCAGTGCATGTCTCTGCCGATAGATTGATAGATAAATAGATAGATTTCCAAATGAAACATGTTTAATCGTTTGTTGGTGTCCCTCCTTAGGAAAGTGACCGGTGTGTTCAATTTTAATGGGAACTGTACTTTCAGACGGGATTTGCAAATTGCAGAGGGGAATTAAAAAGCGCCATTAAGCAGAAAGGGGGCTCACACCCTCTGCACTTCTCCCCCCCAACGAACAGAGATCACAGCGTTTCCCACCCTACAAATTAAGGCATTTTCAAGACATTTTTGTGACTTTAAGGAAATCGACTGCAGTTTTTATCCGAGTGCATTTTGAAAGGTGTGAATAATAATAAATGTATTAATAGGGTGGGGGTGGGGGGCAGATTAACTAGCTGACAGCAATCTGGACTTTCATCAATAAATATATTTTGTGCATAATTTATTTTCCCCACTTTGTGAGTGGTCATTGACACGTGTCTTAGGGGACGAGGCGCACTGAACCTCGACTCCTGGCTGTGATCTGCGTGTTTCTGCCGGTGGCTAAAATCACCTTTTTAAACCGAGTTATGGGGCGCACGAAAAATAAACAGCCCTAATTGGCCGGGGATGCAGCTGAGCGAGTTATCAGACGTTGCTGCTGGCTTTTTGCCGCAGTCCCAAATTGTCCATAATGGCCTTTTTAGCGCCGTTCCATTAGCGTGTCAGCCCGGAGCGCTATATTCACCTTTTTCACCGAGAATCACCCCGAGCTTGACAGGCGTGAACCATCAATCCTTATTAACGTCCATCCGGCCACCCCCGGCCTCAGAGTCACATTTTTGGGCAGTGTTATCTTTCTGTGGTCAGATCGCTTTAAAGTGTCGAATAGTAACAATTATTATAAACACGAAGGGTTCATACCAAACGGAAAGTATAAATACAGATACTATATTTATTTACATGTAGGTGTTTTATGACGCGCTGTGTGTCATCTTCAAACTGAGTCTGAAGAATAAAAAATAGCCCGCCCTCCGGGTTAGAACACTAACTATGCTTCTTCGGGTTTCACAAATATATTTTCGTGATTCTAAACGTGCACGGAAGATTCTTTTTCGTGCAATTATCGAAAATGGACGTTCTCGACAAAATAGCAAGTACAAACATTGCACCGGTTCCCCAACAAGGGGCAGTGACCGTGTCCGTCTTCTTTATAAAGCCAGATAAAAAGAGCTCACATTCGCCTTTTAAAGTACCTCTAACCTCTTCCAAACCCCTTCAGTCTCCTAAAGTTCACCGATGTAAAGGAGTGAATGGAGCCCCTCCCTGCTTGTACCGGGTTTAACTGGAGGATTTATTCTTCACGGCGAGTCTCTCCCTAAAATTGAAGGTTTTGTAATTCAAGCAGCTTCGATTCACGGACCGACCCCCTCATGGAGAGCTCAAAATGAGAGGGGTTCATTTCGATGCCCCCAAATTGTCCCACGCTGAACCCTCGGACCCCCCTTAACGTGGGTACCCTGATAGGGAGGTTGAAAGAGCTCTGTTTTGGGGGTCTTTGAGGGAACCCCTCTTTGTCTAGCAGTAAACACAGGCCCGTGTATCTGACAGTAAGTTGTAACGTCTGTTTTATATTTGGAAGTCACATTTTTAAGTGCAATTTCTTTAAACTTAGCTTGTGGGGCGAAGCCCCCATCGGAGCTGGTGCGCGGGCGTCTGTTTTGGGGTCAATGGGGCGTCAAAGTGTGGTTTTAGGGGGGGTGTGCGAGTGGATGAGTGCACGCGCAGATACTGAAGAGAGCAACGGATGACGTCACCGGAGCAAAGAATTGCAGAAAAAGCACCCAGAGAGTTTGAGGGGGTGCGTGTGTGCAACGGGGGGGGGGGGGGGGCTGCTGAGAGACGAAGGGATAGGGTTTGGTGGTAAAGGGGCGGGGGCAGGGACGGAGAGATGAGGGTTTGGGTGGTATACAAGGGTCAGAGACTCGGAGGGTTGGGACAAAAATGAAACAGAAAGTAAAAAGTGTATAAGGGAGATGGGTGGGGGGGGGCTGAGGATTAAACGTGGGGGTGAGAAATGGATGACTGCAGGGGGGGGCAGGATGATAGAGGAGGGTTTAGGACGTAACCGAAGGTTAGGAAAGATAACGGCAGTGGGGACCCCTACATAGAAACACCTACCTGCGGCCCCTGCCTCCTGCCCTGGAGACCAGTGTGAGCGCTATTAATTATTATTATCGCTGGTATTAATAATATTATGAGTGTTCATCTGAAGTAACCAGGGTGGGCTTCGCTAGGGCCCCCCCACTTTGATAGTACTTGTTGCAGTGGTGATTTCGTATTATTCATGGTAGGGGTAGCAGTAGATGTATTTATACTTGCATAATAACATTGATATAAATAACCATCCTCATCTACTGCTGCAGCTAATAATAACAACACCCTCCCCCGAGGCCGCTGTGAATTCGGGCCGTTATCGTTAATAATGGCCTGGATTCTATTCATCATGGCGCCTCAGTCCTCGCTTCTCACCTGGGTGACCCCCAAGAGTTGCCCCGGGTCGCCTCGCCTGTACCCTTTCCCATGATACCCCAATGCCCTTCACCAGCATGCCCCCCTCCCCCGGTCACCCCACCCATAGCCCCCTCTCCCCCTCCCCCTTCCTCCAGCTCCTCGCCTGCTTCGATGAGGCATTGACCACGGAAGACCCTTGTACCCCCAGCTGCTCACCTGCCCGCCGTGGTGACAATCACCTCGGTACCTATTCATGCCCCCAGCTCCTCGCCTGCCCCCTGTACCCAGAATGGTGCCCACCTCCATGTCGCCACCAGCTCCTCGTTTGACCCTGTAGCTAGTAGGGTGCCCCCTCATGCACCCACCTCTATACCCCAGCTCCTCGCCTGCCCCCTATAGCCACTATAGTGCCCACATCAATGGGCCCAGCTCCTCGCCTGCCCCCCCTAGCCAGTTTGGTGACTACCCATGCCCCCACCTCCATGCCCCCACACCCTCTCCTGCCCCCTGCATCCAGTATGGTGCCCACCACCTCGGTGCCCCCTCCTCCTCACCTGCCCCCTGAAGCCAGTATGGTACCTACCAATTACCCACCTCAATGCCCCCTCACACTCTCCTGCCCCCTGTAGCCAGCTAGACTGCTGAATAGCCAGGCTCCCACCTTCATGTCCCAGCTCACCTGCCAGCCGTAGCGTGTATGGCGCCCACCCATGCCCCCCTCGCCCCCAGCTCCTCACCTGCCCGCCTTGGTGACTATCATCTCGGTGCCCAGCTGGTTGAACTCGTCCCACAGCGCCTTCATCTCCAGCTGCACGGTGATGTTGGACACTTTGGGGTTCTTCTTGACGGGGGGCTTGCTGCTTCCTCCGGGGGTGGACGCGCTGGAGGGGGGCCCCCCAGCCTCGGGCTCCGGCCCGGCCGGGCCGCCGCTGCTCCCCGGCCCGAACGAGGGGTAGCTGTGCTGGGCGGCGGAGCAGGGCTCGTAGTGGGCCTCATGCTGGCTGCTGTAGGGGTCCCCCGGAGAGGGGGACAGGTGGTAGCCCCCCGACGCGTTCAGGCTGCTCAGGCTGTTGGCCGTGAAAGCTGCAACATCGCAAAAATGGGAGAGTTGTGTCAGCCAGGGGCTGGAAATGGCCGAAATCATTCCAAAAACACAGAAGAAAACACAAAAGCAGCCTCAAGTCTTAGATCAGCTCGCGCGCGCCTCCTTATCCAGTCTGAACCCCCTGAAAACTCCTGGCACTGCGCCCCCTTCCTATGGGGGGGCCTGGCGGGGTGCGGGGGCCCCACTCCGGCCGCCTGTCCCGCTTCAGTCCTGCAAACTCGGGGGTCGGGGGGACGCCTCTCCCAGCAGGAACTGCCCGCCCGGCTTCAGCCCCCACAGTCCTGGGTGTAGGGGCAGGAACTCGCCCCTGCCTGCACGGCCTGCTGCGGGGGCAGCCCTGGGTGCAGCCGCCCTGGCCAGCTGTCTGCAGCCTGAGGGTTGGGGAGCAGGTCGGGGTGCAGTGGGGCGCTTTCCCCGGGCCCCCTCTTCAGTCCTTGCAGCCTGAGGGTTGGTGGAGCAGGTCGGGGTGCAGTTGGGCGCTCTCCCCGGGCCCCCTCTTCAGTCCTTGCAGCCTGGGGTTTGGGGAGCAGGTCGGGGTGCAGTGGGGCGCTCTCCCCGGGCCCCCTCTTCACTCCTTGCTGCCTGGGGTTTGTGGGGGCAGGTCGGGGTGGCCTGTCCCTTGCTCCTATTTCACTCCTCGATGTCTGGCGTTTGGGGCACCAGGTCGGGGTGCAGTGGGTCTATCTCCAAGGGCCCCCTCTTCACTCCTTGCACCCCGGTGTCGGGGGGCGGGGCGGGTGCAGAGTTCCCAGTTAGCCTCCTGACTGGGAGCAGGTCGGGGGCAGAGTTCCCAGTTAGCCTCCTGACTGGGGTGCAGGTCGGGGTGCAGAGTTCCCAGTTAGCCTCCTGACTGGGGTGCAGGTCGGGGTGCAGAGTTCCCAGTTAGCCTCCTGACTGGGGAGCAGGTCGGGGTGCAGCGTTGCCAGTCAGCTCCCTCCCGCCTTCGCTTCACTCAGCCTCGGCCTCCCGGTCTCTTCGCAGCCGTGTTTGGGGTGCAGGGTGCACGCAGAGTGTGGGCCCCTCTCCTCAGTCCTGTGAGATCACTGGCCGGAGGGGCTCAGCCCTCTCTGATTTGCTGCTGGAGTCGGGGAGGGGGCCAGGGGCGGGAGGGGAGGAGACCGCGTCAGGAGTAGGCATTCCTGGGTGCCAGAGGGCGGAGGGAAGGGGGTGGGTGGGGGCACGGTGCCCAGTCCTTGCCCAGATGGGCTCTTTCCTCTGTGCGGCCGGCTGCGGCCTCTGCACTTTCTTCTTCCTCCCGCGGCTGCCTCTCTTCCTCTTCTCCCTGCTGGCTCCGCCTGTCTCTTGGCGCCCTCCCCTCCCTGCTGCAGTGCTTGTCTCTCCCTTCCCTCTTCACGCCTGCCCCTGTCCTTCGCAGTCTCCGCGAGTCCCTCTGTCAGCTCCTGTCCTTTCGCTCCTGCGGGCTGTGGGTCTGCCCTTTGCCATGTCTTCTCTCTCCGGCTTCTCTTCCCTCTTGTCTTTTCAATGTTTCTCTCTCTCTTCCCCCTCCCCCTTTCTCCTTCGCAGCCTCTCCCTCCTCTCTGGCAGCCTCGGCGCCCTTCCTCGCCCGTGACTGTGCCCCGCAGCCTTCCTTCTCTCTCTTCCCAGGGATGGGGTTGTGGTCGGCTCTCTCTCCCTCTCTGGATCTGCCCTTCCCTCACCCTGGCCCCCAACCCCCTGAGCTTCCGGGCAGGGTTTCTAGGCTCCTTCTCTCTGATAGCTTTCGACTTCTCTATTACTGTCTCTGTCCCCTTCTTTCGAGCAGCTGAGGCCCCGCCCCCCTCTGCCACTCTCCGTTCATCCTCTCTCGCTGCCACTTCTCCCTCTCTCGTGGAGCGCTAGACTCCTCCTCTATGGCAGTCCCTCTCCGTCCCCTTCTTTCGAGCAGCTGAGGCCCTGCCCCCCTCTGCCACTCTCTGTTCATCCTCTCTCGCTGCCACTTCTCCCTCTCTAGTGGAGCGCTAGACTCCTCCTATATGGCAGTCCCTCTTTGGGTCACTCTTTGTCCCTCCCCCTCTCTCTTGCAGCTCCTCGCTCCTCCTCTCTATGGCAGTCCCTCTTTGAGTCACTCTTTGTCCCCCCCCCTCTCTCTTGCAGCCCCTCGCTCCTCCTCTCTATGGCAGTCCCTCTCGGTGTCACTCTTTGTCCCTCCCCCTCTCTCTTGCAGCTCCTCGCTCCTCCTCTCTATGGCAGTCCCTCTTTGAGTCACTCTTTGTCACTCCCCCTCTCTCTTGCAGCTCCTCGCTCCTCCTCTCTATGGCAGTCCCTCTCTGTGTCACTCTTTGTCCCCCCTCCCTCTTGCAGCTCCTCGCTCCTCCTCTCTATGGCAGTCCCTCTCTGTGTCACTCTTTGTCCCTCCCCCTCTCTCTTGCAGCTCCAGACTCCTTCTTTCTATGACAGTCTCTCTCGGTGTCACTCCTTGTCCCTCCCCCTCTCTCTTGCAGCTCCTCGCTCCTCCCCTCTATGGCAGTCCCTCTCGGTGTCACTCTTTGTCCCCCCTCTCTCTTGCAGCTTCAGACTCCTCCTCTCTATGGCAGTCCCTCTTTGGGTCACTCTTTGTCCCCCCCCCTCTCTCTTGCAGCTCCTCGCTCCTCCTCTCTATGGCAGTCCCTCTCTGGGTCACTCTTTGTCCCTCCCCTCTCTCTTGCAGCTCCTCGCTCCTCTTCTCTATGGCAGTCCCTCTTTGGGTCACTCTTTGTCCCTCCCCCTCTCTCTTGCAGCTCCTCGCTCCTCCTCTCTATGGCAGTCCCTCTCGGTGTCACTCTTTGCCCCCCCTCCCTCTTGCACCTCCAGACTCCTCCCCTCTATGGCAGTCCCTCTCTGGGTCACTCTTTGCCCCCCCCCTCTCTCTTGCAGCTCCTCGCTCCTCTTCTCTATGGCAGTCCCTCTATGTGTCACTCTTTGTCCCTCCCCACTCTCTTGCAGCTCCTCGCTCCTCCTCTCTATGGCAGTCCCTCTCGGTGTCACTCTTTGTCCCCCCCTCTCTCTTGCAGCTCCAGACTCCTCCTCTCTAGGGCAGTCCCTCTCTGTCCCTCTTTGTCCCTCCCCCTCTCTCGTGCATGGCCTGGCTCCTCCTCTCTATGGCAGTCCCTCTCTTTGTCACTCTTTGTCCCTTCCCCTCTCTCTTGCAGCTTCAGACTCCTCCTCTCTAGGGCAGTCCCTCTCGGTGCCACTCTTTGTCCCTCGCCCTCTCTCTTGCAGCTCCAGACTCCTCCTCTCTATGGCAGTCCCTCTCGGTCCCTCTTTGTCCCTCCCCCTCTCTCTTGCAGCTCTTCGCTCCTCCTCTCTATGGCAGTCCCTCTCTGGGTCACTCTTTGTCCCTCCCCCTCTCTATGGCAGCCCTTCTCTCTCTCCTCATGTATCGTGCAGTTCCTGGTTCTTGTCCTCCGCGTGACAGGCTTGTCCCTCCTTTATGGCAGTCTCTCTCTCTTCTTCTCCTGTGCACCTTCAGTTTTCTGCCTCCTCCGCTGTATGACAGTCTCCGTTCCTCGCCTCCGGCACTCTCTCTCTCTCTCTCTCTTCCTCTCTCTCCTTCCCTTTAGGTGTTCCTTCACCCTCTCTCTTGCAGCTCCAGACTCCCTCCTTTTCTTCTCTGTGGCAGTCTCTCTTCCTGTTTCCCTCTTGCAGCTCCAGGCATCTCTCTCCTCTCTCTATGGCACTCTCTTTCGTCTTCTCTCTTGCAGCTCCGGTCTCCCCTCGCTCTCTATGGCCGTCTCTTTCCTCTTCTCTCTGGCAGCTCCAGTCTTCTCTCTCTTTGGCAGTGTCTCTACCTTCTTTCTTGCAGCTGCAGCCTTCCGTCTCTATGGCAGTCTCTTCTCTCTGGCAGTTCCTGGTTCTCCCCTCCTCCGGGGCTGCCTGTCCCTCCGGGGCCTTGGCTTCCTCCACAGCACAAGCCCTTGCCACGTGTGGCTACTTGTCTTGGCCCCGGGTTGCCTGTCTCTGCGGTCTCGTCGTGGTCTCCCCTGCCTGTTTACTCTCCTCTCGGTGCAGGCTGTGCCGACTCTCACACTCTGCTGGCTGCCTTCCTGCCTCCTTGTCTGGGCTGGCCGAGCTCTGCCCCTCGGAGCTGCTTGGCCCTGCCTGGCCCTGCCTGCTCCCGCTGCGGCCTCCCTCTCATGACAGGAATCCGCCTCACCACACTCTCGCAGCGCTTCAGCAGGTAGCGCCTAGAGTAGACAGTCGTGACAAGGCGCGCTCCCTCTCTCTCTCTCTCTTTCTCTCTCTCTCTGTCTGTCTGTCTGTCTGTCTCTCTCTCTCCCTTTCTCTCTCTCTCTGTCTTCACTCTCTCTCTTTCTCTCTCTCTCTGTCTGTCTGTCTGCCCTGACTCTCCTACTCAGTTTGACACCCATGCGTCCTCTCTACTGCCTGCTCTCCTGTAGGGATTCCTCAGCCCCCCCCCTGCTCTCTGTGCAGGGGTGTCTAGCAGCAGCTCCCTGTTGGGGTCTGCACAAC